>NC_139346.1:130845476-131269502 GCF_055883805.1 Amblyomma maculatum | reverse complement strand
GTTACAAGCCAGCACTTCCAGCTTCCATTTTAGGGATGAGAAAATTCAAAACTTCGAGCATGCACCAGATCTTTTTTTTTTTATGCATTCGTTTACGCTGCCCTGACGAGAGCGAATCGAGTATGAAGCCTTATCCACCTTTCCCCGTACCTAATCACACAACATGCACGCAGTAAGATTTGTTTGTAACCTGTGTAAGCCCACTGCAACCGACTGCGACCAGCGCTACGCGACCCGTTCTGAATCCGTTCGCACTAATCCACTGCAAAATATTGCGGGTATAGACCGGAAAGTTGTAGCCTGACTAGATAAAACTCCCCAGTCCATGTCACATTTATGTAATTTCATGATGGTCGTATAGGGAAAGGTAACCCGGGAAAAGATCATTTCTACTATCTCCGACAGATTTCGCAGAGTGATATAAAATTATTACAACAGGAAGTAGCGATTGTTAAAACAGTGTATCAGGAATTTTCTCATACTCATTCAGCAGCAACTTCGTTCAGCGGCGGATATCCCACCTTACTTCAACTAGCATTCATAAGACGTGCGCTTTAACGCATTTTCTTCGTGAGATTTAGGCCTGCTCAGCTCTGGTGGAAGCGGACACCGCTTTGCACCTGAGTCTTCTCACCGCTGTAGCCTAATTTCTTGTCTGCAGTAGTGAGTATTTTATTTTTACTAATAGATTACCGTGAGAGCAAAGCTAACCTACAAATAACAGATTGGAATATCGAAGAATTGGAATATCCAATTCCACTTTGCTCTAGGCATATAGTGCATTTGAACTTATTGACAAATATTTTTTCCGAGATGACGTAGCCGATACTTTTTTCAATTATCCATCCCATCAAATGCTCTCATGCGCACAACCCGCTCTCTTGCAACGCCATTTCGGTGTTTTTTTCTTTCATTAACCTTTCTACCTATAAAAACGATTTGTTTAAGCATTAAACTTCCTGTTGGGAACAGAAGTGTGCATATAACAATCAGATGCGCCGTCTACCGTGTCCAAGTGTGTTCCTTATATAGACATGCGCACAATGTCTTTCGAAAAATTAGCAGGTTCTCTAATTATTGCACACATTGCGACAATATAATTTTAGCGAAAATGACTTTCTTTCTTTCTAAAATTCCGACAGCTTCGATTCTACTCAATTTCTACTACCTTGCCCAATTTTCTCTTGTTTAGAACAGGGTGTTGGAGGACTTGACTGCGGTTTTTATAGGAAACTGCGAAATTCTATTGAATAGGCCAACGTACTGCGGAAAAATATTATACCTTTCTGTGAATATAACATCTATATAACCAAGATTTGAATATATGTTAGAAGCACATGGCTGTGTATTAAAAGCTTTGTGTTGCAGGTGGTGTATCGGGAGGAAACTCAGCTTAAGAACAAGACTGTGTTTCATCGTTCAAACAAATACCAAACATTTCTGCGGCGTCCGTTTACTAATACTGCCGAACCGGACCTTTTCTTCTGCTTGCTGTGACGAAGTAACTAGATGGGCAGGCCTAGCTCTCGCGAGGTTAATCCAGTTCCAGCACGTGGCCTGGAGTAAAAATTATGAGGGATCCGCCTTCAAGAGTATGACGCAATGGCGTACAACATTTTAAAGTTGCGTTTTAACCAAGCCGTATGAACGTGCCTGAGTGGCCTATGGTGAATGCAAGGGTCCTGGCCGGCTGATTCTAATGTCATCCTCCCATGTGAAATGACAGACCTGATTTGGCAGTTCCTGCAAAACGTAACGCCAGGCAACCCTACGCCCAGCTATTACACGGCCATTCGGCTCACGGTTACAGCGCCGTGCTTGTGATTTGTCGCTCACAACGCCAACACCGACAGCGACGCTGACGCCGGATTTTTTGGTGAATGAAGCCTTTAACGATATCGCGTTTAAATGGAGCAATAAAAAAATTATTCTAATATATCATGAGCAAATAATATACTGACATTTGTTAGGTAGCCGATGGAACCTCACCTAGAGAGAATTCAAACGGCTCTAACCGGTTTTTTGGGTACAGGCAAGGTGCATCCTTGAATTAGCTACTGGGGAGGTGTAATGTACACAACTTTTTTTATTGAAAAAGCAATACTGCTCGCAGTTTGAGCCTTCAGCGTGGGACGGCGGTGACCACCAAGCTGGCAGGAGCTACCAACCTGGGTCTCTTGTTTCACATGAGACGGCTATGTCAGAATCAGCCTGCTATAGGACCCTGGCATTCACGTTACCCCTATAGGCCACTAAGGCACGTTCATACGGCTTGATTAAAGTGGGGCTTTATATGTGGGCTAGGAAAAAGAGAAGAAGAACGCTCGGTCACCCGCAGCTAATGCTTTCGCTCAATATTTGGTTTATTTATATTTATTTATTTATACACAGTACCTACAGCGCCCTCACAGGGGCATTATTGTAGGGGGGAAACATCATAAATAAGAACTAACATCTAGTACACAATAAATTAGGCAAATGATGCGGTCTACACAGAATACAGAAAACCCGTGCACTGTGGAAGCAGAAACAAACAAAGAAAAAATAAAAACCATTGTAGAAAGGCAAACATACCCTAAACACACACACACGCACACACACACAAAAAAAAGATACATTTTAAAATACAGCACTGCTTAAAGAATAAATCTTTAGGCATAATCAACATTGATAAAAAATAAAAGCAACATAATACACTCGGACAACAATTATTGCACTTATATTGACAGGTGGCTTTGCAAATCGGTCAAAAACGATGTAGGAGGAGCGGTAGCGACCCGCGAAGGGAGGCAGTTCCAGTCATGCACTGTTCGTGGGAAAAAAACTATATTTAAATACGTTTATACGGCAATTGTACTCGCGTACCTTAAGTGGGTGGTCAGTGCGGGCGGAAATGTAGCTGGGTTCATGAATGTATTTCTCTTTTAGAATTCCAGTTTTATTATTAAGCACACTATAAAAGAGAGTGTCAAATATTTGCGCCTGTTTTCAAGTAACGGCCATCCCAACTTCTCGCGCAAACCAGAAGAACTTTTTTGGAAATTATAATCGGCAGACACAAACCTAGCAGCCCGTTTCTGAACGCGCTCCAGCTCCTCAATATTGAGTTTTGTATGCGGGTCCCAAACCGCGCAAGCATACTCAAGTATCGGACGTACAGTAGACATGTATAATGTCTCCTTCAGCGTAAGGGGAGCGTCCTTAAAGTTACGTCTGAGAAAATTTAATGTGCGGCTGGCTTTAGCAGATATGTAATTTACGTGTGTATTCCATGATAGGTCAGTAGAAAAAAAAGACTCCCAAGTACTTATAAGTTGAAACTGTGGATAATTCAGAGCTACCAAGGAAATAGTCTGTTTGGAGGAATTGTTTCTTTTTTGTAAACCGGACCAGATTACATTTGGAGATATTCAGCGCCATATTCCAGTTGTTGCACCAAGAGAATACAGAGTTGAGGTCATGCTGTAGTGAAAATGCATCTGCTTCGGAAGAAATGTTGCGGTAGACACAACAGTCATCAGCATAAAGTCTGATTTTACCCGAAATGTTACTACTGAGGTCATTTATAAAAATGAGAAAAAGAAGAGGGCCCAAAACCGACCCCTGCGGAACACCTGAAGTCACACCCACACTTTCCGAGCTGACACCGTCGATGACCACGCACTGTTTCTTTTCCGCAAGATACGCTTCAATCCAGGATAAGCGTGAGGTAGGAATATTTAATTCTGAAAGCTTCTGTAGCAACAGGTTGCGAGCAACTAAATCGAACGCTTTTCGAAAATCTAAAAATATACAATCTACCTGACCGGCAGAGTTTAAGGAAACAGAAATGTCATGTGTGAATTCCACGAGCTGTGTTTCACATGAGAAGCCGGACCTAAATCCATGTTGTGTTGAACAGAAAAAAGCTATTGTTTTGTAGATGGTTAATTAACTGAGTATAAATGACATGTTCCAGTGTTTTGCACGACACGCTCGTCAGCGATATGGGCCTATAGTTGCATGTTTTAGTTTTATCCCCACTCTTATGAATCGGAACGACATTGGCACTTCTCCAGTCAAGGGGTAAAGAAGAATTCTCTAATGATTTCTGAAATAAGGCAACTAGATATGGGGCAACTGAAGCCGCACAATTTTTCAAAACGTAATTGGAAATGTTGTCAGGCCCTGGTGCTGACGTAACTTTAATTTTCTGTAATAAAAGCATGATCCCCCGTTCAGAAATTTCTACGTCACTCATTCTGGTCAGGGTGCTGGAAGATTGAAAATCAGTACGTATATTAATGGGATCGGAAAACACCGATTAGAAATAAAGATTGAAGCTTCTCGCTTTACCTTTTGAATCGCTTCCAAAATCAGTTTCATCTAGTATATCAGGCGCAGAGACCCTGCTGTTTCTCTTATTTTTGACATATTTCCAGACTGCTTTTGGGTTTGTCTTTAGTTGTTGGCCTAGTGTGCTGAAGTATGCCCTTTTTGCTTTACGGATTTCTTTTGATAAGTTCTTAGTTTGCTTTTTCATCTCGGAGTACAAAGTTGGTGCGGGCGTATCACAATATCTGCGAAACAGCCGTTTCCGCCGGTTGATCATTGCCCGCAACTGTCTATTCATCCAATGCATATCGTCACGACGCTTGGCTGAAATTAAGCGGGATGGGATTAAAGTCTGCGTCAGTGACAAAATTTTAGTTTTAAACAAGTACCAGAAGGAATCAGTATTCAGAGATGGCCGATGTGAAAGAAACTCAGAAAAAAATGCGTCGAGTTCCCGTGATAGCGAAGCATAATCCCCTTTTTCATAAAAATACACTATGCGTGGTTGAGTGTGGTGGGTCTTCATAGCGTTACAGGATACTTTTGCTAAAACTACATCATGGTCGCTTATGCCTGGCAGCGTTATGACAGACGAGACTAGGCTAGGATCACTGCAGAAAAACAAGTCTAGTACATTAGCACTGGTAAGGCCGAGTCTGGTAGGGGTTTGAACAAACTGGAATAATGAGTGAGCACTAATTACTTCACGGAAAGCGGTATACAAGAGGGATGCAGTGCGAATTACTGGTTTAAAAGAAGACCATTCTACGCTGGGCATATTAAAATCACCGGCAAGGATAATATGTGTTGCGTCTAAGGCTAATAATGTGTTGCTAAGTTCAAAGAATGGCTGTGCGCAGGTTGAACCGGGCGTCCTATAAAAAGAGCCAATTGCGAAAGAAGTACCATCGCCCAGCCGTACCTTGCACCAGACAGCTTCACAGGAATTGTTTTCTAAGTTAACAGACACGCTTCTCAAACTGCTATGAACGAGGATGAACACACCACCACCGCGTACATTGCGATCCTTCCTATACGTGGTATAGGATGGAGGAAATATTTCGCCATCGCTTATGTTGCTGTCTAGCCATGACTCGGTTCCAATGACAACATCTGCGTTCGTCATTTGTAAGAGTGAGAAGAATTGGTCAGTTTTGTTTTTAACACTGCGACAATTAACAACAATACAGACAAGTTCATTTTTAATACCAGTTTGTGGCCTAGCTAAAAGCCTCGGTGATGGCTATTGGTTTACACAAGTGATATCGTCGGTTTCAATGTTGTACATATAGGTTTTGTTGTCCAGGTTTAGCTTATTAAACCGCAGTTTCAACTTTCCGCCGCGTGCCTTAGCAAACTGCAAGAGCTTTTTTTTTTTTTTGTTGCCGTACTTTGGCCGAATAGTCCTCGCTTATCGCCCAGTCAGTATCTTTTAGTTTGGCAGCATTTGAAAGAACACGATTCTTCTCTTTAAAGGACAAGAATTTAACGATCAGGGGTTTGTGCTTGTCGGGCGCATATCTTCCTAGTCTGTGCGCTCTTTCAATAGCAGCGGCGTCAACGGAAAGTTTTATCTTTTCAGCGCAAAAAGAGATAATATTAGTCTCAGACTGTTCCCACGATTCGGTTTCTTTGTCATGGATGCTGTAGAATATTAAGTTGTTTCTTCGTGATTGGTTCTCCAGGTCATCGTGCGATGACTGGAGGGCCGTGCACGCGACAGCAACTTTCTGGGAACTTTGAGATAATCTTTCTACTTCAGGCTTTAGCGGGAGCACCAGTGACACATTATCTTCAACGCTCTTGACTTTTTCTGCGAGTTTTGTTAGTTTTTCTTCGAGATTCTTTTGCTCAAGCCGAATGGAACGTAGTTCGTCCAATATTTCGGTCTGTTGCTGTTGTATGACAGGTATTGTCATGATAGTATCGAACATCCGCTTTTCCTGCTCAGCAGACAGGGGCCCAGGGTTTTGCTCTACGTCTCCCGCAAGCAAGAGCCTTCTTTGAAACAAACCTATGTATCCTAAACAGCTCGTAGACACATCGTACAGAAGGCGTAAAAGCAAGCACACAGCAAAGTTGGGATCTGGCGTCGACTTTCTAAACGGTTTGCCATTAACAGAAAGGTAAGAGTAACAAACCTGAAGAAGAACAAGGTGTAAGCGTCTGGCTGCCATGTCGGCGCCAGATCCCGGTGTGGCTGGGTACAACAGCTGCTTATGTAGGTCATGCTTGTGCAGAAGGTTCCAGGGTTGCCAGTCGATGAAGTGTTCGAGCGCCGGTAGCGCTGTTAGGTCCAACGGCGAAGCGTCACTCAAAAAAGTCAGGTCAGCAGGACAGATTTGCTCGGTAGAAGCGGCTCCGTTCATTGGCCGGCACGTCGACATCGCGCCAGGATCGAAAATTGCCATCATTTGCAGCACCTGAAGAAGAACAAGGTGTAAGCGTCTGGCTGCCATGTCGGCGCCAGATCCCGGTGTGGCTGGGTACAACAGCTGCTTATGTAGGTCATGCTTGTGCAGAAGGTTCCAGGGTTGCCAGTCGATGAAGTGTTCGAGCGCCGGTAGCGCTGTTAGGTCCAACGGCGAAGCGTCACTCAAAAAAGTCAGGTCAGCAGGACAGATTTGCTCGGTAGAAGCGGCTCCGTTCATTGGCCGGCACGTCGACATCGCGCCAGGATCGAAAATTGCCATCATTTGCAGCACCTGAAGAAGAACAAGGTGTAAGCGTCTGGCTGCCATGTCGGCGCCAGATCCCGGTGTGGCTGGGTACAACAGCTGCTTATGTAGGTCATGCTTGTACAGAAGGTTCCAGGGTTGCCAGTCGATGAAGTGTTCGAGCGCCGGTAGCGCTGTTAGGTCCAACGGCGAAGCGTCACTCAAAAAAGTCAGGTCAGCAGGACAGATTTGCTCGGTAGAAGCGGCTCCGTTCATTGGCCGGCACGTCGACATCGCGCCAGGATCGAAAATTGCCATCATTTGCAGCACCTGAAGAAGAACAAGGTGTAAGCGTCTGGCTGCCATGTCGGCGCCAGATCCCGGTGTGGCTGGGTACAACAGCTGCTTATGTAGGTCATGCTTGTGCAGAAGGTTCCAGGGTTGCCAGTCGATGAAGTGTTCGAGCGCCGGTAGCGCTGTTAGGTCCAACGGCGAAGCGTCACTCAAAAAAGTCAGGTCAGCAGGACAGATTTGCTCGGTAGAAGCGGCTCCGTTCATTGGCCGGCACGTCGACATCGCGCCAGGATCGAAAATTGCCATCATTTGCAGCACCTGAAGAAGAACAAGGTGTAAGCGTCTGGCTGCCATGTCGGCGCCAGATCCCGGTGTGGCTGGGTACAACAGCTGCTTATGTAGGTCATGCTTGTGCAGAAGGTTCCAGGGTTGCCAGTCGATGAAGTGTTCGAGCGCCGGTAGCGCTGTTAGGTCCAACGGCGAAGCGTCACTCAAAAAAGTCAGGTCAGCAGGACAGATTTGCTCGGTAGAAGCGGCTCCGTTCATTGGCCGGCACGTCGACATCGCGCCAGGATCGAAAATTGCCATCATTTGCAGCACCTGAAGAAGAACAAGGTGTAAGCGTCTGGCTGCCATGTCGGCGCCAGATCCCGGTGTGGCTGGGTACAACAGCTGCTTATGTAGGTCATGCTTGTGCAGAAGGTTCCAGGGTTGCCAGTCGATGAAGTGTTCGAGCGCCGGTAGCGCTGTTAGGTCCAACGGCGAAGCGTCACTCAAAAAAGTCAGGTCAGCAGGACAGATTTGCTCGGTAGAAGCGGCTCCGTTCATTGGCCGGCACGTCGACATCGCGCCAGGATCGAAAATTGCCATCATTTGCAGCACCTGAAGAATAACAAGGTGTAAGCGTCTGGCTGCCATGTCGGCGCCAGATCCCGGTGTGGCTGGGTACAACAGCTGCTTATGTAGGTCATGCTTGTGCAGAAGGTTCCAGGGTTGCCAGTCGATGAAGTGTTCGAGCGCCGGTAGCGCTGTTAGGTCCAACGGCGAAGCGTCACTCAAAAAAGTCAGGTCAGCAGGACAGATTTGCTCGGTAGAAGCGGCTCCGTTCATTGGCCGGCACGTCGACATCGCGCCAGGATCGAAAATTGCCATCATTTGCAGCACCTGAAGAAGAACAAGGTGTAAGCGTCTGGCTGCCATGTCGGCGCCAGATCCCGGTGTGGCTGGGTACAACAGCTGCTTATGTAGGTCATGCTTGTGCAGAAGGTTCCAGGGTTGCCAGTCGATGAAGTGTTCGAGCGCCGGTAGCGCTGTTAGGTCCAACGGCGAAGCGTCACTCAAAAAAGTCAGGTCAGCAGGACAGATTTGCTCGGTAGAAGCGGCTCCGTTCATTGGCCGGCACGTCGACATCGCGCCAGGATCGAAAATTGCCATCATTTGCAGCACCTGAAGAAGAACAAGGTGTAAGCGTCTGGCTGCCATGTCGGCGCCAGATCCCGGTGTGGCTGGGTACAACAGCTGCTTATGTAGGTCATGCTTGTACAGAAGGTTCCAGGGTTGCCAGTCGATGAAGTGTTCGAGCGCCGGTAGCGCTGTTAGGTCCAACGGCGAAGCGTCACTCAAAAAAGTCAGGTCAGCAGGACAGATTTGCTCGGTAGAAGCGGCTCCGTTCATTGGCCGGCACGTCGACATCGCGCCAGGATCGAAAATTGCCATCATTTGCAGCACCTGAAGAAGAACAAGGTGTAAGCGTCTGGCTGCCATGTCGGCGCCAGATCCCGGTGTGGCTGGGTACAACAGCTGCTTATGTAGGTCATGCTTGTGCAGAAGGTTCCAGGGTTGCCAGTCGATGAAGTGTTCGAGCGCCGGTAGCGCTGTTAGGTCCAACGGCGAAGCGTCACTCAAAAAAGTCAGGTCAGCAGGACAGATTTGCTCGGTAGAAGCGGCTCCGTTCATTGGCCGGCACGTCGACATCGCGCCAGGATCGAAAATTGCCATCATTTGCAGCACCTGAAGAAGAACAAGGTGTAAGCGTCTGGCTGCCATGTCGGCGCCAGATCCCGGTGTGGCTGGGTACAACAGCTGCTTATGTAGGTCATGCTTGTGCAGAAGGTTCCAGGGTTGCCAGTCGATGAAGTGTTCGAGCGCCGGTAGCGCTGTTAGGTCCAACGGCGAAGCGTCACTCAAAAAAGTCAGGTCAGCAGGACAGATTTGCTCGGTAGAAGCGGCTCCGTTCATTGGCCGGCACGTCGACATCGCGCCAGGATCGAAAATTGCCATCATTTGCAGCACCTGAAGAATAACAAGGTGTAAGCGTCTGGCTGCCATGTCGGCGCCAGATCCCGGTGTGGCTGGGTACAACAGCTGCTTATGTAGGTCATGCTTGTGCAGAAGGTTCCAGGGTTGCCAGTCGATGAAGTGTTCGAGCGCCGGTAGCGCTGTTAGGTCCAACGGCGAAGCGTCACTCAAAAAAGTCAGGTCAGCAGGACAGATTTGCTCGGTAGAAGCGGCTCCGTTCATTGGCCGGCACGTCGACATCGCGCCAGGATCGAAAATTGCCATCATTTGCAGCACCTGAAGAAGAACAAGGTGTAAGCGTCTGGCTGCCATGTCGGCGCCAGATCCCGGTGTGGCTGGGTACAACAGCTGCTTATGTAGGTCATGCTTGTGCAGAAGGTTCCAGGGTTGCCAGTCGATGAAGTGTTCGAGCGCCGGTAGCGCTGTTAGGTCCAACGGCGAAGCGTCACTCAAAAAAGTCAGGTCAGCAGGACAGATTTGCTCGGTAGAAGCGGCTCCGTTCATTGGCCGGCACGTCGACATCGCGCCAGGATCGAAAATTGCCATCATTTGCAGCACCTGAAGAAGAACAAGGTGTAAGCGTCTGGCTGCCATGTCGGCGCCAGATCCCGGTGTGGCTGGGTACAACAGCTGCTTATGTAGGTCATGCTTGTGCAGAAGGTTCCAGGGTTGCCAGTCGATGAAGTGTTCGAGCGCCGGTAGCGCTGTTAGGTCCAACGGCGAAGCGTCACTCAAAAAAGTCAGGTCAGCAGGACAGATTTGCTCGGTAGAAGCGGCTCCGTTCATTGGCCGGCACGTCGACATCGCGCCAGGATCGAAAATTGCCATCATTTGCAGCACCTGAAGAAGAACAAGGTGTAAGCATCTGGCTGCCATGTCGGCGCCAGATCCCCTAGCAGCGTAGAACCCTGGTAATTTTTCTTTTTATTGAATGTATTTGTTCCTATATCCAGTTGGAAATGATAATAAATTGGGTTTTGTTTCATAAAGCGTTATTGAATTTGTCCTAGATGATAATTACCCACTTTTCTTAGCATTCCAATCTCGTTCAGTAATAAAACTGCATTAGATTGCATGGGTGAAAAAAATGGCAGCACAATAGAGACGTAGACACAAGCGTAAGGAACAAACAAGACAGAGCAGGTGCCACACTTTCAACTGAGTTTTATTCCAAAATGCTTGACGCTTAAATATAAACGGCGCTTTTGACGTGATATCCAATCACATTGTCCAAAAAGGCCATTTGATTGTAAAGCAATGATAGGACGGAGTGCTGGCGAAATTGTCACTAGTCTTTTTGATGTGAAAAGTTCCTATTATTTCGCGCTTCAAGCTTGACTTTTGCATTGTCAAGAGACTGTGTTCTCCCTAGCATGGTTTTGCGTTTGCATTTCCGGCAGTGGACGGTATGATGCCCACTCATGCCGTCTTTAACTAGTTCGGAGTGTCCTAGAGCTAGTTCATTGAAACAGCGGCCAGTTTGGCCGATGTGCACTGTATTGCACACTAAATGAATGCTGTAGATGACTTTGATCATACATCTAGTTAACTAGGTTACATGCTTAATTGTGATCATCGGGCAAATTTCTGATAACTTACATGGTGCAGAACAAACTATGTTAACCTTTAACTGCTGCCTATCCTCTTAAGGTTGTGGGAAACCTTGTGAAGACACGTAATTACATGGATGCTTATCTTTTTCTTCTCTTGTTCCTCTTCTTTCTTGCGTCTCTTTCTTTTTCTGCAGTAGACCCTCGCAGACAGCTGAAATGCTATATGCAGAGGAAAAAGCCATGCGCAGCCGCTTGACCTGCCTATTCACGCTTTCTGGCAGTTGATGTGGACAGGTTCCTTTCAGGGCAGCGTTGATCTAATGCATAGCAATCTCTCGTTTTATGATTTTTAATATGCGCTATCGTAAGCGAGAAGAGCCTTTGTTGACCTCGGATGATACTACCAGCAGATGGGGTTGTCCGTGAAAGAAATTTACAGGTCCAAACACTGTATATACGGTGTTATCACAGGGGAGTTCATGGGTAAAATTTAAGCATCCAGCAGGAGCTTTAGAGCCGTGATAACCTCACATACAACTTCGTCTAGAGATGAGACATGCTCGTTGTCTGGGATTATCAAGTCATCATCGACGTATCTAGAAGTTCTTTTTACATGAACGCGCAGGTGAATCGTAAATGTTCTTGTAAAAAGCGCCTTTATGTAAAAATAGCTTTTAGATACGTCGATGATTACTTACTAATCCTCGCTGGATAAACTTCAAATGAACATATTGCTGCCCCCCAGAAAATTAGATCATTCCCATCAGGATGTTCATATCGGCATTTTACAATATTTCAGTTTCCGAACAATTATTGTCAAAGACGCACTCTATCTTTTTTATGGCAGTTTTAACTAGCTGTGATCACATAACAACCTTTAGAAGCAAGATTATATTACTCATCCAAAGATATAGCTGTTCCTAACAATACCTCAACAGTATTTCATAGTATTCTACAACTAGCTAAAAATATATAGAGATGTGCAAAAATACTTGGCTTGATTATAAATCGGGCTGCATGTGCTCAAGAACAGATCATCCTATATGCTTTCAAGCATATCTTCACAATTCATGAAACGCAAACCTAACAACGTTTTATTTTTTTCTCTTTATCAAAGCTCAAATAAGGTTAGTAGCTACGGACATAGAAAAAAAATGCCGACGATTACACGTTACTTCCAAATGCGAAATTTGAGAGCAGCTCATCAGCTGTTTCGCCTTTTCAATAGACTGAGGCACAGATTTCTTGCAAAACATGTATGTACAACTGCAGACTTTTTTTTTCGCACATATTCCTTCATGAAACACTCCACTAACAGTTCTTAGTGAAGGAAGGAAGCTTTGTGGTCGGAGAAATGAAGATAGCAATTAAGTTATCGAGAGGTTGCGGGAGGCGGCGCGTGGGTCCATAGGAACGTTGCGCGCCGAAGAGATAGCAGCGACCGACTGATGCCACTGACACCGCTTGCGAGTGAAGCACGGTGTGAAGCCAACGTGGCTCTGCGTTTCGGCTTGATATGCACGCACCGTGATCCGCTGATAGCGAGCTGGCGCTTCAAAAGCCAGAGAACACTGTCGCCGCCCTGCAGGAAGAGCGGGGAGAAGGGGGAGGGAGGGGGGGGGATTATACGCAGCGGCGAACGGTGGCGGCAGGAGTGCGAGCCGCAATCGGAGAACACGCGCAGTCGCCGCCACTGAGGAAGTGGGAGGAGGTCGGGGAGGAGCGTATGCTGCCCCGGCTACGGAGCAGGCTACGAGGGACAGCGCCAAAGGCGACCACGACGACGACGCGAAACGCAGGACCGGGCGCCAAAAAGCTGCGCTCTAAAAAGTGAGCGGGACGCCACTTAAAAGCGAAAGCCTTTAATGGATCATACTCGTGGACATGGCCGTGTCCGTCCAGCTACGATCATGTCACAGCTTAGGTAGTATTAGTATTAGTTACGGCTAATGACTAACTAGTCACTAACCAGTACTAACTAATGACTGACTTGTCACTAACTAGTAGTTAAGGATCCAGGTAGAACGAAAAGAAAAAGATGGTTTGCACGGTATGAAAAAGAACTGAGTTCTTTTTCATAACTGGTAGTTAGTCATTAGTCATGACGGGACGGAAGAAGAACTGAGTTCTTTTTCATAACTAGTAGTTAGTCATTAGTCATGACGGTACGGGATGTGACGTGATGTGACGTGTGTCCGGTCATGCCTAATAACCGGAACTGACGTCATAATGACGTCACATCCGGCCATGAAGCCACCATACAATTCACGTATGTACGGAGCTGATCCCGCCGGGTGTCCGACCCAGGCGTCCGTGCGGCGCCTTTCATTTGCCGCTTCCTCGAGCGCCGCACCACACAGCATAGAGAAGCAGACGCAGTAAAGCAGGCATTAGCGGAATTTCTAATTGATTTACAGGAAAAAAAAACGGCGGTATCTATCGTAGTTCTCTGCGGGCTGATTGATTTATAGGAAGGGAAAGGCACGGTAACTGTCTCATTTGTTTTCTGTGGACACCGCAACCACGCCGTAAGGGAAGGGAGGAAGGTGGGAGTGAAAGTGGAAAGAGAGAAAGAGGAGCCGTAGTGGAGGGCTACGGAGCAATTTCGACCACCTGGGGATCTTTAACGTGCGCTGACACCGCACAGCACACGGACGCCACTTCGTTTCGCCTCCGCCGAAACGCAGCCGCCGAGGTCGGGTTCGAACCCGGGTACTCCGGCACAGTAGTCGGGCGTCTTACCACTGCACCACCCCGGCGGGACACCATAACCGAGCCGTAAGGAAAAGAAGGATGGTAGGAGTGTAAGAAGAGGTGCCGTAGTGGAGGGCTTCGGACCACCGCGCAATAAAGGCTTTCAGCTCATGGCCCATTAGTGGCCCAAAGTGCCCGCTACAAGTTTTACGCCAAAATTTATTGAGTTTCAATGACCACTGCCACAACCACGTTGTAAAAGAGGCGCGCTTAGATTCTGCTACTTTGTCCGCATTTACGAAGCGACGAAACAAAATATGGACATGCGCTTATCACATGATGCAAACAAGGAATGGCGCCGGGACAGATAGGTCACCGCCGCTTGCGGCGGGGGCTAGCCTGCCACAAAAGTTTTATCTGTTGTAGGCCGTCATTGCACCCGTCACCGCTTCGATGGCGGACGACGGCTATTGTTGCGGGGCGCGCATCTTTCTTTCCCTCTTCCTTTTCTTTCTTCTCTATTTTTTCTTCTATCTGCACGAGGCAGCGGAGCAGGTGGCTCAGCTACAGAGCCAGGAGCAGGCCCGTGCATTTTCTTTTACTTCTTCCTACAGCCACAACAACAACATGCAAACAAGGAATGTCACACGCTAATAGTACGACAAATAATTTGCGTTTCAAGTTGGGCACGCAGATGCTGCAGCTGTTGTAAGTTCTTTTGTACACACGTGTGCACACGTTGTAGCTATATTTTCACACTATATACGCACGCGCCGACGCACAGCGAGTTCCCTGTTTTCCGTGTCCTTACATACGCTGCACAGTTGTGCCAAATGTGGAAATACAATCTACAGCAAGCTTGTGCTACACGTATCCACGCAGGCATCCGGAGAAATAAGTAAAAGCGTAGGTACAACACGGATACCGAAGAAGATAATGCGCTCTAAGAAAGAGCAATGCATATAGGTTTAGTAAAATGCTCCTGCTTTCAAAAGCGGCATATTTGCACTCGAAAAATAAACCTTTGTGCCCTTTTACAGCTGTCACACAAAATAACCTAGAAATCTCGCTCTGCGTTATTATAGCACACCCGTCGCAGCAGACGATTTTATAAGCTTTGGACGCGAAAACATTCATAGCTATCCTTCGGGCCTGTTTACGTAAGCTGATGCTAGTGAAGTCATGTGGCCAACATGCGCATGACCCTATATAACGTATAACTAGTGCTGAAAGAAGGACAACGCCAACATTTACACGAGTTTTACTGTGCTTTCCACCAAGGATATGGGCGAAAAGAAAGTAGCCTAAAAACTCCAAGCATAGTGTATTGGTCTCTACTCATTTTTTTTTTTGTAAATTGATGTTTTCTTGAACGTCTTATTTTATATGTATATTTTCTCGTAGTTTAGTTGCACACCACTCGAAAAACATGCGAAATGATTAGTGTAATGTTACCTTAAATAAGGAAGTTCAGAACGCTACATTTTTGTCTTTTTTTCTATCAGGTTTCGCACAATTGCTGTCGTGAACGAAGCTGAGCAAGACTGTCGGCGCCGGTAGTGCATCCAGTGCTGGAAGACCAACATGAGAGTCTACGAAGAACACGACGTCGTCCTGTCCGTTAGACTGCTTGGACATCGACACAGCCGCACTGTCCGGGAGGTGAATATGTGAAGCATGTGCGCACGGAGACTGAGATGTCTATTCTTCTCTGAAATATCGAAGTTTAGGATGGACCTTGCATATGTGCTCATTAAGTCACGTAATGACTACGCTGCTTGCGCTAGGAAAACAGTAACTAAGTGGCCAGAAGTTTCATAAAAACATTTTCTGACAAGTAATTTATCCTCCAATGCTGAGAGTAGAACATATCTCTAGAAATATCATAATGGGGCAACTTTCTCACACTACGGCAGTCGCCTTATGATCGTATTCCGCTCAGAATAAAGTGACCAAGTGTTACATACTCGTGTGCTGAAAGCGGTCACAGTAAAGCAAATAATGAGGGGTGAATGAATATGTGCATATTTGCAGCAATTGCCCTAGAAAGCTTAATTCAATGTTACTGGCGGGATTATTAGCATAATGTATTGTTATTATTAGCAAAATCTCAAAACAGGTTCGTGGGCATTCAAGATAAGTTAACGCGATAAACATGCATTCTAACGAATAACCTTCGTAAATAAGGTAATTGTTTTCGTTCGATGGTCACACATATTAAGAAAAAGAAAGCTTCTTTATCTGAGATATTAGATCGCACAAAATTTGCCATTTCCCATAAAAAGATAAGAACTTCCAATGCTTTACCGCTTGGTTCTGCGAATTTCTTTTCCTATAAGGGAAGTCATATGACTATTGCTTGCAATTATAACCTTGAGACAGGAACAGCTTGTTCAATACGTCATGCAAAAGCGTAGCTTGCTTAATGCATTTTGCTGACGCATGTGTGTTTGTGGTACATAATGTCTCCAGTGATCAGCTAGGTGGCTGTCGCCGCTAGTGAATTTGTTACACAGCGCTACAGCCAGTACCTTCACGGTGGTGACAGACCGGCACACAGAACACGTGATGAAATACTACGAAGGAGTCAACCCATGATGATGAAGGCTAAACGGGTAGTTTGGCAAACGTTGGTTTGCGACATGCTTGTGGTGTAAACATGCCGAAAATTCGACGTCCGTTTCTGCGTTCGACATCATCTGAACGAGCCTTTGAAGCGCACGCCGTATACAAGACGTCACAGAGGGCATCTGTCTCCAAGGCGACAAGCTGGAAATGTGACGTGACATGTTTGGGTACTGAAACATTAAGTTCAAGGCTTTTGGTCTGCTGTGCGCTCGACCTGTGCTGTGTGATTTAGGAACCAAAGTAAAAATTTTGGTTTGTGGTGAAACATTTTTACATCGGAGGATTATACCGGTGCGCTTATTTATGATACCTTCAGTATTGCGTGCGGGCAAGCAGTTATGCCAGGGGCTGCTTTAAGGAATGCTCATCTGCCCAATATTGGGAAGCACAGAAGTAATCATATGCACCTGCTGAGTGACTTCGCTAGGAAATACTCTGCATGAGGAAACTCCGACAGCTGTCGTGCCATCGAGTTACAGTATATTCGCTCTAGCTCTTTTTACACGTGACTGGCTGCACCTTCGAAATCTGTCTCTACACTGGATGTATGCTACTTACGTGGCAACATAGCTGCCGGCTGGCACAGCTCAATTTTTCTGGGAAGAAAACAACATAATTAAGCGCAACGAACTCATTCTAGTGGGTCAGTTGTTCCTGCAAGCTAATCCACAGACTGTGCCCCGGGATAGTCGTGTCCTAACGACCGAAGTCAGCGGCTAAGAACATGTTGAACTGTGCCGCAGTTCACTGAAACTACAAGACTTAACCCACTGCGTGCGCCGTGCTTCCCTGGTATCATCCTGGTTGACACGACATGACAGAAGAGGGACTCATGGCGGAGGCCATCCAAATGCTCCTGCTCTCTCCGCTCTCCACGTTCTCTGTGCTGGTGTGGCTGGCAGCTCTAGTGCTCCATGCTCTGTCGCCTCGGCTAGAGCCCCGCGGCTCGAGGCCGAGGTTGGTGGCCCGCGAGTCTGACTTCTCGCGGTTCCTGGCCACGGCGATCCCTGCGCTGACGCAGGCCTACGCGCCCCCACCGTGGGCGCGGCATCCCACGGTCCAGTCGCTACTCGCCGCCACTGTGCTTCGCCGGTCCACGGATGTACCCTTCTTCAGGTGAGCATGCCCTACTGGGAAACAATAGGATTGAAGCAAGGAGAGTGCGATGACACTTCGTAATTTGGCATGTTTTTTTTTTCATATTAAATAACTTCATGTCAGTCTGCCGTCAAGTCTACATGCCCGATAAAATATTACATCTGTTGCAAAGACTCCCAGTCCACTCTCAGTCCAACGGCATGGGACAAGTAAGGCGGCGGGTGAAGTGTGTTCAAGTGGCATAGTGGTCAAAGCTTGTTTCGGCAATAATGATTTTGATTAACTTTTTTTTTCGTTATTCTGTGCCGGCAAATTAGCACAACTGATCTTAAAGAAGATTCAACCTCTTGTCTACCTTCTTGTATCTGTATATTGGTCCCTGTTTTTGACTTTCAGTCCCTGCCTGCTTAACCAGAGCGTTGCGCCAAAAGAGAATTTGACACTTCGCAGCCGTCAGCGCAACGCATATTGCGATCTTGTCTTATTGGCTCATTTCCAGTTGCATTTCAATCTGATGCAAGTGGGCGCTGTTGTTGTTGCTCTACCCCAGTTACATGGCTCGAACATCTTCGAAGCACCTGCTACCTGTTTATTGTCCGACAAACAACCATTTGCACGCGAATGGCCAGGCTTTCGTTGCAAACAGCTGTGCTGCGATGGCGCGTGCAGGACGCATCTGCAACTCCGCGACCGGGGCCTGGTGGCCCTAGACTGGGCGGGCAGCACCCCTTCGGCGCAGCCAGCCAACCCGGATGAGTTACTGCTCATCGTGCTCGTGCTGCCCGACCTGGGACGGGACCCGTGCAGCGTGGGAGACACCTGCCGAGCCATTCTGGCACGGGGGATGAGGCCCGTGGTGCTCACACAACGGGGGCACGCAGGGTGCCCGCTCACCACACCCAGGCTGCAGGTCGGTGAGAAATCTGTATTAAAACCATTCCATGAGCTTGGCTTAAGAAGTACTTCGGTTTGCGCTAGTTGGTTCATAGCTGAAGTTGATTCTGAGAATGAAAACAACAGGACAGTCCTGCTGGTTTCGTGTTCCTACTTTGTCCTCGTCCCTTTCGCGCCGTCCTCAGAATCAACTTGAGCTTTGCTTGTTGGCAGCACTTGACAAATGCAGCGAAGACAGGATGAGGCAGTGGGAAAGAAAGGTTGTGGCTCTGAGCTTGCGACAAGTTTAATCTCAGTGGGAGCTCTGGAGTAGGTTTAGCAGTGTGACACAATACCATGAACCTACTTCTTCCATAAATGACGGCTATTTTGCACTATTCTGCTATAAATTAAGAACTAATGCCAGCATTTTCATTTCTGCATTTTCTTTCAAGGTGGAAATTTAGCGTGATAAATGTCCACGGTTTTTGGTGACTTATTTAAAGATAATTGAGACTTATGCGGACAAAACAAGGGGTTATATTATATAAAAACCGCATCATGATATACATATTGTCATACATCTTCTGGTGCCATCAAGTGGCCAAACCATGTTTTGGCACATGGCTGAGCGTCATGCTTTTCTCTCTCGAGCTTCGGTTCATTAAAAGGCCTGCTCGGTTGTTTCAACCTTGAAAAAGTTTCTGGAAGAAAGTTTCAATAGGAGATTACTTGGAGGGTGAGGGGGGGGGGGGGGGGGGGGGGGTCAAAATTTACTTGGACGAATTTATTCAGGCAAATATTGAATGTAACTTGTGACTTCTAGTGTGTCGTGTTCGCTTGGTAGCCGGAGGCTCAATCAAATTAGATTGTGGAATGGCTACTTTTCTTGGGAGAATCTGACAAAGGAACAAACTCCTGTTTATTTTGGGGCGTATTGAAGAAGCTGAATTTCGTTCTCTACCGTCAGCTTTCTTGGAGCATAAAATCTGCTGTAACGGAGAAAAAGAAAGCTTTCTTTGAATGGTTTGAAAGAAATATATGTTCTTTTTTTGTGCGTATGCGTGTATCACCAATGATATGGGCATACTCGCGCTCACTCCAAGAGAAAATGTTAAATGGCTGAAGCCTAATTTATAAGGAAAACCGACTAAGTCGCATTTGTTTTCTTAAAGCATAATACGTACAGCAAAACCTAATGAGAAAATTTATGCTGTGTAGACTAGCTCAACTGATTGGCACGCGTCAGTTCTAAACATATATCGCTGTACACTTCTTGCATACCGAGCATTGTAAAGAGTATCTGAACAACATAACACCATTTTTCTCGGTACACATCCATTTTTTTCTCGATAGTCTCTCACAACACTCCACGCACTACCGGTCAACAACTGTGAGTCTTGGGGGAACATCTTAATCAAAGGTTTGCCATTACAGCCTAAACAGCTTTGCCATTGGCGCAAGGTGGCCTTAGTAGCTTATGTGCCATTAAACCTCACTAAACAAACAAACATAGCGCTATCATCTGGGGGGAAAAAAGCGGACGCAGAAGTAGGTGCGAAATAAAGCAAATAAATAATATCATGAGAAACAAGGGTTCAGAATCAAGGCAGAAAGCTGGGCTAGTTGGTGCGTCATCATTAATTAAAAAGACTAGCCCATGTACCTAGGACACAGTATGTGCCCTAGATACTAGTGCTAGTGTTTTTAATTAAAGGTTTCGGAAGCAGACCAATCGCAGAAAAAAAAAAAAACAGCTTATAATCTCTAAATATGCACCATTTCATTGAACTATGCGCTGGAACGATGCTAGCACAGCGTCATCGAAGTGGCACACATGATAGACTCCTACAACTTAACACACTATGATATTGCCACGTGTGCCATCTGCGCTGCTGAATCGTGCCTAAAAACCGCCTAGTTAAAATAAATGCCACTTTACCCGCGATACAGGGGCAAGCTTCAAACTCAAAGTACCGCGAACAATAAATTTCAATTTTAAGAGGACATGCAGGTTTAGTGTATGAAACTAAATGAGCGAATCAGCGAATAAATTTAAACAAACTGCGTATTATTAATGTCCTAAGCTGTCATTGAGGACTGTGGTACTTGAGGAAGTCTGCAATGAAAAGGTGCGAAAGCACGAGGGTCTACACCGTGCACTCGAAAATTTAGCTCAGCCACGCCTACTCACCCCGTTTGAGATGAACCACAATGCAACCTCTTTCACGAATAAACGGTCTAGCCACCGGGAACTCAGCAAAAGAACGCCGTTAATGCTTAGTCCCCACATCACTTTAGAGTTCAAGTAGACATTAAAGCCAGCTTTCAGCGCCGCCAAAATAAGTATGATACTACGAAAGCACTAAAGCGACAAAAGTGACCGTAATTCAAATGCTTTTTTTCAGGTGGCATTACCTCCAGTGAAAAAGCTGCCGCCATCACTATAGTAAAAGTAGTATCACCTTCAGCCAGGCCAGATTACTCTCCATGCAAGACCAAAGCATCTGCGATGCAGCTTCTATCGATACTGCTATCGTTGACTTTCTCGTCATAAAAGATGGGAGTTTGGGAGATAGTCTCTCATTTCAAGGTTAACCACAAGTTAAAGTTTTTGTTTTAGCAAAAATAAAACGAACAAACGCATTAATAACATCCTTAATAGAGGTTACAGATTATAAATATTTGGACCTATGGGTTACTAACTACCTTTCCTGGAAAAACAACGCACATACCGTTGTAGCAAATCCAATGCGTAAACTCTTTTCTTTTTTTCTTGTGGCGCTAACTGAAGTCTGCCCCCTATAGCGTTCATCTATAAGAATGCAATTCACTTCTCCGGCCGCTTAGATCATGCCTTAATTACCTGCAACCCTTTAACATTAACCAACGTTCACAAACAGGTATTTAGGTTTACGTTTAACCGTATACGGTCGTACATCTGTCAGTGAGCTCGTATTAACCCCAGTCAATGAACACAATCGTGTCTGTCTATGAAAGTGCCTTTCGGGAGTTCGGGCCGGGGGACGCTTGTACCCAATTTGACCGGTGGGTGTCCGGCGGCGGGTTTCGAACTGACAACCTCCCGCAGCCGAGACTGGTTTAGTGGACGAAGAGCATCCGCCTCGCATTCGGGAGTTACCGGATTCGATCCCTGGTGCCGCCGGTTACCCACCGGTTTTTCAATGGATACAAGCTTTCCCCCGGCCTGGTGCTCGGCTCTTCTCGGGTGAAATGCTCGGGAAAAGGGGTCACGGCCCAAATAGTTGCGACGATGTGGCAGTGATTCGTTCCGCCATCGGACAACAATAAGTCCGCCTCGCGCGGCAAAAGCCCATAATGTGGCCCTTTTTTTTTTTAGGACTACTGCAGCTGAGGCTCAAAGGGAGCACTTCAGATGAGGCTCAAAGGAAGTACCATTGCAAGACAAACAGAACCGCCTTTGCAGGCTGCGAGGTTCGAAACTGGGTTTGGGCCCACTGCGGAGGAGGGGCGCGCAGCGGGGTTTACGGAGCTTCTCCCAAACGCACACCCCTGGAAAAGCCGAGCGCCAGGCCGGGGGGCGTATTGACAAACCATATCCCGTAGGAGCACTCGAGCGACGACGCTCTGACGCGCAAGCACGTGACACAGCGTCACTTCCGCGAGTAGCAGCGACGCTGTTTCTCCTTAGCGCCTTGTGACGAGACTATTCATGGTTTCAGTTTCGTTTCATGCAGGGCTCGCATTTACGTTTTTTTCCCGCTGGTGTTTGTCAAAGGCACTCATGTTTCGGTGTCGTTTTCGCGCAGCGCCCGTATTTTCGCATGGCTGTCGGCTGAAGTTCACGTAAAAATAACGCGAATTGCCGTCGGCTAAAAGTTCGGTCGCGCGATCACGTTAATTTCGGTCCAGTGACCACTGCGCGGGCTTTTTGCTCTGGTGTTCTGTAAACGTCGGTCGGTTACCGGTCACGTGTTACGTAAATTTCAGTCCAGTGGTCACTTGCGCGGCTGTTCTTGTTCTGGTATTTTCTGGAATCGTCGCTCGGCTCAGCTACACCGCGAAGTTTGCACTTCTCCCCATCCGCATAGCGCCACGCATTTCGTCCGGTGCTTCTGGGTTGTACGCACGTGCACTTGGCTCATACGTTGCGCGCTGCGCTAACCAGGGTGATTTTGTGCTTGGCGAACTTGTGTGTCAATTGCGGATAACTAGAGATGATGGACGAGCTCCCAGAGCCGCTTGAACTCGTAAAAGATGAGCTCGCGTCAAAATGGCTCGGATCAGTGTATCGCGCGAACCTGACAAACGAGGCAGCCGTCAACGAATGGCTGGAAGCCTACAGCGTCGAAACCAACAAGTCTTGGATTGTGCAAAAGGTTCAAAAGGAGGGAGAAAGATACGTACTTTGCCGATCAGCCAGTATTGCTCATAGCAGTATATTTCAATCATTGTCAAATAATTTATACTCGGCTAGTGCTATATGTGGGTTGAATTTCAGTCAATTTAACAAAAAGTGGAGCTACATTTCTCGCTTATACTGGAGTCGAAAGTACACGAGCGCAATATATTAGGCGATAGTTTCCATGCAGACCAATGCAGTTAGCTGGCAAGCGCGAGAGAAGAGACTTTTGAAGGAAGTCGACCTCGAAGCTAAATGACTAATTGTAGAAATGATGACACAAAGTGCTAGTCACATGCCGTCAATCTGATAACTTTCCCTTGTAAACGTTCGTAAAATCAGTTTACAGAAAAAAAAAATCTTAGCCAAAGAACTTATACTGAGTGAACATCTAGTGAATATCTGCCGCAAATGTTAATAATATATCATTATAGTATACATTATAATGTCCACGTTGAAGAGAGTAGAAAGTGGACCAGTACCGAATACCCACATATGCCCACACATCTCTTGATGAGATATTAAATGATATTCTGTAGATATGTAGCCAACATCTTTTTAGGGATCAGAGCAATTGCTGAAAAGTGCCAAAGAAGATAATTGTTTATCCAAGGTAAAAATTTCCTACTGGTTTCTTGCGGGGATCCTACTAGTTCCAGCAGTACTGGTTTATAAACACATTCCCCATAGCCACTGGAATCGGTAGCGGCTGGGTCTCCCTGCAGAAAGGTCGGTTGGGTGCATTGGTTCTGGTGGGCCTGTTGACCTATGAAAATCTTGGCGCAGCAGCTGCCTAGGCCCGCACTATCAAAACAAAAACAAGGTTTCATAAGTATGAATCATACTTTATTATTTTCCATGTCTACAAAAGTTCTGAAATCTGCGTGGACACTTTTGTCTTGCTGTGTGGTACTGCTGCAGGTGTTCCAGCTTCAATCAGATGTTGCAATGAAGTTAGCTGCACAGCAAGATTTTTTTTTCAGAAAAACATACAGCACCACACTACTTTAATTTAAATATCAACAATTTGGAAAGCAGCCATTCAAGAACAATGCATTTGGATTATGTTTGTGTACTTGCATCGCCAATGGCTTAGATTACTTCCAACCAAAGCCATCATCTCAGCTTTTAGACATTAGTTTATGGCATGGTACCCTGCCAATTTAACAGTCAAACCATTCCATATGTGACACACCACAAATTGTTAGTGCTGTGCTTCGCATGCTATACAGCTGCTTACAGTGCGATCAATCATGTTTCTGTCTAGTTTGAGTATTTTCAGAATCAGTGCGTGGCGAGCCTGTGTATGCATTTGGACCAGAATATGAGAGTGAAAGTGTGTGCAATGACAACTGGTGCATGTGGAGAATATGTACTTCATGTGTTATATGTCGACTATGCGAGACAAGTGCAATCCACTGTGTGCGTGGTCTTCTCTATAACTCGAACCAATTCACTGCACTACAACATTGTCATCAACCATTTGTATCCTCATTCTCCTTTTATTTCCCTTTTCTCCCTTCTCTAGTGTGGAGCAGCACACTAGGGTCATATTGCTGCTGGCTGAACTCTCCACCTTTCTTTTCGTTGAATTATTTTCATCGCTATCTTGCTTATTCACTGTGCTTTGGGCCTCCTTGCAAACACAAATGTGGCTATTTGCAATTCAAAGTAGGTTCTTTGATGGCTGCATGGCTGCCCAGTGTCATTTGTAGAACTGAAGTCACATCTGCCACTTTTTCCTGCCAAAAAGTTGAAGGCATTTGCCAGTAAAACAAACTGCTTCTGCATAAATGGTTTACAATGTATTGCTTGCCGTGCATTTACTAAACAGCAAAGGCATTGTTTCACCTAAATTTAGAAGCAGTGTATTTCAGTTTTGTTTAGTATAGTGTCTCAAATTGACTTAGGCTTTGCAGGATTCTGTAGTGTAGGTCTCCGGCTCATTTTTGACCAATGATTTTTTTTTAACATGCCCTGACATCACACAGTAAATGGGTGCCTTACATTTTTCTCTATCAAAACATGGTCACTATGGCTGGGATCGAACTCAGGTTCCTCAAATTTAAATGCCTAAAACTGGTTGTTTCATACTATTTCCTAGACGACTTTCATCGGGGTAGCCTTGTAGTACCTAATTTACTATAGCCACAAGTCCTTGTAGTACCTAATTTACTATAAACACACTTGTGGCACATGATGATGACATTAACAAGCGTTTCTTTGAAATGTTGGATTGCTAGCTGACCAGTGTGCAAACCATAAGGGAGTGATGTCAAAATACTCTGGTTCTCCCCTCTTCAAGTGTTGCTATAATTTGTGAGCTTAATCCTTTAATTTTGTAGCAATGATTCCTTCTTCAAAAAGATTGGTAGGCATAATGGTGCATGTACAACATGTCACCTAATTCAGAAGCTTTTGAAGCGGCTGTAAGATAGTTTCGAATTCAAGTTAGCCAAGGTCACTTTGAGATGTATACAAGGAATAAACAGTTGTTGTGAAAATCAGCACTTATTTATTTGACTCAATATTGAACTGCACCATTCTGCGTAAGCATGTTATGGGGTGCCCACAACTTCGAAAATAAACACTGTTGTTTCTTCTTGCCATGACACTTGAGCAGAATACCAATCACATACATAAAGAGTTACAAAAAAAACAAATTATACAGCATGCTATGCCACTGCCTCTGCTTAACAGGTGCAGTTAAGTTAGCTATTGCGCTCAACAAATGCCTATTCAACACAGTGCTCTCAAACAAGCGTGAGTACTTTAAGAGGGTGGAAATTCTGGCTGGTTGGTGCATGATCTGTGGCTAAAAACAGCGCTAACACGAGACGAAGCAGACGAAACAGCATCGTGTCCCCTCTGCTTCGTCTCGTGTCAGCGCTGTTTTTAGCCACAGAAGCGTGAGTACTTGGTTATCGAGTTCACCTAATATCCCACTACTTTCAGAATCAATAGTTTGACGTCGCCAGATTATGGGCTTCAGAAAAGGGCGGTTGCCGCTATGACCAGGGCGCCGTAATCATGCGTGCGTTCACAAAACGAGAGCATGTTTTCATTTCAAGGATTATTACCGCTAATTTCAGAAAACTGGCTTCGCTGTTCCAGCATGTTGCCATATAGAAACATTTCCGTATTTAAATGCCGGAAACTTGAAAAAAAAAATCCTGAGTAAATACAGCTGCTCACAAGGTAGCATAAAATGAGAGACGGCCTTTGAGATGTAATTTAGCATCGGTAGTAGTCTACATTTGCCCTTGGGTAGGCCAGTAGTTTTAGCATCCTTAGCGAATACCCCCGAGCAGCGATCAGCATCACAGCAAATGTTGCACAAATACACCACGTAACCACGTTTTTTTTTCTCTCTTTTTTCCCCCCTTTTTACCCCCCATATTCCAGCGGTGCTTATCTAAATATTGCAGTGCTACTAACCAAGGCACTTTCAACGATTAGTGGCTCCAAGGCGAGCTCCAACGGCGCTGCGCAGCTTTCTTGGAATCGACACACTTGCACATCCAGCACCAGCACAGTCGGCATCCAGCATGTTTAGGCAGCAAAAGTTCAGCAGTCGTGGCTTCACAAAATCGCTTGCTGTCAGAGTCAAACACCAGACTTCGAGATGACGGCCAAGACACTTGTTTCGAACTGCAAACATCACAGTATCCAGCATCCAAATGGCACGGCTTGGGCCACTGCATTTATAAAGCCTGAAAACTGCGGCCGCAGCACCCCTTAAGCCACAGGCACTACCACTAAGCCATGGTAGAAGGATACGCGTTTGTCTGGTTAACCAACGCCCCAACGCCAGCATCGGCGAAGCAACGGCGCGCGCGTGTGCGCCGCCATCTTCCTTTGGCATAAAAAAAAAATAGAAACAAGCAAAAAACAACTTAAAGGAAGTGACGTCGTGTCACGTGCTTGCGCGTCAGAGCGTCGCCTGCTCGAGTGCTCCTACGGGATATGGTTTGTCAATACGCGGTCGGGGGACGCTTGTACCCATTTTTACCGGTGAGTGTCCGGCGGTGGGTTTCGAACTAACCACATCCCGCAGCCGAGACGGGCGCTCTAACCACTAGGCCACGGCTGCGGTTAGTGCCCCTTGAACGGGCGAAATAACTGCTTTAAATGTTGCTGTTTTTTTTTCGACAACTACGGAATGAAACAAATTTACCAGCGAGACAGTTACCCGTAATTGCGTGCTAATGTTTGAAAAGTACCTGCAAATGTTATGCGTTTTGTGAATTCGAGTGTGTTGATATGCTTGTATTTCGTTTTTTTTTCCCCACCCTGCTATGATCTGTAGTAGATTGCAGTATCTATAAATAAAATAAAAATGAATAAATAAATATTTTCAATCCATGGGAATTCGGCTTTAACCAAAGGAGGTCAATATTTCAGACGTTCATACCACAAAACACATGACGTTTTTAGTAAAATGTATTTACGGTGAAAAGGGGAAATAAAAGACGTGCGCAAGGATGGGATGAGGTGGGATGGAGATACCATGTAATTGCGCGTCGAGGAATTGCACCATTTACACGCCTCTGAAAACTACAAGGCGCTATCTCCTCCCCGAGCTTTGCGTGTTAGCGCAGCAATTCTCACTCTCGTCACCCGTCCAGGGCAATTTCTCAGCTTTAGCAGGAAGGTCCGCCGAAGCAGGGAGATTGGAGCGAAGTAATGCGTAATTGTGACAAAAATGCATCGGTACTGATGCAGTGGCGGCTAAGCGACTGTCGCTCCATTTCTGTCAACACAGAAGCAACTACACCGGGTTCTCGCAGTGCAGGACAACCATAAGATTACATAAAAAGACACCTTTTGTCGGAATACTAATACAGATAACATTTACTTCGAGAGTTAGTGCTCTGGAGATGACAGGGTGATGCAGTATGTACTAATAAAAATAAATAATAGTGATAAATAAAGTTACCTTATATAGTATCCGCTTTGATTTATTTAGAGCAATATAAGTCGCAAATAACGTTTGACTCTAGAAACATTCTACACCGAGAAAACTGGCTATTCGTAGTTCCAAAACAAGACCTGGCGAAAGGAAGAAATGAGTACAGCGTTGAGAAACAAACACAAAAAAGACTGCGGAATACTAAAAAAAAAAAAAGTAAGAATCGAAAAATCCAAGCGCTCGCGACGGAGAAAATATCGCCATTCGTGCGGAGTTCAAAATTGAAGACGAATTCTATGTATTCACATAACAGAGGACTTCCGCTTAAATAAGACGCACGATAGAGCCACCGGTTCCTGCTGAGTGTACCCAGTAGAAAGGGCAGGCGGGGTGGAGAGGAGGTGCACCTCTCTGCTCATAGCAGTGCCTTGTGCCTCCTCCAATAAACGTAGACTCTCGTATATATCCGCACTCAGTACTCATCGTCAATGTGCTATGGAAGGCGACGCAGCGAAAATAGTGAACTTCGTTTCCTCCAGGGCGCATTGCTTAATACTTAGTGCGGCACTGCGCGAATAATTACTCCGCCAGTACATTTTATGCGAGTAAAGCCGACGATTAAGATACGCGGACTATATTATGTAGTCCTGCGCAAAATGTAATTTGTGATATGACATCACATTAGGACGACATTGCCAGTCATGAACGTGTATGTAATAACAAATGGTATATAAACGTCATCTCATGCCTAGTCACGTTAAGTGAGTCATTATAGTTTAGTCATGAGTCATAGTCACTTGGCATGAGTCAGTCAGGTCGGAGAACAAATGGGCATGACTATGGAGTCCATGGCTTGAGTAAGTTAAAAGTCATTACTATGATTAGTGCCCAGTCATGACACTCAAAGTTGCTGAGTCATGACAGTCTAGGAGCTGCTAAAAAGCAGGCAACGCATATGCTTTCGCATTTCTCCAATGCAGGTCTCTGTAGCGCTCTCAAAGTTTTTGTCTAATATTACATTTCGTATACAACGACTGCCGGTGCACGCCTCCGCTATGCTAAAGCAGTCAAAAGTGACGGAAATGTGCGCCTTCTTATAACAGGCGTACGGCGACCCCGGTGACCTACGGCAAACGGTGCGCTTCTTGCGTGCCCACTACGGCCGCTGCCGCGTAGCCGTACTGGGCTTCGGGACGGGGGCGGACCTGCTGCTGGCCTACCTGGGGGATACCGGCTCCTCATCGGGGCTGCTGGCCGCCGTGGCCGTGTCACCGCTCTACGAACCCGAGAAGCTGCTGGAACAGTCACCCTGGCCCATCGGTACGACATGCTGGGAGAAACGCCAGCGACCCTCGGGTCCCTGCTGGTTCGAGATGCGCGGATCGAAGAAATACAGAAGTTAATGACAATTATTACTGATCGCAAAGTCAAAGTACAATTTCCGAGCTTGCCAAAACCAAACAGGGGGCTTGATTGGCAATGGTCAGCTCTTGACGCATGAGGGAATTTAGCAACACACAAACAACAGTACGGTACTGAGTATATCAAGCACACTGAGTGAAGCTATGAAACAATATTTCTTTAGTTTGCTTGCAAGCTTATAAAGAGAAAATCTGATCTTATTAGGGGTTAGACACACAAGGATATTGTGCGTTCATCGTATTTAGTGCACACTTATAGGTGCAACAAACCACTTCGAGGAAGCAGAGTTAGATACGTACGAATCACACAGGCGCTTGGACTCCACATAATTAATACAATAGTTTTATAAATAGAAGGAAAAGTTTGGCAGTTACAAATTCCAAAACGCATTTTCTTTTTGTTATATACCTCACATGAAAGAGGTTAAAGTAGATTTCTGAATCATATTATTTCTTTTTCGTCAGAGAGGGTACGGGACTGGGAAAAGCAAATTTCATTACATAAAATGTATAGGCTAGCAGATTCAGCACATTATTCATTTTAGCGCACGTTTTGTATGCCGGAGGTGCGTGGTTCGCTCATGGGGCCACCAGGTACCCACGGTGCCACAATTGATACAATCTTTCATTGTCGTGATGCTGGGGATGTCGTCATAGAGTTCCTTACACTAACTAGAGGGAAAGCTGAGGGCGCTGCACTTCAGCCACCATGGGCGCGCTAAGAATCATGGGCCGGTGTGCTACTTGTTGCGGGACAGTCGGTTTTTCTCGGGTACGTGGAGTGGCGTTACTGCGATGTTTCTTTTTCGTCATCATCATCATTTGAAGGTACATAGACCACGAAAGCCATAGTAGCGAAGGCGCAAAAGCAGACGTCGCCAATAAATGGTTTCTGTTTCCCGAAATGCCACTAAAAACTTCCTTAAGTCATTGCACAACCATAAATATTTTCATAACGTTTTTTCTTATTTCAAACTTTGCTTATTAAGTGCGAAATATTGGTATTTGTGCTGCTCGAAACTAAGCCAATAGGAGAAAGAGCCATCGCTTATGTTGGATAAATCTCACACTGGCATTCTGTTTCTCTCTCTTTTTGTAATTTATAGTCACAATATTCAATCTTAGGACATTATTTACGGTAGAACAACGTTTATCTTTGCATTAGTTTTGGCCAAAAGTTGTAGTTCTGCACTCGGTAGCTCACCGGCCCATGATGCTTTGAGCGCCCATGGTGGCTGAACTGGCCGTCTGGAAACTCCATGTAAACGCCCATAGACGGCAGCACAGCTTTCCCTCTAGGTAAGAGTAAGAAACTCTATGGATGTCGTGATGAAGTAAAACGCTTCACAGATGGATTGCTTACCCCACCCTGAGTAGACAGAATCAACTTGTGCCGCGCCGCTCTTTGACCAGACATCCTTGTTCCATGAAAGCCAACCGTGATCGTTGAAATGCGTAAAGCAACTGCTTGCCGATTTATCATGGGCAGTTACTTGACAGAATACATCGCAAAGTGTAGATCTGCTCATTTTTTCACGGTCAATAATCAGGGGAGTGCTCTAGACCACGTCAGAGTCATAATGTACCTAGGTACTCCTTTCCCGAAGAGCCTGTTCAGCATGGCATAGAGTTCCTATTATTGCAAATAGGTGAATGAAGATACGGCATCGGTACAGCATCGGTACGCCTTATCCTTTCGATTATCGTGGCGGCTTCCATGTGAGCAGAGAATAAAACTTCGAGCTGTAAACATACATACATACATACATACATACATACATACATACATACATACATACATACATACATACATACATACATACATACATACATACATACACACATACATACATACATACATACATACATACATACATACATACATACATACATACATACATACATACACACACACACACACACACACACACACACACATACATACATACATACATACATACATACATACATACATACATACATACATACATACATACATACATACATACATACATACATACATACATACATACATACATACATACATACATACATACATACATACATACATACATACATACATACATACATACATACATACATTTACCATTCATCAATACAGAGTACATTCTCGTGCCATTCTGCGTCTCTTGGCAGTCGCAGCTCCTCACGGTTACACAGGACAGCCTATAGCGTCCCAATTATTACTTCCTCCAACGTCGTGTTACGGCGACGCTGCCTTAAACGCGGAAGCAAGAAGCTCTGGGCGTGTCCAGTGTCTATCTAATTACATCTGCTGTCCTGCAAACGAAACAAAAATTGTGGGATGTCATGCTGCAGGTTTTCTGTTCGAAGGATAAAATGTAACCTCTTGAATTCAAGATGGCGACCAGGGTGGTGAGGCAACTGTCTTTTTTTTTTCGCTTATCCACCATCTGTTGCCACCTGTCGTGATTTGTAGAAGGCGGAAACAAGGGTGTGCTAACTAAAACGATGATGGACTGACAGCAAATGAAAAATGCATGAACGAGTCAATAATCTTTTTTTTATGCCATGAAAGCAACTGAAATGAGGCTTACGGATACAATATGACACCAAGGTGGACTTACATAGTGCGCTTGAAGGCAGCCTTGAGACGGCTCGTGTGAACTATACGAGTCTTAGTACTGGAACGGTGTACAAATGTTTGCAGACCATACAAACGCAGCAATCATTTCATATTATACGAGTATCTCCCTCAACCGGAATGAGTGGTGTCATACATATATGGCGAATGACTCTCTCGGTTTTCGGGCCCAGAATGCAAAGGTCGCTTTTTTTTTCTAGACACAAATTAGCTCTTGTCTAACAAGTGCAGAATAGCAATTGACAAATCATTTCTTCTGTTCTTTGGGCTTTTTAGACACCTGAATTTTGTTACTTGTGGAATAGAGATACACTTCCAACGGCATAATCGGTGTCGGACTTGTGTGCGGGCATGTACCACTGTCACCCTCAAGGAAGGGCCGCAACTCAAGAGCGTCGGTCTATTCTATCGACGGGAGCTTGCCTTCCACCTACAAAGAAATTGTTTACACTCGGCATAACCCAATCAGAGCGTTATCGCTTCTTAACTCGTTCCTACTTTTCGGTCCGTAGGCGCCAGCGCCATATGCAGCGCAGACATTAGAGACAAAGAGATTTAGCTTACCGTGATCCGTGATCCGCCACCGTGACCCTCTACCGCGCGTGGGCGGGGCGCACAAGCTGATTGGTCCCGACGCGGCAGGTCTATGCACCGACATCAAGTATGTGGCGCCACCTATCAGCGTCGAAGAGATCTGGGCATGCGCAGTGGAACGCGTGGTGGCGGATCACTATAGCGGATCGCGGATCACGGTAAGCTAAATCTCTAATTTACCGCTGCCGCTTACCACAGCTGCCTACCGCTAGCGCGCCGTCAGTACAGCACGCGTTGATTGGTCCCTGCGTGCGGAGTCCGCCGAAATTTGCCAGGAATGTTGCGCCATCTGTCGCCCTTGGGGTGATCTGCACATGCGTACTACGCCGCACGCAGGCCGATCGAGGCGGCCGTGGCGTACTCACGCTCGCGCGCTAGCGGTAGACGGTAGCGATAAGCGGTAGCGCTAGACTAAAAGTATCTATTATTGCCATCGCACCAAGATGCTAAACGGCGTGTTTTATGCCTTAGCAGTAGCGCCGGTGGCTCGCCTGGAGAACTTGATAGCGTGCCATGACGCTATACAGAGCGTGGCTGCCCCGGTGTATGCAGATGCGGCAAAATAATGACGGTGCACACTTCGGCGTTTGGATTTAATCTCTTAACGAGGTAAAACACGAGAGCTCGGGCGGAATTTTCTGTTGGATGTATAAGGATGATTTATATTTTAAGGCGAAAGCTTTACTTGCCTCACCATTGATGTGATCAGGAAGCCAACCAAAAATATAAAGTGAATTCATATCAAAACAGTAGGACTCAGTGGTTCTTTGTGCAGCGTCCAATTGGCATCCATTCGTAGGTCAATTTGAAGGCTAGCTTACGGCAGGGATTGCAACCGACGACGTATGTACAGGGGTCGGTAAAAGTTCCCAGGACACAGGGTCTGCTTCTGGGCAGTATATTCGGGAATATAAGACGCCACCAAATCTCAAACATTTCTGTGGAGTGTAGAAGAAGCATTATTCTAAACTCTGAGATATTTTATTGCTTTAATGGGACCTCAAGTGCCAGAATATGCCGACCAGAAGCAGAACCTATGGCTTGGGAAGTTTTGACTACACCTGCACCTCCAGTCGTGTGCAGTTAATTGGTGTCTACCCAGGAGTGATATAGACCTTCCGTTTCCTCAAAACCGACCACGAGGATGGCACACTATGTCAAACTCTGTGCCAGTCACTCGATGCGATATTTCCAAGGAAAGGCATGCCAAATAGTAATTCGCACGTTTTAACTGGATTAGAAATAGTTAAACCACGGATAATGCTTTGCAAGTTAAGACGTGAGAGGCCCTCAATCGACCCGTATGTATTGTTACGACCGCAACTGTAGGCGTGTTCAGAATGTCTGACGAGACGGTGCGCGCATAGCGCACAATCGTGCGCGATTCGAATTGCTTGTTTCTAGCTTCGTTTTTATTTTGATCTATTTTTCATCCGGTGGTTTGTTTTTATTGATTTCTTGCCCCAGGCTCCCTGTGCCTACTATTCAGATTCTCCTTTTATTTCCCTGAAATCACAAATAAAATGCAGAACGCTGTATTACGTGCCGTATTTATTGCTGAAATATTCGAGTTACATGCTCATAATTCTCTTGAGAGCTTCAATGCATGCGGTTAGAGGTCCTAGTTGAGGGAAAAGTGCTGCACTGTGACAATAATATCCGGACTGATCAAGATGTTCGGGACATCGGAGTGTTAGTTTGCGAGCAAGACTAGCTAACCTTAGGCTACCAAGGAAGGCTCATTCCGTGTAAATAAACGGAGGACATGTTTCCCCGTCACAGTCAAAATAGAATAAAGTATAGTCTGTTAAGTGACAGAATCGAAACCATGTTCTTTGGGTAACGAGCTGAGCACGATGCCTGGTGCCAGAAAGGAACTTTCTATTTGATTGATCAATCGATCTATTGATTGACTGACTGACTGATTGACTGATTAATCGATTGATTGATTGATTGATCGATCGATTGATTGATTGATTGATTGATTGATTGATTGATTGATTGATTGATTGATTGATTGATTGATTGATTGATTGATTGATTGATTGATTGATCCATCGATCAATCAATCTATTTGGCGTGCGCAGGCGTTCTCCGGCGCCGTGCTCTTCAGCGCGTGCTGTCCGAGCACTGCGGCGTCCTGTGCCGGGCCGAGGCGTCCCCGGTGGACGTGGAGGGTGCCTTGTCGGCATCTTGCTGGCAGGAAGTGGAGCAAAAGGTCCTGTGGCCCGCGTGCGGCGCCAATACCGCGGCCCAATACTGGGAGCGCAACGCACCACTCCGGGACGCTGACGACATAGCCACGCCACTGCTGTGCGTCTCCAGCGCCGACGACCCGGCGGTGCCCGAGTGGGCCTTGCCTATGGACATATTCCAGGTGAGGAATGGTATACTCGCCTCAGCTCTGCGCTTTAGACTGGCGGCTTTAGTCAAGGACGCGTCTGGTCCGCTTATCGAGGGTGTAGTATCTGACCCTTTGTAGGTGAAAGAGTGTAGACTTATGGGAACAGGCTCAGGCAAATGGTTCGTAACCCTCGGCCATGCCGCAACAGATCGAGCTAAATGCTTGACAAAGAGGTGGAGAGCTTTCCGACGCAGCAATATTTATGTTGCCTAATGACCGGGGAAACTTACAGCGAGCCTCTAATGACGCAAGAAATTATATATTTATGCGGTCTTTGTCATCGTACTTGGCTCTTGTTTTTGTCCCTCTTCCTCAAACCTAGTGCATCGTGCTATAACGCAGACTGCTCTGGCCTACTGTTGTGTTCGTCGTTACACACAGCAGAGCAAAAGAACATTACGCGGCAGAAAATGTCATTTTATTCCCTGCTAATGTATTATTTATTGTTATTACTTTGTTTTCAAGTAAATAGGCAAGACAAAGTAAAGCATATCGTAAAGAACAGCATGCGTTTCGGTAATTTAAACGTACCTTCTCGCGCCGATTTTTATAGGGATAGGTTATTTGTTTATTTTTGTCGTTAGTCTGCATGTTTCTTTTATGCTCATTTCGTTATATCGCAGAGCAGCCTAACCTTTTTGTAGCGACAGCACACAAGTTTAGCGACATGCCGATCAACTTGGACTAAATGAATCAGGTCACTATTCTTGCTACTTCTCCTGACCCGTATATAGAACTGCTTTTGCACGAGGAAATGGTTCTGATGTTTATTGTTGGCCGCATTCAACACACAATATATATCTGATTAAATTGGAAACTGTCTCACTCTTCATGGAAAGCGTTCGAATTATTGATTGGGAAAGCCTAATAAAACGTTTACGCGCATGGCGCAAACGTTTTAAAATTTTTTAGTCAGCATCGTTCGATACCAGTTCATAGCGCCTAAGAACCAGTAGTTATTTTACACTCTCACTGCATGCCTTAGTTAGCCCACTTCGTTTTCAGTATCGAATAGAAAATCCATATCCCTAAATGCTCAACATTTCTTGTGAAATAATTTTAAAGCGTATTGTTTTCGCATATTTTGTAACTTCACGATAAAAATCAAAATCGATTTTCCCACGGGAGTCGTATAGTTATCCCTATTAATTTTCAAAAAACGCGCACCATTGGTGCTTTTTATGGCAGCCTGACTTTTTTACAAAGTTACAAAGCGCAAAGTTTACAAAACGCCTTTTTACAAAGCGCATTACAAAGTTCAGAATGAAAATTTTGCCACGCATCATTATCTTTGACCATTTCCATCAATATGATCATAAAATTATCTCACACTATTTCACAGTTGCCTCAAAATTATTTTAAAAACGCAGCTCATTGCTTTTCTGCTAGTTTTATGCTGCGAGGGCAGAAAAAGAAAAAGCCTTAACGAAATTTTTTGTCGCCTATCGGAAGCTTAGATCATTTCCATCAACATATGCACAACTATAGGCTACAATATCGTAGATGCCCCACATTTTAAACATGTCGAAGAATCATGGACTAGCCTGAACCCGCGTCTGTTCCATGAAACACTAACACAGCCCATTAAATTTACGCAGGCCAGAGCTTCCTCCCTCAATCACGATAATCAAGCTCACGCCGTTTTTATTCATTATTGGTAAGCCTTTGATAATGGTTTCCCATAAAGAGCTTCAACGTTCAGCTTCACAGATGCGCCAGCCAAGCCATCTTAATTCTCATTAGCCACGCCTCGAACAGCGCGGAAACCTAGGACTGAAGAAGAAACATACGAACAAAGAAAGCAATGTCAGCTGAATTTTTATTAAGAAAGCCTCGCGCTCAGAAAGCATTCAAACCCAGTGTGCGTAGGCGAACAAGGCGTGAAAAATAGACAAAGAAAAAAGAACACAGACAGCAAGACAGACCCCCCCCCCCCCCCCCCAGTCTATGTGCACTCGCGGCATCGTGTTCTTTGCTGCAGTGGCGGTAGCTAGTGCATGGAGAATGGAAGAGGCAGCCGAGGCCTCCAGCGACCTCTCGTGTTCTCTACGACGAACGTTGAGGCAGCTTTACCGTCTGCCCGTAAAAAACTCCGAAAAAGAGCGAACTTGGTGCGCAACCCTTGTGTTGCACGGCACCTATCTGTTAGCGTGTTTGACACACCACTCCGAGGTCACTAGAGGCCTCGGCCGCCTCTTCCATTCTCGTCATGCATTGCAGCAAAGAACATGATATCGCGGGGGCACCAAAGCTATAGGGGGAGACAATGCTATCCACGGGCAAAAAACCCCAGCTGTGCCGGGAAATACCAGTCATATCTCATTGCGCACTTCGTGTGTCGCCAAACCTTCGTTGGTGTCGCACCAGATCTAGCTGGATTATCTTGACGGAACCGATGTAGCCTCATATGATTAATTAATGCACGCCTGTGATTTGGTGGTATTTTTTCTCGGTGTTTTTCGTGCCTTTTGCGCTTGCGCGCGCTCTGTTTGAAGGCTTTTAAAGCTCGATCGAGTCTTTCCTAATAAACACTAATTTGATAATCACCGCTCCGATTGTCTGTCTTGCTCACTGCTCGTTTTCACGCTGTTCAACATGTTGACTGTTCATAAATTCGCCAAGCTTTCTGTTACTTAGATCGCTTATCAGACCGGTGCAGACCATGAAATATTTGCACTTAATGAATCAATGCACCATCTACTCCATTTTAAACCGGAATATGTTTTCTATGCTAGTAATCCTTTTGACGAGTAGGAGTGATTCGTCCTTTTGATGGTTACAGTCAGAGTTTTTTATGAGAGCTTCGTTCGAGTATGGAATGCGCTTGCAACATGCAGCTGAAGCAACTACCCTCTTTTTTTCTTTTCATTCGGGTGCCGCACTCACCACGAATCCCGGTGACTATGGCGCAAAATGAGGCGAACGCCATCCGCCGTCGCAGAAGCAGGCGGGGTACGAGGAGCGGGGTATTCGCGTCCCTAGCGGCAGCAGAGAACATAACTCGCGAACAAAATTACCCGTTGCTTCCGTGGCGATTGCGAAAGCCGCTTACTCCCCGGGGATCGGCGCGTACCTCCTCGCTGCTGTGAAATGATTGCGGAGCAACGACAACGCAACCACCGAGCTTTTTTTTTTCTAAAAAAATGCAGTTGGTTTGTATTAGCTGTCTCTAGGTAAATACGCGTCGCTGTTTGTTACGAAACGTTACTAAGCATATTCGGGCCCACTTCAAAGCGAGGAAATCTGGGCATAGCTGCCAGCTTTATTCCCGGCGTTATTGCGGCACGTGCATACAATGATAACATAGTTTGTTATCGACGGAGGAAAGGGTGAAGTGGTGGTACAATGCTTTCCCTCAGTTTCATTTCATGCTGAATATTTTTCTGTCCTAGTTTCTGCGCACGTCGTCGCTATTTCTTGAGTTAGGCGGAAACACGAATGCATGACTAGAACGGATGGAAAGGATCGTATCACGGCAGTTTGGATGTATTACCTGCTCCAAGCACAGATCTAATGAGGCCGCCTTTTTCCGTGCAGTGTCTTTTCCTGCTGTCAACCGCGCCCGCTCTCAGTTTGTTGACAGGTGGCTTTTTGGACAAACTGAGACAAGACATGGTTAAAACTGCAGGGATAAGACTGTGCTCGGAAAAAGGCGACTTCGGCGTTCTGTATGCGCGTCCGAATGCATGACATATAGTCATGCATCATATATGGGCACATATGATCATATAAGTATCATATATGGGCACGCGTAAACGGAAGAGGGAGCAGCGGTCGCTTAAATCTAGAGACAGTGACTGTCAAACAGTTCAAGCTTGCTTTCTGCAATAAATACTGGTTTCCTAATCTCATGATTTTTTTCATTCGTTCTTTGTAAATAAATCGTCGTCGTTATCCTTGTTTTCTGAACTCGGATGAGCAATTTCTTCTATGGTGTCTCGTTTATTTCTTTGCAGCCACCATCGCTACATGCGTGGGATTAAGCATGAAATTTTAACAAAAACGTGATACTCTCTAGGCTTTCCGCGAGCGCCTACGAGCAGTCCTTCCTAACGGTGCCATATTGGATGAATCGATCGATGCCCCCCCCCCTCCCCTCCCGCCCATCTAGCCCCCTAGGTCGTGAAAATCGTCAATGCAGGGCAGATTTTCTAGCACAATATCCCCAAAGCCCTTACAATCCCACAATATCCTCAAACCTGTAGTCGACAGATCACCAACTGCCTTTTATAATACGAAAGAATTTCTTACCTCGTGCATGGCGTCATCCGAGAGTGTGGCCAAAGCGTGTCACCAGAGTGTGTCCTCATAACTAACAATTAAGAAAAAAATCGTATCCACGCCAATACTCGAACCGCAGCGTGCAAACCACTACGCCACGCTAACTTCCTGCGAACGTGTACATAACTCCTTATCTAACGCAAGCGCGACGGAAGGCGTTGAGAGAAATAAAAAACGTAAATCTACCAAAAGAAAAAAATAATGATAAAAGAAATAAATAAAAGTTAAAAAATGAGAATTACGAAAGAAATAAAAAGTAAAAAAATTATGTAATGACGTGCCTACTCTCGTAGCAGTAACAACGCCCACGTTTTCGCATTTCGCTACAGCAGCAGTGCTTTCAAGTTTTCACCTTTGCATTGCATGTGAAGTTTTCCTTACCTTTGGCACATCTAATTTCCCCATTATGTCCATTGTGGCGAGCGATAACAAAATTTCTTAAACATTCTGTACTGTACTGCTCACGAAAAATAATTCCCAAATGATGATTACGATTCAGACTGCGTGACCTGATTCATCAATCTATTCATGATGTGCATACGAGGTTCCATTACTGCGATATGAAGGTGATTAAGCTTCTAAAAATGACGGTTTCTTATCTGCCTGTGCACCTTCTTCTTCCTCTCGGACTAGCGGCGATCAACATTAATGCAAATGTTTATTACATCTCAACCTTTCGTTATATTCAAATCAGTCGTTGCTTCCGCGTCTGCCCCCCCCCCCCCCCCCCCCCCCAAAGAGGAAAGGTGAGGTTTCACTTTTTCTGTAATTCCGCCACCTGTCAACTATGGACAGTGGCGCTTTCGAGTACTAACTATGGTTAGAGCCATTGGCTGGTCCAGGTGACAGGTGACATAAGCTTGAAAACCACGACACCGGACGTCCCTCTTATTGTACACTCCCTATCAGCCATGGTACGTGGCTCTTACGCGTACCTACCGTGGTAGGTTGCAAATGGTTCCGGCCACCTGACAGGGGACCGAGACTTCAGAGCTACGACATCGCTTTTTCTATCGCGAAGCTAAAGGAAAAAGAATCTGGAAATCCGCGTGTTCCCTCTCTTCTATTCAAGAATATATGAAGAGAAAGAGACTCGTTGAAAAATGTAGACTGCGTTAAAATTGCCCTTGGCTCGGAAAGCCAAAGCCACCTAATCCTGTATTCAGCAGACGGCACCCAGACGCTCAGGAGGTTAATATTAGTCAGAATGAGGTGTATATATACATGGGGTAGTGTAAATACACAGCGCTCCAAGTTAAAGTATGTTGAATGCGAACATAAGAAGTAAGCGTTGGCCCCAATTTTATATCGCCTGCTCCGTATTGTTTGCTGCAGAGCGACCCCCAGCTGTTGCTACTCCTCACCGAGCACGGAGGACACTGCGGCTTCGTGGCGGGGCTCGGCTGCTCTTCACCCACAGTGCCCCGGTCGTGGGCGGACGGCGTCGCCCTAGACTTCATCGCAGCCACCCTGGACTTCACCACACGCGATGGGCCGCTGCGCAAGTGCGCCACCCGATGAGCCCCCGGCCATCCATCGTGGCCAAATACGTGCACGCGGTGGTGTTTTCTGCATTATCCGTGCGAGGGTGCCCGGCACAACGTCTTGGATCTCATCAGTGAGGGCGCAGTAGTGCAGATTTGGCTAGACTCTGAAAAGAACCTTTCCAAACGAGTCCAAGAATCTGCAGGAATTCCAAGAAAGCCGCAAAAAGCTTCAAAGAGTCATTGCTTGCGCCTTGTGATCACCCTACGAGCGTTCCCTGTGCTAAAGAAAGTCCATTTGAGGATGAAGACACTAAAGTTCGCTTCGTAGAGTTACGAAGCAGGAGGTGCCACATTCATGATGTTGACGTAAACCCAAGATGAACGACTGAACGGTAGTATGGCGCGCGCTCTGTGTCCAGCGGACAGTCCACAAACTGCACTTCTCACAAACCACGGTGCGCAAAAGCAGCTGTGCTCCCGTGCAGCTCTATCGTGTGCTGGCACGGTTTCTTGAAGGAGCTATAAATCATCCTCTTGTGGGAAGCTGCTAATGTTTTGGCATTTATGCTTCATGTTTTGCGGTAAAGGCTTTCGCGCAGCCTTGCGATCTTGCTCAAGGCTCTTCGACACGTTCCTTCGCCACTTACGACTAGTTTCACTTTCCTGATGAGGGAGTTCGAAAACTGCATCTTGCTAACGAGTTCGATGTTATTCGACTGCAATCCGCCTTTTTCACCAGGCCCTTCTGCACATGCGCGCCTATCTCCTTGTTGAAAACAAACTACCAACACATCTGCGCATGCGCAGTTCTTAACCTCCGCAATCGGCGCAGCTGTAGCTGATCTCGGAGGCCATGTGAAGTTAATGATCGTGACAAGCGTATGCGATAGATGGCGGTGGCTGTTAAGAACACACACTGTCATTTCGCTGGCGGCTGCATCTCCTAAGAACGTTTTCAACCAGTAGCAGACGAATTTTCAACCACTCCCAGAGGGCGCCGCATTTTGTGAAAAAGGCGGATTCTACAGCGAGCCGAGGGAGGCATTCTAGAGCGTAGCTCCGCTTGCCCTTCAGCTAGGAAGTCACGCTGGACAGACCAAAGCGTATTTACTAGTCATCTAAAGCTCATCCTCATCTTCCTTTGCAGGGCGTTACAAAGTGGTCTACTCAAGGCGATGTTTAAGGCTTCAGTGGCTTGCTTTTAGCATAGGCCAAGCATAACACTTGAGTATATATTATTGTTTTTCAGAGCGAATATGGGGGCCTTCTAGCATCATTAATCGACTAAACAGCTAATAATCTCGTGCAAGTGATCAATGATGTCTTTTTCATTCGTGCTCTTCTGTTACCGGTAGCTTGTAATATAGTCCCCGCTGTCATAATTGCTTGTGAACAGCTTATAGCTTTTACGGCTGTACAATCAAATGTGAACGCGGCATAACAAACCCCTTCAGTTTTCAAGTATGTTCAGAACCTAAGCGAAGTGGTGCTAGTGCCTCCAATATAAAACAGAGCATGGACCTGTCGAAAAAGTGCTCTCCTTTGTCCCAGCTGCTGATGATGCGAACTCCAAGAGTGGCAAGCTGAACATCCGGGTGCCCCACATGCACCCAGGCTATAGACATGCACTTGCAGGGCGCACCGCCAAATGAAATTTGGTTAGTTCGTGTGTTCAGTTTTATTATGGGGGCACTAGTACGTGGGGGCCACGTTGCGGGCTCTGTCTCTGCGAAAGAGCGAAAGAAAGCAGCTCACGGAGAGGGTTTCCATCATGTAGGCCGCACTAAGTCAGTTCCCCACTTATCACGTTAAATGCTCGCGGTCACAGCAGGGAAGACACATTGCTAGGACGCATCGATAAAGCGTTTATCGACATTTAAACGCCATGGAGAGCCCAGATCTGTTTGTAGTATAGAAGGCAACAAAGTAGTCGAGTAAAAGTTTTATATCTAATAGGCAGGACTTCCATCTTTGGTGCGGGTTTATTATTTAGGCTATTGCTCAAGTTCATTGCAAGGTCACTGTGTTCGACTATTATCCAGGCTTAGGCCAGATTAGCTACGTCGACGGCGTTTGATGTTTTAATGGTAAATGACCAGGCTTTAAGAAGACGTAGCGTTAGTTGTGTGCGACGTAAGAACATCAGCATCAGGGAGGCTTCTGGGACTACAAACATGGTGCAGGCCTTCCGGCGGTTTCTCCACTGGAATGGAGCACCTGATTAACAGCTTTGCATAAAAGAAGTTAAACTCCGTTATACTGCGAGCCAATGCTTTCAAAAACAGCACAATGTCTTATTCTTCCGCCAATTTCAAACGGCGCCATCGTTTGAGGCTCGGCCACCTTACCACTTAAGTAGTCGATGACTGTAAGGATGTTTTGTGCTTGAGGGATGAAGACGAGGAAGAATCCAAGCGACAGGGCAGAGCCGAAGCGTTCCGTCTTGTCGTTTGAGTTCTGCTCGTCGTCCTCAATAACGTGCCATCGGCAAGACTCGTCTCTGTGCCTCCATAAAGTGCACAGGCGGAGTCTCACCATGTTCAAACCCTTTACCGCATCAACTGTTCGGGCTTAAAATATCGGCCGAGAATGAGGTAAGGAAGAGGTGCTGAGTGAATGTCCCCCCCCCCCCCCCTCCCCGCCCCCTTCTCGTCTTAGCATGTCTCGAGCGGTCGTGGGCCTGCACCAACAAGTGTGACTGAATTCAACAATTTGTCATTGCGTGTAATCAGCAGGAGTGCTTTGTTTTTGTTTTTTTTTCGTGATGAAATGAGATTTGGAGCCGTCCATTTAAGCAGATTTCTCTCTAAAACAGATACTACGTTGTTTTCCTTCCAAGCACTTGATCATCACTATACGCCATATTGATGACCTGCTGTTCTCTGCAGAAAACTGCAGGAACTACATGCGTCAAATCGCTTTGAGAACACTTAATCCTTCTCTTGGCACTCCGTCATCTTAAAGAAAGTCACTTAAATACCGCGAAATTGGAGGGTAAATGGCACGTCAATCATGACGCATCGTCCTCCTGTTGCCAATGGCAATTTCAATTCCGGTACTTAGACTCTGTATGCTCTGACGGCATGGTCTTAGGTGTACGGGTGTCCTAAACGTTTACCTCGCTTAACAATTGTTCTTTCTGGCTGTGTGGCAAATTGCGATGGTCATAACGATACACAGGTGCCACTATTCATCACCAGATATATATACACGATACGCCTTTAACTACTCTTAGGTGATCGTACGAACGCTTCCTCTAAAACGCGAGCACTTCTGCCACGGTAAAACTATTCAGAGAAAAAAAAAAGGCTGTCACCATTGCATTCTTGTAGAAATTCCATTAAAAGCACGTCGAAACTCAGTAACGCAACTTGTTCAACGTAAAAACCTTACTCGGGCAAGCAGAGAGCTGTTTGCGCACGGAGGAAAATATGCGTCTTGTCTTCTCCAATTTGCTGTTTTTAATGCCAGTGACAGAAATTTACCCTATTCATCGTTCATGTTGTACATGCCGCATTGTTCAATTTTGCCGCTGGTTGGTATATTATCGTTTGTACAGCTGTTTGTGATTGTTGTAATCGTACTTGACTGCCAAGAATGACACGTCATTTGTTCTGCGAATATGTGGTTCCTTGTTGAAATAAATATTTAACAACTCGTTCTGTCAATGGTTGTCCTTATTCTCTGTTCTATTGGTGCTATATCGTTTAAGTGTCCCAACATCTCCTTTCGACCAGCCTAACCAGAAACATTTCAGGTTTCAACGCTATGTTCGTATGAGTGAAGATATGTTTACCGCAGCTGTCTCGTGTATGTTTTATGATTTCATTTTCTCGCCAAAGGGGAAACTTCGATTATTCGGTAGAACCACCTGGGCTTATTTAAAGCGAAAAATTAGTGATACCGAATTATCAGTTAAGTGGACAAATATGGGAGAGGCCTTCGCCCTGCAGTGGGTATAATCAGGCTGATGATGATGATGATGAATTATACTGACAATGGCGAATGAACGAAGCTTATGAAACCAAGGAGGATCGACTGTGGAGCCCCCTTAAGTGGCCTGTATCCTGTAACGCTGTGAGTGGAACAGCGCGTGATATTTCATAACGCGAGCCAGTACACTAGAAAGACAATTGCCTGTGGCGTGCCATGCAAATTAAGATTGTTTTCGCGTATTTGAAATGCTCGACTCACGTGCCTTCCGCAGCATGCCAGGTCATCGAAGCAAGCGCGACCTTATGCAACTGTTACGCGCGTGGAGTCATGAAAGGTCATAGGAGCATGTCAGTGCGTTAGGGATAGTTAGCATGTCGGATTTACATGACTACATTTCATGTGCGTACTGGGCCACAGTCCGAGACAGCCACGATCAGTAGTGTTTTTATTTGCCACAGCTTGTGTAGTTGTGTTTATCAAAAATATGCTGAGACTGTCAATAAAGCATGCAGCGCTTATGGCGGAACGCTAACACGAGGCAGTGCGCGGACTTTATTATGTGGCAGCAACAGCCCCATTTGAACAAAAATTTGGTGGTGTACCACCCATGCCATCTACCAAGGCTGCTACACGGAAGCAGAGCTGCGAACTACCACTGTCTGCGGTTGGCAAAGGGAAATAAGGAAATCCCCCTTTCCTCTGCTATGGTAAACGAAGGAGAGACCAGAAGGTGGTAGTCAACGACAAGATGAAAAGTTCTGATCGATTTCAAATATTTGTATCATGATGCATTGTATGTGCATTCATGCTTCGTGTGTGCAATAGCAAGCACGGCATAATATGCGTGGTCAGGCGTGGCTGCTCACAACAAGGCTCTTATGCTATCGCATTGCCGCTGTGCCTTCGTTAATGGCAATTAGGAGCACAGCAAGCTTTCCATTTACCTCTTTCTTTCAATCTTTGCATTCTACCTTTCGCTCCGCGTCGAAAAGCGCTTTCTCTTCATGCGTCTGTCCGTTAGCATTGTCTACCTTGCGGGCATCCTCTGGTAGGTGGTAGTTGGCAGGGGATTGGTCGAACCGTTGTGTGAAGTCAAGAGACTACATGCAGTCGCCGAATTGGCAAGAGCTGTCACTTCAGCCGCTCAATTCAGATGCCAACCGAACCCATCGGAGCACTTGGAACCACGAGTCAGACAGGCTATTCATGAGCCATGCTGCCAGGTTGGTACAGTTCGGTTTTAGGCGCGTTTTTTTATCTGTGTCATTCCCACCAATTTTGGCACTATACATCGTATGACGTGTCAACCGAGCTAACCCACTTCAAGTCAAACAAAATAATACGAAGTCAAGGTAAGTGATTCAAGATTAGGATCGAACAGTGCTAGCGCACGATAACTTTTGATTAGCCCGGAGCTTAACTCGGTCACATTTTTTTTTCGTTCGATAGACACACTATATTCCTCATATATACCATATCTCGCCTCAGCGTATTGTAAATGGTATCGTGGTAACCAGCGTCTGTGAGCCTCTTGTTTTTGTACAAAGTGCCTGCTTTCCTTATCTGTACTTCGCAGTATAGGTGGCACTTCCAACTGAAGTAAGGCCTTATCGAAATGTAGGAAAGCAGAAACCATCCCTCAAAAATTTTTAAAGTGAAAACATTGATCTATATGTCATACAAGGGCTCAATTTTTCGTTTTCGCTCCTGACATTTCAAACAAGACCGCGAATTCTCCCCAAACTTCACCATAGCGCCTCCGTCTTTATTGGATTCAGAAAGAGAGTGAAAGAAAATAAAAATTTCGCGCGTTCTAAAGGGAGACGGCGTGCCTTTCAATACCAATCCGCCATGGTGGGCGCGCGCAATTTTTCAAGAGGCCAACAACAACAACCACCTGCGAAGCCTCCTGCAGGGATAAAAAGCCTCTCCCCAACAATCCTCAAGGAAGAGCCTTACTCGAGAACAAGCTGTGCGCTATTTGCAACATGATTCGTGAGGCACAGCAGGGAGAAGTGCCACGGCTGTCTCTTGTGTCACACGATTTTCGTGAACTGCAAAATGCCTTTACCGAGAGAGCACATATTCTGCCACCGATCTTGAAGTACAACGATACCTATCTGCACCCGTTGAAGCTTGTCCTCTTCACATACAAATCGCACAGAATAAAGTATATACTGGCTACAGCCACTTTCTCTACATTAAATCATTACGTATAAAGAAGGATTTGCATGCGTCTTAAACAATGCTTAGGCGTTCCGTGCTTGCTGCAAAATGATGCGAGAGGTGCGATGCTTTCACGAGCTGAGAAACGGCTCGAATTCGGGGTTTCGATTTTTTTTCCTGATCCTCTCAACATCAGCGAGATGCAAATGAAAACGCATCTTGCAGCTCTTGTACATGCCAGAAATAGGAAATTAAACATTTAAATGTACACTGTTTAGACCGTCATGCATGTTGAAAATAAAAATATTGCGACTTGTATCATTGTTCTTGCCTTGGGGAATCGTTGGTTGTCTTGAAGGACATTTCCTGCTGCGAAATACCTGGAAGAAGTTCAAGGTCATGTAGAACAATCGAAAAGTTTTTCGCGGAAAATTTATACGTTGCTTTACCAGTGGCAGTACTACTCGAACAATAATTTTTATTGTACGGGGTGATTTGTTTTCCCCAATTACACACTTGTATTTTGTAACCTATATAAGGAGCCTGCCCTCCCCAGGGTGCGCTCCTAAATTTGACGTGAAGCTCCATTTGATGTTCAAATGAACAGCCTTGAAGTAATACGGAATCGGCGAGTCGTCCGAGTGTAGCTGCATCGGATCGCTACTGGAGGGGAAATATTCCATCAGAATGAAACGAGTTTCCTGCGACATCAACGTTTAAATGAATTTCCACATACTACGCGTGTTAGGCGCGATAAACGTGCAATACGTTTTTGTGCGCCTTTTAGGAATTAAAATGGCGCAGATAGTTTTAAAGCGCGAACATCTGCCCACTCGACTTGTACTTTGCGTGTCGCAATACATAATGCATTGTTGCGACTGCGATTCATTCGAGCATATCTGTACAGAAACAAATGAATTCATCTAGCGGTGGAGCCGGGAGCCCTACATTTAAAATGCCCGAGATGTTCTGCATTTCTTGCCGGTTGGTGCATTACCTCTCTCTTATTATTCCATATAAAGTTCAGCGTATTCGGATATCAACCGCCGACTGGCCTTGTTTGCACCCTGTAAAGTCGCCACATCTACACACACTGCCACTAGCACGTCAGCTTTCAGTTTCGTGGTTTTTCCTGCGACTCTTCCGCGTTAATTTCACAAAGGAACAAGCACGCACGCGTTCCAAGCTCGACAGCCTGGTCTTCAAGCACGAAAATATATAGCTCACGCTTCTTCATAGCGCGTAGTCGTCTCAAATTAACGCAAATGACAACAACTGGGGGAAAAAACATTATTTCATGTGCGGCAGGACAAGCGAAGCTGCATTATGTAAAGCAGCACATAAACGAAAAGCTAAATAAACTACCGTGCTCGTCCGACCGCGTGTATTCGGCTTTGCCGCCATTTTGTTTTGCACAGCCTCAGCAGAAACGAGTGCATGACAACCCTTTAACCTAGCCTAGCACTTGTAAGAGAAGCAAAAAGCATTATGCTTCACGATAATTTAGCCGCCCTTCCACGCCTCTAGCTGCGGTAGCCGTGGTCGTCCTACTGAAGAGTGATGCGATAGCCACTATGCGGCGCTAGTGCTACGCTGAAAGCTTCAATGAAGGTTCCCAATATGTGGTATATCTTCGCGGTCTGTGCAGCAAGGTTGTGCAGCAAAATAGATATTGTATAATTATAGAGCTTAATGATTAGATTATTAAGTAAGTGAAATAGCTAATAAATACTTAATTCTTAAGATCTAGTATAACATTGCGAAGTAACAGGCCGTCAACATCAAAGGTGGATCCTCTTTTAAAATTTCCTTAATCGGCAAGATGACTCAAAATATCGAACGTCAAAAATCTGGGACAGATCTTCGCTGAGTCGGCTTTCAGTCATTACACATTTTTAAAATGGTTTAGCTTGCACTCTGTAGGATCAAAGACAGAAATGATTTGCATATATTGATATCCAGAAGGCGCTAACATGGCTTTGGTGAAAATTAAATGCATAGCGACGCCACTGCATAAATGTTCAGTGCATAAAAGTCAACATAGCTTTCAGATGCGTATTTTTGACGTTCGATATTTCGAACCACATTGTCGAGTAAGAAAACTTAAAAAGTGCACACGTCACTTTTGAGCTTGCCAACTCTCAATTTCGCAGTAACATTTACCCTTAACATAAAAAAAAAAAATGGAGTGTTCCTTCGTCCTCTCAGGTATTTGTTTAGTAAATATGAACTACCACGGATACAATCTCCACCTTTCTGTCTTTTCCATTAGCACTTCTTTTTGGGCGAGTTGGTTCATTTTTTTTATAGGAAAGTTACTGGCTTTCTAGTGGAAGTCAAGAAGAAGAAATGGGCATGGACAGGACCTTTAGTGCGAAGAGAGGATAACCGATGGTCGCTTAGGGTAACAAACTGGATTCCAAGGGAAGGAAAGCGCAGCAGGGGGCGGCAGAAAGTTAGGTGGGCGGATGAGGTTAAGAAGTTCGCAGAGGTCAAGTGGATGCAGCTAGCACAGAACCGGGTTAATTAGAGGAATATGGGAGATACCTTCGCCCTTCAGTGGCTATAGTCAGGCTGATGATGATTGTGATGATGATAGAAAAATTTGAAATAGCGCTACCACACACAACTATAAAAGATCGTCGTCAATCATAAAAGAACCACAAAAATCGTAGGTCGTCTATTTTTTGTGGTTTAGTGTGGTAGCGCTCTTTCAGATTTTCCTACTGTCTTTTCAACCTGCCCAAACCGCCTCGATCTAAATCCCGTAGAGGGGAAAAACTGTAAACGTTAAACAAAATCACTCAGTAAAGTGTTCTAAGTGGTATGACCATGCAGAACATACACTGATCCCGAGGCAGCAGCATCAATGCAATCAGATGGTTCCATTAATTCTCAGTTTTCAGAATAAACCGAATCAAGTGTAAGACTACGAATACAAAAGGAACAAGTATTTTGTGACTGTGATCGCTGAAGCAAATATACAATCAGCTCCTACTGTGCGATGTTCTCGCCAGGTAGAATTCGCCCTTAGACTGCTTCATATAGTGACTCTGGAATATAGCGTGCCGTTCTCGCTGGTGGCAAGGAATTCTTTCCAGCTCACTTAGAAAAGTACAATCAGCAAACTTATTGCTGTGGTGGCTCATGAGGCTCGTGAAATATAGTACGGGCTCCTGCTGAGACGCACGCATGATGACGAACTTGACAGAAGCGAGACATTTCCGCTCTACTGTGCTGACGTCGTTATTTTCTGGGTTCGTATGGCAGCATTATGTGGCTAACCAACGTTGTTATAAACGTCCCATATGGCCATATCTTAGCCACATCATATGGAGCGCACTCTGTCTGTACATTGGAAAGAATTGCGATATGAGGGCGAAAAAAGCCAAAGCACACTGACATTGAGGAACACCTGAAGGAGTGTTACTTTTTTATAATACTGTTGATTAAAGTTGTGTTGGCTGTCCGACGGCTTGTGCGTGGGACAAATAACATGCCTCTATTTCAATGCTCTCTGTGGCCCTGACTGTACTGAAATTTAAGATGCTCTCATTTTGTTATGTTTACGAAACGAAAAAAGCCACCAGTTACTGGAGAGAGAAGAGGAAGAAGTGGGAACTTAACCAGTACAAGCTTGGTTTGGGTCGGTTAGTTATTTCTTAACGGACGTAAAGGGGAGAGAACACACAGAATTATGTACTCAGATGGCTGGAACAGGCACTATCCCTCATCCCGCCCCTCTTCGTAGTCTTCTCCTCTCGATGTAATTTCAATGTCACGTTAGGTGTTACCTTAAGAAACTACGTTTTGCTTGTTAGGTAGTACAGTATTTCCCGGGCGAATTGAATTGAAAAAGCTTGGTTTACATGATAATAGCATTATCCTGGAATTAGCATCAGTTGCCTATGGTAGCTTTTGCGTCAGTTCGTCTTTTGGGGCGAGTAATCACGGGCTTCTCAATTGATAATTGGCAGTGAATTAGATACCAACAGTACGCGTTTAGAGAGGCAATTCACAAAGAAATAATGCATTAAAATGTCTAAAATAAACGCCGCTGATTTCAACTAGAAAACGTCTGAACTAGACACATTGAAATAAGAGTAATTAAATTATTTTCTTTCTGTTTCAACAAAATGTACATACAAAATCTTTGTACATAGCTTATCGCATGAGCACCGCGGTACATTCATCGACGTATTTCCTCTCGCACTGGGCTAATCTTAACAAAAATGGAAAATCCCAAATAAGCTGGAAATATTTGTTTATCTGTTCTTTCTGTCATAATTCATTCGTGAGTTAAATTCGTGCGTTGCGCCAAAAGCGTAAACAATACGATTACATTGTTGAACAAACTGAATATGTGCCGACTGAAAAAAGAACTATATATCCCAACGTGAAATGAACAGGTACCAGCTTAATATAACCAAACAATCTGCGCTACAGTAAAACCTGACTTAAAAAAAAAGTAGAAAGCAAGAAGGAAGACAGCAGCAGCGTAGAAAGGTTGCGATGAGGACAACTTATAAATAAATTATTGAAGAAATTTTTGGGAATTCGCAAAATCGTGAATACGAGTCAGTAGTGTGCAGCCTATATGGAAGTTATTTAAGAAAACAAATGGTTTGTTTATGGGGATCAGCGTCCCAAAGCGAATCAGGTTATAAGAGACGCCAAGAAAACAACTAGAACAAATTCAAGGTGCACCCTGTGTTTCAGTTGCCCCCCGCATCAAGGGACAGTTCCAGATACTAAGACTTTTCTCTATACCTTGACCTGTTAGAAACGCTCACGAGAACACACAACACAAAACCAAGTCAGACAACACTTCTGCATGCGGCAATTAATAATAATAATAATAATAATAATAATAATAATAATAATAATAATAATAATAATAATAATAATAATAATAATAATAATAATAATAATAATAATAATAATAATAATAATAATAATAATAATAATAATAATACTAATAATAATAATAATAATAATAATAATAATAATAATAATAATAATAATAATATTCTTTATTCACCTCTGTTCACAAAATGCATGCTCCAGCCGCCTTACGCGCTATCGCTTGTGTGCGGGGCTGGGCAGCCGGAGTATGAAGTACATGAGTTAACAGAAGAAAATAGAAAATAGAAAGAACAAATTCAAACGATATTCAGACCTAGAACTCGCTTGTCTTACACCAACAAACGACCAAACAAAAACGTTAATGCTATAAAAATCTGAATCTGAAAGTCTGAAAACATGAATAGAGAGATATTGTAACGCAATATTGGAAAAATTATAATATAGCCTATGAACGACAGGAAAGTGAAGTGCCGGTGCAGACCATAATCATGTTAGCCAGAAGTGGCAGTGGAATTTTCCGCTATATTTCCTTTCCTGACATCACTGAAATATGAAATGTGTTGCCGATGCGTGCTGACGTGTGTGCGAACTGTAATGCACTCTGAAATTTCATTTCGGAGAACATACCTATATAGCTCGATGTACTCTGTCTGTAAATATTGTTCTGTTTCCTTCGAGCATTGTTTCCTTCGTTACGCTATGAAACTACATAGGAGCCTAACAGTATTGTTATATGGATGAAGGAATTTACAGCCCTAACATGAGAGCGTCATCTATGTGTTTCAGTATTCAAAATGCTTGCCTTTCCTGAGTGGAATCGGGGCCTCACGGTGAAAATGTACGCTACATATCGGAATGCGACGGCGGGACACATTTTTCAATCAGCACAAAGGAGCCATCAATGTTCGTTTCAGCAAATAAAACCTGAAATCGCTTTTGAAAAGAATAAATTGTTGTTTCCTGCCCCAGACACGCTGTAGGTTCAAATTCGGATTAATTTATTTCTGCCGTGCATAAGCATACAGATAGATGAGCTGTAGAAAAAGCATTGAGACACAGCTTGACGAAGCCGCAGCCCAATTTTGGCCCTATGTTTCCAAAGCAAAATTAGTCTTGTGGTTGTAGCCGCCAGAGCAACGACATATTCACTTTCAACTTCCAAACCATACAGACACCTCGTACCTCGGTGCTGTGCAAGCGCTGCACGTGGGTGTGCGTCGTAGTCTCGTGTCGTCATCACAGCTATACTGCAGCTGTTTAAACTTCAACCCTGAACAAGACAGACACTGCGGCATCCCTTCGTCTCATTCGCAAGCACCTTGCAGTACTTACAATACTCTCCTTAGCGCAACAATCCTAGCCCAACATTACTGCCTTGTCTGGAAGCAATCGCTGATCGAGCAGGCGTGCCGGATCAGGTTAGCTGGCGAGGTCCTGGGCTGAGGGCTACAGTCATCAAGGACAGTCATAACTAGTGAGTGAGTGAGTGAGTGAGTGAGTGAGTGAGTGAGTGAGTGAGTGAGTGAGTGAGTGAGTGAGTGAGTGAGTGAGTGAGTGAGTGAGTGAGTGAGTGAGTGAGTGAGTGAGTGAGTGAGTGAGTGAGTGAGTGAGTGAGTGAGTGAGTGAGTGAGTGAGTGAGTGAGTGAGTGAGTGAGTGAGTGAGTGAGTGAGTGAGTGAGTGAGTGAGTGAGTGAGTGAGTGAGTGAGTGAGTGAGTGAGTGAGTGAGTGAGTGAGTGAGTGAGTGAGTGAGTGAGTGAGTGAGTGAGTGAGTGAGTGAGTGAGTGAGTGAGTGAGTGAGTGAGTGAGTGAGTGAGTGAGTGAGTGAGCGAGCGAGCGAGCGAGCGAGCGAGCGAGCGAGCGAGCTAATCCTTCCCTTTGTGGCTAAATAAAAGGTTTAATATAACCGCTGCAGCTGTTATACCAGTACTCGAGAATGGATTCCAAATTATCTTTTCGAAGCTGCAGACAGAGAAATTGTGATTTTCCAACTACGAGGAAAGCAGACGAGCAAGCGCTTTTCATATTTTCTAGATAGTCCGAAAGTTAGGGATGTAACGGTTATAAACAGCTGATGATTCAAGCCACTGTGATTTTTTCCAAGCTTCCCTGTTTTTTCGGTGAGTCAAGAGGCCCGGGGGCTATTTTACGTTATAAGCGATATATAAATTTTACTTCATTCTAATTTTTCCTTATTTTTCGTTGCGGAGATCGCGTAACCAACTGAGGGATATCGGTCGAGAACAAGAGCAGCGATGACTAAAGCGCAGTGTTACTGTTTACCATTTGATTTTTTTTAGAACGATGTCTTGGACAGGTGTTCACGTTTCGCCGTACCTTGCTTTATTCTTTAGAGCATAGTATTTTACCTGTGTGGTTATATGGCGTGTATTTCGCCCGGCCCTTTCCTTGACATGTGCAGGTATCTGCGTTTGTGTGGATTAACTACTAATTTCATGCTAGAAGAAAATTCGCCTGACACAGGGGGAAATGATTGCTTGCAGGCGTTCGGCACACTGAACTCTCATCGTCCACACAGAAAGTTTTAACTGATACTTTTACAGACTTAATTCTTGGCGACTATTTCTTGCAAGTAGTACATGGTCTAAACAGAAAAATCAAGTTTTAAAAAATAATTTTTACCGAACGGCTGCAATCTAAGGCTAAAATTCAGATCAGTTATGCGCAAGAACCTTCACACCTTTCATGAATGAACGCTGCAAGAAAATAAGACGAAATATGAGATATGTGCGTTTGGATTTCTGCAGATCAATTTGCAGATGCTGCCAGGGATATGGTCGCTAATTTTATTGCCCACAAGTTTGCAGCCTGGACGAAAACAGAGCATTTTCTACATGCTTCCAGTCGTTACAGAGAGCGATACGCAGAGGTCTACAAGTGATTTCTTGTCGTCCCACTGAATGTTATGTTTTCTCCCACGAATAGAAGGAGGAGGAGGAGGAAGAACATTTATTTCCGCCGAATATGGCGCGGCAGCCACTTCCGGGTCCGCACGCAGGCGAACCCGGAGGTGGCTGCCGCGCCATATTCGGCGGAAATAAATGTTCTGAAGGTATTAAGGTTTCGCTGCTTTGTAGGGACGCGGCATCTAACATGCGTGAGGCAGCTTCGCCTGCTCAGACTCTTTTACCCTATGACGTTTCACTTGACGTGTGCCACCCACGGGCTCCACCAAGTTCATCGCACGTCTATATCATGTCAGCGAACTTACCGCTGCTATAGAGGCTGTGCTCTCGAACGCATCATGTCGCGTCTGAAGCCTTTCTTGCACCATATGCGAGTGTAACAGGTTTGGGAACATAGCTGAAGGCGTGTAATATTATTGCGGCGACTCCGGCGGCGGCAGACGACACTTTTCGACAGGGTAAAACGCGCCAGAGAAGATAGCGTTATCTTTGTTACGCCTGTTTTCATTTCACGGTTCTCAAATAAATACTTTAGAGCTAGATACTCTCTTATGGAGCATCTGTCTTATACTGGTTGCAAAAGAACGACTCCGCTCTGTTCTGTTTATACATAAGGCTGACAGGATTCGATTTACGTGGTTTTGAGGGAAAGTAAGGCGCAGTATCTGTGTCACTGTTCAGTGAACACGTACGATTAACAGACTACAACTGGAGGCACATATGTCGTCCGTTGGAATACACACCGCGAACTAGCGTCCAACTGGGCTTAAAGAAGGGAGAGGAGGTGGTGAAGGGTGGCAGTTCCTAGCTCTACGGGGCTGGGACGGTAGGTCAACGCCGCTTGCAGCGGGGGCTGGCCAGCCACCGGTTTTTATCTGTTGTAGGCCGTCATTGCACCCGCCACTGCTTCGGTGGTGGACGACGGCTGTTGTTGCGACGCGCGTCTTTCTCTCCCTCTTCTGTTTCCTTTTCTTCTGTATTTTCTCTTCTGTTGCACCCGCCACTGCTTCGGTGGTGGACGACGGCTGTTGTTGCGACGCGCGTCTTTCTCTCCCTCTTCTTTTTTCCTTTTCTTCTCTATTTTCTCTTCTGTCCTGCCCCGCCGGGGTGGTGCAGTGGTAAGACGCCCGACTACTGTGCCGGAGTACCCGGGTTCGAACCCGACCTCGGCGGCTGCGTTTTGATGGAGGCGAAACGAAGAGGCGTCGTGTGCTGTGCGATGTCAGCGCACGTTAAAGATCCCCAGGTGGTCGAAATTGCTCCGTAGCCCTCCACTACGACTCTTCTTTCTCTCTATCCACTTTCACTCCCATCTTCCTCCTTCCCTTACGGCGCGGTTGCGGTGTCCACAGAAATCAAGTGAGACAGTTACCGTGCCTTTCCCTTCCTATAAATAAATCTCTTCTGTCCGCACTAGGCAGCGGAGGTGGCTCAGCTACAGAGCCAGTAGCAGGCCCGTGCATTTTCCTTTCCTTCTTCCTACAGCCACAACAACAACAATGTCTGGACTGTCAGAGATGGATGCTACGTGGGGAACTAAGTTATGTAGCACCTCCCTGAAAGCTGCACAAAGAACGGTCGCGTCGCAATTTTGATTCGAGATCGCATGCGTACTTTTGAAGACAATTATTTTCCGCGATATTTCCATTATGAAATATGGCGATGGATTTCTGGCTGAACGAGCCCAATACGGCACCATGTAAAAAGTAGGTTTTCAATGCGCATGAAATGATGGTTGACTTGATCTACTCAATTCGTGCTGCGTGTACCACAGTGTACATCACTCTTGCAGCTTTCGGCAGGTGTAGCTTAACATGAGTTCTAGCGCCAATGCAACTGTTCGCAGTTCGGAAGAATATCCTTTCGCTATAAATATTCGCACAGGTAGCGAATGGGGATACATATATCGCGTAGGGATTTTAAATGCGAAATACTTTCTAGGCTCATGGAACAAAATCCCGTGCGCGAGATCTGTGCGCGAGATTTGTTATTTTCAGTGAATTTCGCGAGATGTATTCTTGTCTAGCGTTCCTGCTATCTGCAATCCCCCACTTGAACGCGCGCCAAGGAACGCCACGCGACGGGAGCGATGTTTTACCATCCAAATACGCCGGAGAAAGTATGGCAGATACTGCACCTTTACTTTCCTGTAAACCAATTATATGTAGCAAGGCAACGAACGCCGATAAGAGGCAAACGAGACAGGCAAATGATATAGGAGAAGAAGGTTAGGCTTTCGCTATTCTCCTCTTAAAAGACATTTAAGAGACCCTCTAATTTTTTATTATCTACACTATCTGTATTGATTCGGTACCAAAAGTAGACTATTCTTGCATTGTTTCATTTTGTAAAAGCACCATTGCACGCAGCTTTCTAACTACATAGCTTCAAATTTTGCTTTAATCTTCAATCCCGAAGCTAGCCTTAAAATCAGGAGCTTTTAAACTGCTGATTTGTTCTCAAGTGACTGTCCATGCCTTCCTAGACACCAATGCTCGGCGACGCCTAGTTTTCACGCAGGACACGAAAGCCTTTTTTCTTTTATGGAAAGGAAGGAGAGAAGAGAGGGAGGCGTCGACCACACAAGACGCGTTCATACTATGAATATTCATGAGGTGCGACTTAAACTTTCCTAACTAGATCTCAAGGGGGCATAAGCGGTGCTCCACCACGCACAGTAATGCGGACAGCGCTAGGGCGTTTCTAATAAAAATTATAAAAGGAAGCAGCTGGTAGGAACGAAGCTCATCTTTGCAGTTAGCCGCATGAAGAAATAAGTGCTTAAGAGCGATGCTGGGACAGTACTGAAAAGGCTGCCGACATAGGCGACCGCACCGAGAGGCAATGCCTGCCTTTTTCTCATTATCATGCAAAATAGGGGCTGAGCGCCACTTGATTAATAATTATATGAAAGCGGTGGCCCCTGCGGGCTTGCATGCGTGCCTTTCAAAATAAAAACAGAAAGTTGTGTCATTTTATTCTTCTCTTCACTTAATTCAGAAGAAAAAAAGACTGCGTGCTTGCGCGCACTAAACGCCAGACCAAAAAGCTTCATGTGGGCAGATTTTTTTCACTATGCATACGGAAACAATATTTGCTTTTCAAAAACTCTTTAAGGAGACGCGGATGAAAGGCGACATACAATATATACGCAATCAAAATAGTTATTGTTTTCGCGCGGGTGAGCATAAAAATTGCATGATGTGCTAAGCATGAAAGAATTAAGAAACAACACACTAAAGCTCGCGCCCACTCGGGATAAGCAGTTACTGATAAGGCTTTTGCGTCACTTACAGCAATTAGGACGAATGGGTAAAGAAGTGTCCTTTTGAAATGAGCCTGACTGGTCTTCTTAAGGTGCTTACTACATCCTCTTCAAATGACGGTACATTTTTTCCTGTTCTAGGCAGAACCCGTAATCCAGAAACGACCGCTTTGACGCGTAACATGAATAGTGCTTTTGCAGCCTTCCAACATATTTTATTTTTCACTGCGAAGTCCAGCACGTGAGGAGCAAGATATTTAGCCGCGCTTATTCGAGTAGCTTGATCTCTAAACCTCATCTCGAATGTGTTTAGTTTCCAACATTCACATTAACTGTGCTTCTTTTTTTGCGTTCAGACTGAGGGGCTTTACATGATGGTCTGATTTTACCTAGAAGCTTTTACTGCCAACGTACGAATTTTTTGCTCGCTGTATTTTTTTTTTTTTAATTTGCAGCGCGTAATCAAGTACAACTCGAATTGAAGTCCATTTCAACTGAAATGTTGAGGGAAAAATAAACACGGTAAATATATATTCAATGATATAACTAACATCCGGTGGTTTATTACAACGTCAAGGTGGGTACCTAGGACGGAAAATGCAAAGTCGGCCGCATGCCACGTAGACGAACAAGACAAAGAGATTGTCCAGAACATGTGACTTCCGCTGGCATAACACATGCGTAATTACGCCTCTTTTGGAGAATCATTTGTTCTTCCATGAACTCAAGTTGACTGATGACGATAAGCATCGATAAACAAATGAGTAAATGATAAGCGAATGTGAGGATAATTTAAGTAACGAAAACTCCGACACCATTGTTCGAAGACAAGCGTACTTGCTAAGCTTTCCCTGAACATGCTCATCGCCATTTATGATAGATGAGGATCGTGCATAAAAGACTCACCCATGGAACGTATAAGCTCTGACTACGCGAGAGGGTGTCGGCATGAACCACGGTATGAAACAGAATAGACAGTGTCTTCATGGGTTGAGCAGTTTACTGACAGTACAACGCCTCGCTCACTAATGACTCACTCAAAATTTCTTTTTTACTTGTTACGACACCGGAAGGACCCAACTAGGCGCAAAAAAAGGCAGGTTTCTCAGCTGGTCACATATTGTTACGAGACGTTCTCACGTTCTCGCGCGGCGTCTCACTTCAAACACAGCAGCACCTCCGAGACACCAGTGCACACCAACAAAACAGCTTCAGCGTGTACTTCTCCTTGTTCTTCTTCTTCTTCTTCTACTTCTTCTTCTTCTTCTTCTTCTTCTTCTTCTTCTTCTTCTTCTTCTTCTTCTTCTTCTTCTTCTTCTTCTTCTTCTTCTTCTTCTTCTTCTTCTTCTTCTTCTTCTTCTTCTTCTTCTTTTCCTTTTTCATTCTCTTTTTCTTGTTCTTCCTCTTTTTCTTTCTCTTTTTCTTCTTTTTCTTTTTCTTCTTCTTTCTGAACTTGTAATCAGCTCTTCTTAGTAAGTTGTTTAATTAGGTTCCCAGAGAAGTTCTAGCCACGGAATACTTTCTATCATGGAGGAAATGTGTTAGGCGGCTACTACAGGCTTGAGTCGCATCCGACTATAATGTCATTCCAGTTTTCTGCGCAAGAAACTTCCTTCAAGATATTCAAGGAAACTTTCCTTGGATATCTCCTTTGAAAATTGTTAAAATGAAAAATGATGGCATGGCCTAAATACAGCAGCGACTGGGCTTTCTTTTCCCGCTTTTCCTGTTTTTGCGCTACCATACTAAAACAAACAAAAATAACTCACCCCATCCCCTTCGAGAATGACTTTAAATCCGCAAGTTATTACTTGTATTTTATAGCGGTAAATGTTGAATATGTTTTAAGAAGCTCCTTCAAAGTACACAACCAAGAACGTTAAACGGTGAGTATATTTCCCTTACCCAGTCTTGTGACGCTTCGGAAAGCATAAGAACCATCTCCCAACAACCTCCTTCAAGAAAAAAGAAGGCAAGCGAGACAGCCATAACTCTAGCCTCCTCCTAACTTTTTTTACCGCCGGAAAACAGATATTTCAAGGCGGTTTGTGTAAAAACACATTAATTGAGGTTTAAATTTAGTAATTTTTTTTTTTTTGATTGCAGAACATCATAGAGTCTAAATAAGTTCTTATTTTGATAGATAAAGAATACACAGGATATTTATTCATCACAATGAAAAATATTCGAATGGCAAAATTTTACCGCCACGCTCAAAAACTCTCAAAGTTAATAAATATATTCAGTAAAAGGGCAGAATAAAAATGAGCACATACATTTCATGCGCTTTCAGCCACAAAGAAGTATTTAAAATTTACGGATCGATTCATGCTAAACATAATCAGTAAAAAAAAAAAAAAAAAAAAAGAAGAATTGATCACGCAATGTACTCAGTGTCAAGAGCGATTTCAGACCTTCATGGAGAATAATTTCTCCGTTGAAATTTTGGTCGCACTGAATAATTCATAATGTGATCGGCACATTCAGAGAGATTCTGAAAGCAGCGGATCTCCCCATCAAAGGCGAAAGCGAAGTTGCAGACGGGCACCTGTCGATAGTCCAAGTAAGGAGGAGCGATAACCTCTTCCCGAACTAAAATAAGACGAATGGAGTTTCACACGAAGCTGTCGCTTCCATCTGCTCATTCAAGTGTCGCTGCTGGAGAATCTGGAATCTGTTTTCAAGCAGCGATGTCGTGAGAACGAAGACACCAATTTGGACGCAACTGCAATAACTCTGCGCAGACAAGTTTCGCGGGAAATTTAAAAATACTCGCTCTCATCGCTAACAGGGAAAAAAAAAAAATGTCAGTAATGAAACGCAGTTCTTTTCGAACATGCTGTATAGAGTTAGTTATCCAGAAGTAGCCGGGATTGTTCAGACTGAAACTTTTAGCACCATCGTTCAATTAAACTAGTAGAGTAAGGGTTGTATGCAAAGCAACAATTAATGCGGGAGTAATTACGCTAATCAAATTTTCTCCACCTCTGAAAGATCTCCCCGAAATCACATTGGAATAGAACAAGAATTCACAGTCAGGTCTCGTAACATTACGCGCTACAGAAGTGACTAAATGACACGCCATCAATTATCCCGGGTCGAATCATACAGCCGAATTCTATAGCGTTTAGCACTTTTTGATTTACCGCACAAAGAGAGAGAGAGAGAGATCTTACTAAATAATTTTCAGCACACTAGTGTCTTATTCTTTTGAGCATACGCCTCGTGTATGTATCAGTGATGCGGGATTTTATCTCCAGTCTAGCTGGTTAGCTAACACTTTCCTTATAGACACAGCCATCGTCAAAAGTTCAGGGACAGGGATCTGCTTCTAAGCCGCTTAATTGTGCTCCTTTAATATTCTTGGATGGATGGATGGATGGCAAAATTTTATTTTCGTCAGAGAGCATGTGTGGACGATTCCGTGTTAGATGGCCATCAACCCATGGCTGACGGCGACCTGGGTGGCCCACTCCCCGGCCCGGTCGACCGGGACGACTGGACGACCGGGTCTGAGCTGGCCAACACGGCCTCCCACTGCTCGAGGGAAGGATTACGCATAATATCCGCCGGTGGCGGTGCTATGCTGCAGCTCCATAATATGTGGTCATAGGTTGTCAATTCCTGACACCATTTGCACTCCGACTGAATGTCCGGGTAGATTTTGCTCAACACGTATGGGTTGAAGAAACATCTAGTCTGCAATCGTCGCCAGACGCATTCCTGCGCCTTCACCAATTGCTTGTCCGGGGGTGGGTAAATCCTCCGCTCAAGTTTGAAATGATTAGTAATGTCATGAAAGGATACCAGCCCATCTCTCGTGGACCTTCCCGGAACGTCCGGCTCACCTACTCGGCTGACGAAACCTCGAGCATTCATGTGAGCCGTCTCGTTCCCAGGATTCCCAGAGTGTGCAGGTACCCAGACAATTTCCGCCTCCGTAGTCCCTCGCCCCGTAGCCCGATTCAGGAATCGCACCGCTGTGACAGATATTCTGCCCCTCGCCAAATTTAAGATGGCTGTTTTTGAATCGCTGAAGATCAGGTCAGCATTACTACTAGTAATAGCTAGTGCTATCGCCGCTTCCTCTGCAGTTTCTGGGCAGCGGGTTTTGACTGATCCGGAGGCGATCAAGCGTCCCCGCCCGTCCACCACCGCGATTGCAAATGCGTCCTTGTCCCTATACTCGGCGACATCTACATAGACTGCCCCGTTGTACTTCCCGTACTTAACATGTAAAGCTTTGGCTCTTGCCTTCCTGCGGTCCTCGTGATGTATTGGATGCATGTTCTTGGGCAAATGTTTTATGTACAAGCCCTTGTGCATTTCCCGCCTAATCTGAATTTTCGTGTCACCAGCTGGAACATCAACTCCAATGCCGATCCTTTCCAATATGTCCCTTCCTGCTTTTGTTTTTGAAAGCCTACCGAGCTGCATCACCAAGTGCGCCTCCCGTAGTTCTTCTAGGGTGTTGTGCACCCCTAATCCCAGCAGCCTTTCGGTAGAGGCATTGTGAGGCAACCCAAGGGCCGCTTTATACGCCTGCCTAATCATAGCCTCCACCTTGCCTTTTTCCGTCGCGTGCAACTTCAAATAAGGCGTCGCATACACTATTCTACTGAGCACAAACGCCTGCACCAGCTTACACAAGTCCTTTTCCTTAACACCTCTCTTACGATTGGCGAGTCTCCTGATTAGCCTCACGGTAGCATTGACCGTATTTTTAAGCCTTTCCAAGGACTCGCTATTCTTCCTGTTAGTCTGCAGATACATACCCAGGATCCTGATCGTTTGGACCTCAGCGACCGGTACTCCCCCCACTTTGACCTCTAAAGGCGGTGGCGGAACATAGTGCCTCGCATGTATCCCTCTTGGTTTGTGCCTCAGCACAAAAAGCTCGGACTTGGAAATTCCTGGAATATTCATTCCAAAATTCCTTGGAATATTCATGGAAATTCCTTCTGTTGGAAAGGGTAGGACGAAAAATCTTCACACTTTAGACATGTTTGGAACGCTCGCAACGCATTTCGAGCCGCACGATGTGGTTCAGAAGCAAACCACCGGCCTCTAGGATTTTGACAAGGAGAGTAAATCTCTTCCTATATATGACTTGAGGTCTCGCTTCCTACGAAGTGGGGTGATTGAAAAATGGGTTCTGGAACCCGGCTTGTGAAGATAACTTTAATCACTTTTTTTTTTCACTTTTTTATTGACTACAATTAGGGATTATTTACTGCTCATTAGGCAGCGACGCTTACTAATGGCCCGTTCCTTGGTTCTGGTGTCGTTGTCGCTACTATTTGTAGTAGTGGTACAGTCGATCAGAGGTATATCGAACACGAAGGGCATCGCAAATTAGATGCATTGATAATTCCACATACAAAACATGTCAGCGGGTGAGCTCTTCTGCAACCGAGAAGCGTGAATAGAGTGTGGATACGCTAGCGGTGCATTTTATTTATTATTGATTTATTATTTCTCAGAGGTCCCTCGATTTTAGGTTGAGCGGAAGGAAGGGGGGAGGGGTTATAACTCGGTAAAAAAGGAGCCCACATTATTTAAAATTATGGACAATTGATTACAATAATAAATGAGCTTTCTTGATGGTAAACTCAAATAGTTGAAGGTTCCTGATGATGACCACCTCAGACGGAAAAACATTCCAGACACAGCCCGTTTTTAAGGTGAACGATCGTTGGAATGTTGCAGTATGGGAACGTTAGAGTGTGCAACGTTCGATTTATTATGGCGGGAAATTCGATGCGAGCGTGGGGTACTTAGGTTGGCTACTTGTAGACTGTGAAAGAATATATGAAATGAACATAGCCATGCTTCTTAACGACGAATGACTGGCGTAGATAACTGCAATCGTGATTTTAGTTTTGAGGTGCTAGTATCGTGCGTAGTCAAATACTAGAGATGCCAGTGGGCGGGTGAATGAATCTGCGGTGGAAGCTATCAAAAAATTGACAGTGGATGGACAGTGGACAGTGTAGCCTAGTAAATTGCGTTAGCAATAGCCGGATGGCTACGCTTGTGTGTTCGCTTGTGGTGTAGCTTGTAGGGTTCGATAGTTTGTCTATAGAGTAACACATGACACACAATGATTACGACTGTTCTTCCGGCGATTCTTCAGCGCGCTGTCTTCGCTCGGTGGCACTGCGGCGTTCCTGCGCAGTCATGTGATCATCAATAGCCGACAAGGTGGAAGCATTCGGAGAGCTAAAACGTAGTCGCCGAGCTTCATCATGCGCTTGACGCTTAGCACGATGTTCTTCACGTTATTCCACTGTCTCTTGTGCGCGATGTCGTTTCCTTGCCGCAGCTTGTCGTCGACACCTCTCTTTAGCAGCCTGCATAGCAAAGCAGCCACGGCGAGGCCGAAGCAACAGCGAACCATCTGCTGCGGCGGCGGAGTTTAGCGCGGCGCGCCGACGGTGCCGCCGTCTGGCGGAGCTCGGCTGAAGTATTTGCTCAGCTCGGCTGTTCAAGGTGAAGCGTGGCGTCCGCCGGGGATACGCGACGGCTAGAAACCTGGCGCAGTATTGCTATCGAAATAAAAACAATTGGAAGATTGGTGGTTTAAATGAAAAACAGTGACATAATGTTCGCAATGTAGAAACAAAAATTCAATAAATGGAATGATGGTATAGTTAACCAATCTAAAACAATAATTAGGATATAGGGAAAATAACGAGCATGGTAGCAACTGCTACCACCCCGTTTCAAAGGAGACGTTCCTATATTCCATCAATCCATCCTAGAGGTTTAACAAAACTGAGGGCTAATGCAATGTGGCGGCGGAGGTACTTAGGGACGTTCCAATTTAAATCGCTAAACTTAAGAGGGTGACGAGCTCCCCGCCGGTATACAAGCAGCCCATCGCTCGCCGCTGGCGCTGCGACCCTCGAGGAACACGCGCGCTCCCGCGCGCCGAGCGTCACTAAGCGCCAGGCGTCTAAAAGAAAGATACATAAAGCATACCATCGACTCAGGATGCACGGTGGGTACGCTGCACCGACTCGTGCCTTGTGAGTGGGATATTGGGCAGAGCGAAAATGACCGGAAGGAATCGCAGGAGTAATGTCGGGGTCTAGGCCCCAAAGGAACTTCCCCGCTCATGTTTAACCCGTGCGTGATGACAGAGTACGGTATGATGAGGGGGATTGGAGAACAGTAAGGGTGGACAACCCCAGTATCGATGCCAAGCGCAAGCTTAGTGCCCTGCCAGACTTCATGTCGGAGTCTGGTGCCCTCAATCTCACCTAACCCACCTCCTTCCCCACTAGGCATCAGGTCAACCTTATATGTAATGAATGAATGAATGAATGAATGAATGAATGAATGAATGAATGAATGAATGAATGAATGAATGAATGAATGAATGAATGAATCTCCACGTGCTGGTTTTTGAACGCAGGGGTGCTCCAAATATTTAGTAGGGACAGATAGGGAGCGTAGGAGCTCGCACCTCGTGTCTCGCGCAGCGAAGCACAAGTGCCGTTATCGCTGGGGACCACAACAAAGCTCCTGCGACCAGTATGTTGAAAAAAAAAATTAAAATAAACGGCCGCTGATTATGAAAGGTCTAATCAAGGTACAGATATGCTATAAACGCAATAGGAAAGGTAAAATAGGATGTAGTTCACTTCTTTCTCTAATTCAGCAACGAAGCAGACCATGCGAGTGCCGCTGCAAGCATTCGGTCAGCGAGATTGGCTCCACCTCACGACAACCAGTGCATAAAGTTTTGAGGTTTTCCCGCATGGCAGAAGCGCCGCGTTGAAAACAAGCCTACCAGACAAAAGGGCACGTTCAAAGAGACTTCACGTTTACCTCGTCAAGCGGTTTTGCATTGTGAGAGCTGCCAGCGGGTGCGCAAAGCTGCTCAGTATACCAGGATCCGCGCGAAAAGTGATCATAGAGGATTCATCAGCTGAAGCGCCTTTTTCCGACGCATGGAACGCAGTTCGATATATCGAATGTACCATTGGACAGGAGTTCCATAAACGCTAACCCCAGTCCTAAACTTCTGCATGAGATTTTCAAGGGGATTGTGAAAGTTTGATATAAGCGATAATTCGATTTCCCCGAGTTCAATAAATCTGGGGTCATCGGCTATAGCAGTAATGCGTGGCCAGAAGGTTACTACGGGTATGACCCGGCACTGTTACTCTTGGAAGAAAGAAAAAGAGGAGAAGGGTAAAGCTGAAAATAGGAGAGCATAGTGATGGGAGAGCAATGCACAGCCCGAGGGTAGTACTACAAGTCTATCCCATGTCAGAGCGACAGCTGTTTAACACCTGTTGCCTGTAAGTCGTAATGGCAGTTGTACATTTCAATGTGCATACACGCAGTCGCTGCCGAATTATTTACTTCGGTAAAGCGTGAAATGAAAGAACTTCACAGTTGTCTTTCAATCCCGATGTACACGGCGCTGTCATGCCACCTTCTTGGGCGTAAAAATGCGCTGTTTTGGAATTTTTTACTTTAATAAATTTTTAATTTATTGTTTAACCAGGACTTGTACTCTGATTTTATCACTCTCATGCGTCCCTGCACTGCTGCCTCAGGTATTCAAACTATACCATCGTGTTAAAACTAACCTGCTGACAGTACATTTTCCACACTCTTGGTGTTCCTATATATTGTACTCTATATTGCTACCCCTAAGTGATGCCCTCGCAAGAAGGCCTTTCAGGGTGTCTCGGAAGTATAAATAAACGAGTTAATAATAGTGTTCTTTGTCTCACCAGTCCTCATGCTATTAAAATAAAGCGCTCGATGTCTCCATTTTTTATGCACTAATGTCGATTAGTTTCTTTCGGGATAAAATGTAAGCCCAACACGCTTCCCAGCAAATTTGTCCTCCTTTAAACACCGGAAAGCGAAATTAATTAACGTAAGGTGAAAGTGAAAGTGCCCCAAAAATTGGCATGATTATAAATTTTTTGCAGCTACATTTAACGCACAGTCGCACAAGCGAAAGATAATTATGATACTGAGCATTTCAATTACCTGTCACAATCTAATAACGGAAAAATCACGGAAAAAGATTCCTGTCTCAGAAAATTTACCCTCATGTGTTTCGACTCCTAAAGAAGCTCTCAAAACAGTAGAAAACACTGCTAAAGGTTTATAAAAGCCTTTTTTGTCAACACTTCCCAAATCCCCTATGTTTGTAGGCCCAGTCGATACTCTTAAGGATGTCCCTAAAATTACATTTTCTCAGCTCTCTTCCGTTGTAATCACATTGCCAGCTGCTGTGCCTGACCCTGATTGAGTAGCGTCAAAAATGTTATAGATCCTCTTTGAGGTGTCTCCAAATTCCTTGTTAGAGTTGGTAAATTACTCGATTATTCATTCTTGGATACCTGGGGACTGGACACTAGCCAAAGTGATTCCTTTACTGAAACATAATGGTGGTGGCTATACTTTGGACAATATCAGACCTATATCTTTAACATCAAACTTGGTGAAATTAATTGAAAGGGTCGTACTCCAAGTGGTTACCAAGTTTGTAGAACAAAAACATATTCTTAGTCCTTATCAAATCGGATTTCGCGCAAAATGTTCAATATGGAATGCGCATACCGACCTTGAGAGTCGAATTCTTTTTGCGTGGCACAAAAAAATGCAAGAGCCCCGACTTTTATTGCACAGATTAGAAACTCTTCGTTTTCCAGAATATTTATTTTAGTGGATATCTACATTTCTACAAAACAGACAGTTTTACTGTTCATTGAATGGTATGCATTCTGGCAGATATCAACAAACCAGAGGTGTTCCTCAAGGGGCAGTTCTCTCGCCCGTGCTCTTTAACATTTTACTTAGTTATATTCCCACTCATCAAGACGTTCGCACGTATGTCTGTGCGGATGACATCGCGTTCTTTACGGCTGCACCTGGCATTCAATCCATCAATAGGCGCCTGCAATCATACCTAAGCTCCCTTCAGAATTGGTTATGTGACTTAAGATTTACATTAAACGTAAAAAAGTGCGCTTTCCTTGTTTTCCAAATTCAGGATCCGGTAAATCTTTCTCTAAAATTTGGTTGGTTGGTTGGTTCATAGGAAGGGAAAGGCGCAGTATCTGTCACACTTGCTCTGTGGACTCCTGAACCGCGCCGTAAGGGAAGGGAATTTAAGCAGGAAATGTTTCCTCAAGTTAAGTCTTTGAAGTATCTAGGGGTGATTTACGATGACCATCTGGCATGGAGTGATCACATTGAACATGCTGCAGCGAAAGGGGCTCGTGCTGTGGGTATGTTGCGCAGGTTAAGCAATCCAAGGTCTGGGATGCGGCGAGACGCACTTTTAATGATTTATGTTATGCATGTCCTCCCAATTTTAGAATTTGGATCTGTGTTGTTTTCTGGTTCACCTGCTTACAAAATTCCTACGTGTGTTCTTTTAGAGTGGGAAGCGCTTAGATTATGCCTTGGGCTCCCCAAATGTGTGGCTAGCAATGTATTATACCTTGAAGCCCGAATACCCCCGTTGTTAGCTAGATTACAATTCTTGACTGCCCAGACATATCTGAAAATATATAAATCACAATTCCACTACTCCCTATCAATTTTTTGTTGCGAGCCAGAGTCTTTTTTTGGAGTCAGATGGCCTCGGTTTCATACCCCGCGGGTAATCTTAGTGCAAAATCTGTTACAACCTTTGCACGTCGTCCTTTCTAACATCCTTCCAACAAAAGTAAGTGCATCTTCGGTTCAAACTGTCTATGATGACATTTTCCCAAATATTGCAAAACAGTTACCACCTCCAATTTTAAATGGATTATTAGAAGATCGTTTACAAAGTCTTCTCGTTAGCATAATGATATAGCAACTGATGCTTATCAATTTCATGAAAAGGCCGGCGTTGGACTATACTGTCCGCTTTTAGACTGGGCTTTTTCAGTCCATCTTCCGGATTTTACCCCAATTTTCCAGGCGGAGTTGCTGGCAGTGGTGCTTGCTCTGCGCTAACTAGACCCACCATACTCAACAGTGGCTGTAATTACAGACTCTTATTCCTTGTGCATGTCGCTTTCTTCGAATATGGATTCACCAGTATTAAACACCTTTCTTTCATTGCTCACTTCACATTTTAGCCTCATACATATAGTGTGGGTACCAGACCATAGTGATGTGACAGCCAATGAGGTTGCTGATAGACTAGCTAAAGAATCTCTGAATTCGCCTGTGTTGCCCATCCTCCCGGCAACAGCATACATAACAGCACGATTTCGTAGGCGTTCCTTATTAAGCACGCAGTCTGGATCTGTTTTATCATCGGACGACTACCTGCATCTCAAGTATTCCTGGAGTGGGAAATCGTGTCAATCAAGGCAGACTGAGGTCTCTCTAATCAGGCTGCGCTGTCGTATTCCGCACCTAAATTTCTATATGCACAGGTCTGTTTTGGCGCTTTCTCCCGTCTGCGCATTCTGCGGGGAACCGGACACAATAGATCATTTCTTGCTATTTTGTCGCCGTTTTACCATGATGAGAAAACGGTATTTGGAGAAGCCGGTACAACAGCTGGGTCTTAATTTGAGCCGCAAGATTTTATTACCGTTCGGTGCCAATGCTTGGGTTCAGCTACAGGTCTGTTTGTAACGTCATTCAAAACTTCTTAATAGAGACAAAACGTCTGCCTTGCTAATATGCTTTGATTTTTTTAATCTGTACATATAAATCTTAGTATTCTCCTACTGCGTGCGTTAGTAATTACCCTTTTTATATTGGTTTTTCATATTTACATATCCTTCTCAATTCCCTAGCAATTATTTCTATTTATTTTTTTTTTTTTTGCGATGTAGTTATACATCTCAAAATCTAATATCTCTGCACCCCAGTTCTGGGCCGATCCCCCTGTGTGGGTATGTGCCACCAAGTTAGAGGAGAACAGCAACAACAACAACAAGAACAACAATTTCTTCACTGGCTCAGTATGGTGCAAGGGCGCAAAGAGGCCAATTTATAGTCATTTTTGTTGCTGTTCACTCTCAGGTGTTTTGCTTTATTTATTTCCCGTTGTCAATCGTGCGTTGCAATAGACTTTGATACAAAAAGCTTAACTTTATTTGCTATTTTCATCAGTATATTTTCTTTTTTCTGTTTCACGAGTAGCCAGAAAAATGTAACTATGAGGGTGTCAAATCTGAAATGTCAGCAAGGCACTAAATTTTCTGTAAAGTTTATCCCACCGCGCTTTCTTCGCGTGTGACAGGAACACAAAAGGGAATAAATGTGCAGCGATATATGATATGTCCAGAGTGGCCAAAGTGAGCTTCTTTGTTCACTTTTCATTTGACTTTTACGCGTGTTGAATCCTAAACGCCATTAGTTAACGCTAAAATGCGATCGCTGACAGTAAAAGAGCAAATGTTTTAGTTAAAGTTTGCGTCAGGAAGTAAAATCAGGTTAACACACGTGTATGCGCACAATCTTTAACACAACAGGCAAGCAAAAATTGACCCACACTGCTAAATAGTTTTGTAGACCCCTTGAAAGGACGACAGACGTGCAGCAAGCATTTCTCAACCCTTACTTGTTCAGGTTTGCAGGTTTCGCAACTTAGGCGCCAAGGAAGTTTTTGTTGGATTTTCGTGTAGTTTATTTATATGCATGATCGACTGCCTATGCCGAGTATAGAATACTGGTCTATTTTTCTAGATTTTCTTTGTGGTGACAACAGCGCAACTCGTGGTTGTGACAGGAACTTATATTTATATTCGCAGAGAAGGCAACATTTCACTGTGCTCTGTCAAAACCTAGTGGTTCTCTAGACTTGGGTAATTCTGCCTAGTGTTGGTTTACTACCCCTTATGACTTCGACTCTATTGTGATGGCTGCATGCATAACTTATAGAATATGCAGAACTAGTTTGGTTATCTTGGCTTTATGAAATTTGGAACGGCTTAGCGTTTTATATTCAACATACTCACTTTTTCCGGTGAGGCTTATTGATGCTCTGGATCATGTCGTTAAATGTCAATTAAATGTCAAAGTGGCTGGGGGGGTAGGTATGTTGATACACCCGGGAACAAACTGGAAAAGAATTAAATCATCTTGTAAAGAACGTATCTGAATATCAGGAACAATTGCCGGCATAAGGACATGGCTAGGGGTAGTTTATTTAGGAACAGGACACCAATGCCGGCAAGAAAACAAGGATCTTGTTGAATGTCTCAGTGATGATATAAGCCAGTTTGGAAACGGGGCCAATATTATTCTAGTGGGGGACATGAACGGCCACATCGACGATCTGGATGGATACACTGATTGTAACGGGAAGCTAATGCTAGATTTTTGTGACAGACATGATCTAGCTATAGTAAGATTTTTGTGACAGACATGATCTAGTTATAGTAAAAAGAGAAACAAAATGTGAAGGCCAAATCACGTGGGAATTCCGCAACAGGCAGACGACAAAGTAAACAAGGAATTTCTGTGGAGCATATTAAAATAAGAAAGTATTGGTTATGAGATAATAGAGTTCCTACGGGAAATATACCGGGATAACAAAGTAGAAATTACATGGGAAGGGATAAGAAGTACGGAAGATGTCAAAGTATGCAAAGGATTAAGACAAGGCTGTCCTCTATCACCGCTGCTGTTCATGCTTTATATGATAAACCTGGAACGGAGGATACAAGACAATAACCTAGGTTTTAACCTGTCATATAGATTAGGTGGAAAGGCGGTAGAGCAGCGCCTCCCTGGTTTGATGTATGCAGACGATATTGTGCTGCTAGCTGAGAGTCTGGAAGAATTGCAAACTCTAGTTAAGTATTGCGGAGACGAAGGGGACGCTCTAGGCTTCAGGTTTAGCGCAGTTAAGTCGGGTCTGATGATTTTCAACGGCTCAACTGATCAGGGTCTTAAAATACAAGGCCATGAAATACCTAGAGTAGCAGAATATAAATATCTGGCAGTATGGGTAAAAGAAGGATTGACATACATTGGAAAGCATGAGCAATCACTTAAGGCCAAAGGGCGAAGGAATGCCGGGATAATGAAGCGGGCATTGTTGGGATACAACAGGTATGAGGTTTTGAGGAGTATATGGAAAGGAATTATGGTGCCCGGACTTACTTTCGGAAATGCGATTTTGTGCCTGAAATCAGAGGTACACTCGGCATTAGAAATAAATCAGAGAGCGGTTGGATGATTAGCAAATGAGGCGGTACAGGGAGATAAGGGATGGGCATCTTTCGAAGTACGGGAAGCTCAGAGTAAAATATTATATGAGGAACGCCTGAGGAAATTGGACAGCAACAGATGGGCAGCTATAGTATTTAAATACCTACTTAAAAAGCGTTGACTCACAATGGAGGAAAAGAACTAGGAAACTAATCAGTAATAATGCTAGTCACAAGGACGGAGAAATAAAGAGCATTAAGCAACAGGTGAAAAACAAAGAAGTTAAAAATTGGATACATTCGATGGAGAAGAAACAGTGTGGAATTTTACCGAAAGCGGAAAATGCAGATCAGGAAGGAAGCTTTCTTTGATAACTCAAGAGGCAGTGCCCTATTTTTGAAGCTAGATCAGGGTGCCTTAGAACACGCAGCTACAAAAAGAAATTTAACAATGAAGATTACGCATGTACTGTATGTGGTAACTCCAGTGAAACAATTGACCATATTATACTCGAATGTAATGGTATCCATCCGGAAGTTGATGCAGGCGCAGTAACTGTTCCTGAAGCTCTAGGGTTTAGAGATACCAGTGGCCGGGTGAATAAACCGGCGGTGGAAACTAGCAAAAAACGACTGGAAGATTGGTGGCTTAAAAGCAGAGAAGTGACATAAGGTTAGTAATGTAGAAACTAAAATTTAATAAATAGAATGATGGTTTAGTTAACCAATCAAAATAAATAATTAAGATATCGGGAGAAGCTACTGCTACCACCCCGTTTCAAAGGGGACGCTCCTATATTCCATCCATCCCATCCAGAGTGGCCGCTATTTTTGGTAGACATCCCCAATATGTATTTTTCTTTCTTTATAGCATCTTAACGCACACCATAGCGCTCCCAGTTATAATTTTAACGAGATGCGTGGATATTGGTTGAGGGCGCGCTCATTTTTAACGTCGCACACCGCCTAGGCGACATCGAAGTTGTCATGCTCAAATTTGCATATTGTTATTATGCTAACTATCCACCTCATTCACGATGTTAGAGCTTACAGCGCCGACTAGGGTGAGACATTCAGACTATACTATAAAGTAAAAATTGGTCTTTTACTTATTCTGTCCGGTTTCCGTCTGACGCAGCTGGTTTGATCGAACAAAAATCTTCTGATTGGCGCAGAAAAATATAAAAACATGTCTGTATGGGCTTCGTCTTCACAATGTGTTGTTTGTAGAGGAAACAAAAATACGTGAATGAAGAAATACGTTGGTATTACACCATGCTTTATTTTTTTTATTTGATTTAAATCGAGGTTCCAGAATAATGCTTCTTTCAAACAGTTCGCACCTCTTTATCTTTACAAACACGATTTCCTCGGATATAGCGTGTTAGCTGCACGCCCTCCCGATAAACCAATCGAGGCTCTGGGCGCAATCGAAACCAACAAAACCAAATCGAGAATCTACACCTTAATTTAATTTAAAAGGACCCATTAGAATGTTCAGGACGAACACGGAGCATCGTGGGCCTCTAAACAAGTATATTGCCTACTGGACGTGCACAGAAGATAAAACTGGTGATAACAGACGAAGAAGTTGTGCGGCACCTTCGTGACGGTGCCACATTTGCCCGCGTGGCTTTGGTCAACCCATCTCGTTTTTTAAACAGTTTACTGGAAATATAATATTAAGGTTTTTGGTTTGCTTGATGGCATTTAAGGCCCCAAAAATGGCGTTGGCTTGAAAAACGCAGTAGTGGAGGCTTCAGGAAATTTCGACAAATGGGGTTTGATTGCCGTGCGCTAACATCACACATAATACGGACGCCCCATCGAAACGCTTAGATGTCCCCTTAAATAAGCCTTAAAATTGGTTCTGGGGCGTATAGGTTATAAAAGGGAGCCCAAAGCGCGTGCCCGATAACGCATGCAAAAGACACGCGCAACAAGCTCGCAATACGAACTTTATCTGCGTGCTATCACATGCTACATTATCGCCCTTTGTTTCGCGAGCCTATTGACCTGCTATTGCTTTTCTGTAGATACAGGACTGAATTACTATTCACTACTTATATAGGTTTTTTGAGTACTATAAGGAAGTGCTCGTTGCGTTTTTATAAGCAGGCTATAGATTTCTCATTATCTCTCTCTATTATCTTATTATTAGATCTCTTATTATCGATTGAGAACACAGAAGAACAATGCCTCTATGCACGCTCTTTCATATGGTTCTATTAAATATAGCATACCAGTGCATTCCGGAGCGAAAATCCAGGAAATGCATTCAAATTGTAAAGCTAATAAAATGTAATTAGCTGACTAGCTTTAATCAGTGCGATGCTCAGTTCGTAAGGATAGCCCGCGAAGCTATCAAGAATGGTATAGCATGTTAATTTCTCAAGAACAAAATTAGGGAGGCACTGAGGCTCCTCTTTAAACGTACGCCGCTTTCGAATTTAGAACGTGGAGATGCCATCTCTCTTGGCAATGACGTATCAGGTCTCGATGCATTTTCGGTGACCGTCGCAAGTCGGCGCCACGTGATTTTTTCCGGCGCGTTTCTTACACTATATCTGAATTTTGGGGTACGGCGACGGCTGTTTGGCAAGACGAGTCTATCAAAGCTAAAAGATCGCCCTGCAGTGAGAGGGAAACCCGGTGTTTATCCGCAAGCTTGAACAAAGTCCATCCGGCACGTAGCAAGCCCTTTAAAACGCCACGTCTACCCGTGACGTTTATGAGTGCTTGAGGAGCACAATTTAAGTTTCATGCGTTTGATCTACATCCTACACATTCGTTTGCTTCTGCGCTTTGTGAAAGAAAAGGGTCATTCGTCGCTAAGTGTGTGGTCGTTATTTTTGAGAGTGATGATGGCGAAAGAGTGCTTGCAATGTTACCATGAAACAGATAGTTCGAATTTGGCGCTGTAGTCACTAGAGCCCGTCATAGGTAGAGGTCCCGTTCTCATCAATCATTCTGTGCGCTGCCTGCACTAACATTTAGTTTTGCGCGGTAAAAGTGCCGATTTTTTTCTTATTTCACATCTTTACGAAGTTATTTTTTCTTGGTTTTTATTACAAATGTGGCATCGTCTGATCCGTGGCTTAGACCTAAAAATTACCCACAGCCTTTTGGTGAGCCAATTCAATTTTAAATTCGTACGTTTTGTTAATGAGCTGCTTAGTTACGATCGTTCGTACGTAGAACGTAGAACAGCTCACGTACACCATGGCTTACAATTCGTCCCTAACAATATTTTATCCGTTCTTTACGCTGAAATACCCTGTAAATTCAGGCGAACTACTTTTCGCGTAGAATATCTTCAGTGTTTTGCTGCTCTAATAAATCTTTGTTCACTCGGTAACTAAGCAATAATAACATGAAGGGGAGCCCAAAAATGAAAATAACTTCCTGTTGCTTTTGTTGTCGTCGTTGTTGTTGTCGTCGTTGTTGTTGTCGTTGTCGTCGTCGTCGTTGTCGTCGTCGTCGTCGTCGTCGTCGTCGTTGTTGTTGTCGTTGTCGTTGTTGTTGTTGTTTATTTAGAGAACCCTTGTACTCTGCATATACTGTGAAGTCGCGATGTTTGCGGACGGTTTGCCTTCTGACGCAGAAGCCGTGGCTCAGTGTGTGTGTGTAACTGCTCATCCTTGAATATGACGCTGCTGATATAGACTGAATATTTGTCGTTAAACTGCATCCGACATCTATAAGCCACGGTTCTGAGCATCACAGTCCCTCAAAAGTGTTAAAGTCACGCTTGGTTGTTTGGCGGAATAACATTATGCGGTAGCAACCTTATTTCAGATACGAACGATACAGGTGCTCTGTCAGCTGTATTCCCTTGCGAGGAATCATTTTCAATCCAAAACTGAAAGAACAACAGACATTCGTTCTGAAAGCGTGCGTTATGACAGTGGAATGTATTATAAGGCACTTGAAACATAAAACAGAGCGTTTTCTTATATGGTAAACATTTTTAAATTTATTGAGGTGCGATATCAACGGCAGACTAAAGTATGGCACAGAAGTGAGAGGCTGAGTGTGACTGAACTTTTTTTTTTTCTTATGAGTCCAGACAGTCCTCCTGTGTAACAAATAACAGAAACTCCGCAAGTTGACGCGCCTAAGACAGAAATGGCGTAAGCAGGCTGTAGTCAAGGGGGCTGCAGTTTGTTGCAAATAAGGTTATTCGGGCTTAGCGTGACGAAGGCAGTATCGAGAACCTGCTCGCCATTTACAGCGGAAATCCATGCACTAGCAGGGCCGAGTCTTCGCTGCTCAGACGAATGTGAATCCCTTTATGGCCTCGGGTCAGATAAAGGATACACTCGTCTCGGACGCCAAAGGAGAGCCTGCGCTCACGCGACTCGCAACGCGTCCTCGCAAAAGCTGTTCCCCACGGTTTTCTTAGGCAAGAAGGTTGAAATTCGTGAATGACTAGCTTGACTCGACTGTGGGCAATTGAAAAAGTGACCTTCAGAAGAGAGTCGTTTGTTTGCACCAAGTGAAACGTGAACAGAAATTCGTCGCATAGACACCGCAAGGTCTGTTGGTCTTTGTTTACTAGTGGTCTCGAAATACTGCCACAGAGTACAGCATAGTCCACTTCTTATATGTTTGTTATTTTTCCTCCATGGCGAATAGCTTTTTCGCCCCTTTGGCTCATAAACCAGTAATATGACAGTTTTCACTGGGGCGATCAATCCAGAAGCTTTCACCATGACCAGTGCTGCAAATGCGGTTCCGGGTTCGGACTATCACATCGTTCAATCTTAATTGCTTTTCGCATATAAATAACGGCATGACGAGCTGTAAACGTCAGACATCACTGGAACTCAGTGTGTGAGGTGTCGCAACTATAGGCGAGCCTCCTCGACAACGCCCACATCCCCCCTTCATGACGACATCGGGCGGAAAAATGAGGGCGCGCGCGGAAATCGATGGGCTCTCCTTAAGCGATGAGAAGAGGCTGTTAATTTCTCGGCAGATTACCCCAGAGCAGCCGCAATGGACGTCATAACAAATAAACGGTCTGGGCGCAAATATTTACCATCCTCAGGTGGAAAATATAATTCCTTGTGATACGTAAAATATGTCTATTGCGGTAAAAAAGAGCCTTCGAAATGAAATGATAGAATGAACGGTTACACTCTCCTATTTAGTTAACCCGCTTTCATAAAACGTTTTTCTGCTGGACGCACACGAGCTCTGAAAAGCATTAGAAATTTAGTGCCCGTCCAAAGGAGGCCTCTGGAGGTTAGCTAGAAACCCAGTTTCAGCAATTTCTTGTAAACGGGTTGCGAAAACTACTTTGTATCGAGGTATCGAAGAATATTTCGCCAGGCGTGCTCCACGAATCTCTTTGATATATGTCGCTTCTTCTCGTGTTTGGAATTTTTCGCTTGAATGAAACTCCCGTGACCGATCCGCTCATTCTTTTTTTCTCTCGCAACCGTTACACCAGAAGAAGCTGAACTCCGTTAAAAAAAAAAAAAAAAAAAAAAGAAAATAAAACACGAATGAATAAAAGCTGCTCACTGCGTATGTTTCCAAATTCCCCAAATGTATTTGCATCTGATCTGCCGCACGTCATCATTCAAGTCACGTAAAGACCAGTCGACGTGGCTAGGTTCGCCACTACTCATAGGTTTTCATGAAACTTCCACTCGACTAAAACCCATACAAAACAGTGCTGTTCGGTTTATTTTATCAAACAATTTCCGCTATGCTAGTATTACTTCCATCAATATATCCCTTTGCCGGACCTTCTTTTGCATCGTATGTGTTTCCTACTGTGTTTTACCATTATTCCCCTCTCAGTCAGGATCATCTTGCACGCTCTTCGTATATGTCATCCCTCTCCGATCACATATTTAAAATTTGTGTGCCTTTTTTTTTTCTAACTACAATGTACCACGGTTATTTTGCTCTGAGAAAAACCGCCAACTGGAACCACCTTCCTCGCTCTATCCCCGCCGTTACGAGCATTATACAAATTTCAAGACTACGGTATTTTCTGCGGCTCTGTAAACTTATTGTGTTGTTATCATTGGGCACAGCGATTTTGTAATTTACCACTGCTATTTATTATTCCTTCTGGCATGAAAATTGTGTGCAATAAATCAATAAGAAGCTACGCACATTGAGATCAAAATTCGCCAACTCGAAATAGCGCACTGGGGCTGACATTTTCCGTTGATTACTTTGTGAAAAGAAGACCTGCAGCTCAAACGCCTACACTGAAGTCAGTGCAGGAGCATGTCTTTGTGCGGGATGTTGAAGGCACATGTGTCCGAATGTTATTTTTTTATGAAGCATAATTAAACCTGAACAAGCTATGCTTGATACTGAACCAAATACGAACAGTGTAGTAAAAATCCGAAATAAATAGTTGAAGGAAAACATTGACTACAACTGAATATTCGAGTGATCATTCGCTAATAGCGCGAATATTTGTACAAAACGAATATTCGCGCGAAACAGCGAAGCGACGGCCGCAGAGCTAGCATTCATGAAATTAAATCTGTAGCTGGTGAAAGACGAGTGCCAACAAGAAAACAAGCAGTCCAAAATCAGTATATCTACTCGGTGACCGTCGTGTCATACGCATCGAAAAATACATTTTGCTGCTGATGCATACAGCAAGCAGACTAAGGGAACATTTCAGTTCATGACTGTAAACCAGTGCATTGGATGTTTAAAATCTTTTTTACAAAAATAAATGCCAGTCGTCTGGGGATATTAAATAAGAAATCACTGGTTGCGTGCACCTTTCGTGAACACGCACTCACATTATACCTGCAGTGCCCACTCTAGCACATAAACGTATATAAAGTACAGTAGAGACGGCATGCATATTCTTTTACTGTTATATGACGTATGCGTGAAATTATAAGGCACGCGACCCACATGTAGGCTCATACAACTTCTGGTCCCGGCAGCTTGTCGCAGCATTTTCTCTCTGAGCTTCAATATCGGGGTAAGCTTATATCCACCTGTATATACCCAGCCCGATTCCTAACACGATCACTTGTGCACCATCCCATGCATGCGAAGTTGTCGACATGAGTTATTAAGGCCCTAATTACAACTTATCTTCACCCACAGCCAGCACAGCCGCGAATCCTCGCGCGGGTAATGCCGAGTTACCGAAAAGAGTGTAGGCAGGCCGGCCTTTCCCAACTCAGTCAAAGTCACACTGCAAGGGTTGGCCATATCTCGCAAGAGAATTCAGTCCTGGATGATCCATCTGTCTGTGTCAAAAAACGAGGGCACGTCAATGTATTTCGCGGCATCTCTTAAACACTGGTGTATTTAGCATATATCACGTGTTATTTTTTAGCTGTTTACAAATTTCTATTTTAAACCTTGCGAGAGCTAACGTCGCTTCGGTCTGTGCAGGCAGATTGTACATCACAGCGGACATTATGTAAGTAATAGAGGTCAGTGATGATACAATTATTTACTAGAATTAACTAATCAGCTTTTTTACGGCACGGACACAAAACACCACCGTGTATTTCTGAAATGTTTAGAAACGGTAGCGGCGCTCAGTGCGCATTCATCTCGTGACGGCAACGATTTCCTCCGCTAGCTACGAGCTCCACAACATGTGGCTTATCTGCTAGAACAATCGAAAATCTTATAAATGCTTTCTGCAATGCGCATTTACAGGTCCTATCACCTATGATGTAATCAAAATAAGTCCTTTTCGGCAGGTTCCACACTGCGCGCTTTTTCTTATAATCCGGATATGGTTTGCAAAACTGAGCCGAAATGATTCGCTGTTTTTTTCTAACTAAAGTTATCCGTGATTTTTTTTTTTTTTTTTTTATCGTTTTAGCAACCTCCAGTTATCGGCTCATAGAAGTGTCCAAGGCGCCGCTTTGTATATGTTCTTTTGTTGCCGCCTTCGTTTTCGCAGTGTTGCTTATCTTGATGTGGGCTTTTTTGTCACTGCTGTGCAGTGTGCTGTCGCGGTGTCGTTTTCTGTGCGCTGATTTGATGCATGCTCTTCGGCAGCTCGCTGTTTCATCATGACGCTAGTTATATAACCTGCTCTTATATTTATTTATTCCCTGAGGCAATGATAACGTTATTTTAAAAAATAACCTGCCTTTGAAATCGCAGCTTTCCTTGTAACACTTTAGACGTGGTCTTTATCAAGAGTTTACAGCCCAGGGGGTTTGCAAGGGCGATGTTTTCTCAACGTCCTATAATATTTTTAGAAAGGACAGGCCTTGATAGGTGATGGCGTGACCGTTATACTAAAGAAACAAATAAAAGCCACCTTACTTGAAGACTTCCCAATCTTGACTGCCTGTGTCTGAGACTACCATACTGGGGACATGTTTTTATTATGGATGCTCTCATAGGCCTCTAGATGTTCCAAGTGACTACTTGCATATGCTACAGGCGCGTATGCCCAACTACAAATAGAAAACAATTTATTGACAATTTGAAGCTACGAAGTATTGAATGGGAGAGTCTTGAACAATGCATGATATCTAATAAACATGTGAATGTTGCTTACAATATCACGTTCATAAACGACTTATCGCAGGTCGTTCTCGAGCCGACCCGTATGCTGCGCCCAGCTAGTCTCATTTTAAACTTGGCATTTATACCTAGCGCATTCTCTGATTGTACTGTATTGGTTGAGCAAGGGCTTTTTGATCACATCCTTGTGAGCATTTCAATACCCATTTATAAACGCAGTGCTCCGAAACTGCAACAAATGCGGTCATAAAAAAAACTACTCACGTGCCGATGACGCCCACATGATACATCACTTGGAAGCATGTCTTACCGACTTTGATGGAATGGATGCATGTGCTTTTTGGATTAAATTTAAAGAATATATATCACCATTGCTTATACGCATCTGTGCTCACAAAAAGAAAAAAGACTAATAAAGTCTCTCGCTGGATGAATCGACAGATTATCCACCGCAAATGAAAAATAAAGCAACTGAAGAAAAAACATTTACAACCTAATCTGATCCTTAATTGAACTCGAAGATGAACTCGCAAAAGGGGCACACAGATCTAAAGGCCGCTACTTCAAAACTACTCTGCCAAACTTCATAAAAATTGATCCGAGCAAGTTCTGGGAATTCATTAAGCGATATAAAGCAACCCGCATCCGAAGCAGTAGTTGAGAACAAACTTAACCAGTCATCAAAGGGAAATTGTTGAGTTCTTCAACATTTTCTACCAGAATGTTTTTTCCTTTCTGTTTTTTTTTTTTTTTTGGGGGGGGGGGGGGGGGGGGGGGGGGGAGCCACCGACGCGTAGCCCTGCTTGCGCTCATCCGTCAGAGGTGAGTTTCATTACTTACAACGCTGTATTTTCTATGATTTCGAACTTAAAAACTAAAACTTCCCCTAGATCTGACGATATTCCAAACATGCTTCTTCGAAAATATGTCGAGTTACTTGCCAAGTCCCTCGCCCTTATCATTCGCCCGTCTTTGCAAACAGCAGAAGTGCCGAGTTACTGGAATACAGCATGAGCCATACCCACTATAAAATAGGCGATCGCCTCGTATTAAAAACTGTCGTCCCATATCCCTACTTTCGTCGTGTAGCATCTCACGGAGTACGTCGACGCCCCATTAATGAGTTCTTAGAACGCCATTCAGTTTTAGTTAATTGCCGACACGGCTTGCGGGAAGGTCATTCTACTGTGACACAACTTTAGGTATTTGTTGTCCAGTCCTTAGCTCCAGTTCTTGACAGTAACGGCCAAATGCATGGAATATTTTTAGACTTTCGCAAAACTTTTGATGTAGTTTCCTATAATAGGCTAATAACCAAATTACAACAAATCGGTCTTCCACGAATGCTATTTCTTGGATAAGGGACTTTCTTAGTCCCTTATCCGACAACAATATGTCGCGCTTGATTAGCGTCACTCGGGCTCCCTTACCATCATGTCTGATGTGCCCCAGGGAATTGTCTCGGTGTCGATGACTGCATACCGCTTCTGGAAATCGATAATAACCAGCATCAATGTGACCTCGATGCTATCATTGGAAATATTTTAAGCAGGTTCAGCCATTGGGTATGACGCTCATTCAGGAGCAAACTGTTTTCGTCCACATTACACACGAAAGCATTCTATAAAATACACTTACAAGCTGAACTATTCTGAATCAATGGAAGTCCACGCTGTTAAATGCCTAGGCGTCACAAGTGATCTATCCTGGAATACAGATGGTGACAATATCTGCACATGCAGCCTATAAAATATAGCTTTTCCTTGGGCATAATCTCCGTAATTCTCCATCTGATATAAACCTTCCGTGCTATATTTCTTTATACAAAACTAAGCTTGAATATGCGCGCATCGTCTCGGAACCGTGCACTGCATTGAAAATAAAAGAGCTCGAAAAGGTGCAAAGAAAAGCTGCTATGTTTGTATTCCCGAAATTTCTGAAAACCGATTGCCCTACGTAATTAATGCAAATTCAGGACATACCAGGCCATGAAGATTGCAAAAAAAAAAAAAAAAACTTTCGTTTAGAATTTCTTTACAACAAACTAGGATGTGATCTGTCACTATATTTAAATCCGGAGCCTGCCAGAAGCACTCGATACTACCTACTAATTTATTATCGCCTAATTTGCACGCCCTCACTTGTATAAGTTTTCTTCTTTCCCTCGCACCGTCGCTGACTGGAACTGTTTGCCCAGGTCTAATTGCACCTCCATGGAATAGAGGGCATGTTTCTGAATTTCTGCTTTGCCTCTTGCTCAGTACCAAGTCCTCTCTGACTGCCAAGGCTCTTCGCTTGCCTTGACTTTTTTTCCTTACCTCAACATTCCATGTAAGTTTCACGGCTTTATTGCATTGCAAACAATGTGTTGTAAGTGCCGTTTAGGTTTTGAAATGCGTTATTATTTATAATTTTATCAACTTTTTGTCATTGCTATGTATAGTGCCCAACTTGTTTGGACCTAACCACGGTCCTCAGTATGCCTGTAAATAAAATAAAATAAATAAATATGACGCAGTTTTATTTTATTTTCAATTTAGGCATTTCCTGGAAACTGCTTGGTGACGATGTTGCACTCTTTACATTCACTTAACTGTAACATTTAATCGTCTGCTCACCTTTCCACTCATTCCGCCGCAGTGGCTCAGTGGTATAGCGCGCTCGACTGTTCAACTTAAAGGTGTGGGACCAAATCGAGGCCGCGGTTGCTGGTTTTCGGTGGAGGCGAAAAGACAAGCGCCCGTGGATTGTGCGATGTCAGTGCACGTTAAAAAACCACAGGTGGTCGAAATTTCCCGAGCCCTCCACTACGGCGCCCCTCATAACGTTGCTTTGAAATTTTCCACCCCACAAACCAAACCAAACCTAACCATCATATCTCTGCTCATTTTCACTTAGTAAAGAGAATTATCTCTACAATTTCATCACACATGCATGCTTTTTTCGGAGTCTTTGGACTTTTTTCGACGACTTGTGATATGGTCACCACAGGATGGTATTTGCTGCTCAATTCTTGACCAGTTCCCCTCTGTGGGTATCTTACGCATTAAATAAGTTTTTGCTTGCAATGTGCATACGCCTTTATCATCTGCGCAAGCATTGCAATCTACCCCTTGAGTACATTCCCCATAGCCTTTATCCCCTCCTCGTCAATTTATTCTCTCTCTCTCTCTCTCCCTCTCTCTCTACTACATTCCCACTAGCGCCATCAGGTGTAACTAAGTAGCAGTCTCGTAACGGCCCTGCCGGAGCACATCCTATAATTATAGCAAATTAATCGGGCAGCATAAACGTTACTCCCTTTCAGAAGTTCACGACTTATCTTGGTCGTCCCCGCTTTCTGGGCCCCTAAGATGAGGAAAAAAAATGTTGATTTGTATAGTGTGTTGAAATTTATTTATGCAGCTCCAGTGAGATGATGCATTACATCGTAGCTATCTTTCAATTGCATTCTCACGCTCAGTCACTGCAAACGCCGAGCAGAAAACATGCCTGCTTAACTACAGTTCAATAATTCTACAAAACTTCTTGCTCAAAGAAACGCGATCTTATTATTAATACTGGTTTAAACGCGACGATTGCGTGGGAACATGTTGGAAGGCTGGTTGGTAAAACATATTCTAAAAAAAAACGCAAACACACAGACATAAACTGTACAACAGCGCTGTTTGCCGCTCTTCTCGTCTAGTGTGTTTATAAGTGTTTGCGCTGCTTTTTTCTTTTCTTTTTTTTTTTTCAGACGACGTCGGGGGAACACTTAGAAGTACCTACAATGCTGCCATTGTCTCAGAAAAATCAACCAATGTTTTTATATAAGCCAAAACGGACATGTAACAAGACGTTGCCGAGATCGGTAGATCAAATGGGGCAATTTTAAAGGTATATTTTGACCTACTTTTTTCTCGCAAAAACAAGAATACGATGTTGAAAAGTTGGCTCCCTTTGCATGCATTTCAACCAAACTTGTTTTTGTTCTTTAGGTATTTGCTTAATTCGAGCGGGAAAGCACCTTCAGCGTGGAATGTAAAAATAGAACCATTAGCTGGTGCCAATCGTTGCCAGCCAAGTGAGACGTGCTCCAGTGAGGAACCCGCCCAAAGCTTTCAGGAATCGACGGCAGCGTGTGTGCCCCATATTGTGAAACACAGCATCTGCGTAAAATTTAAGCGAAAACGACCCATATCTAGTAATACGTCGCCGTATGTATGTAGGGCATGCGTTCAAAGTTTTCCGGCTACGGACAACGCTCGGCGTATTTAGCCTATATACACCTCCACACTCATCTTGGAGCAATAAGGATGCGATAGAGATGATTAACTAGCGTACACAACTGGATAAAAAATAAACGACAAACGCGAAGCTCATTGTGCGATTGCAAATACAGAGCGCCACTACCCTCCTGCCGTATTTTTTCTTTTGTCCAAGCGTATATAATCTCTGTCATCTATTGTTTTTTTCAGTAGCCTGTTTAATTGTTTCGCAAGTGAGCCTCCATCGAATTCGGGCGCATGGGTGTGAAATGTTGCTGCTAAAAGTATGCGCATAAATATATACATTCGACAGATCATCGCCTCTTAGTGTTCGAGACGTTCATGTTCTGTTCTCTTTCTTGTTTTTGTTTTCGCTCAGTCTTTTACGAACTAAGGTAATCAACCCAGCGCGTGTCACCCTGTTCCTGTCTCTCTCTCTCTCTCTCTCTCTCTCTCTCTCTCTCTCTCTCTCTCTCTCTCTCTCTCTCTCTCTCTCTCTCTCTCTCTCTCTCTCTTTACTTTTACATCTCTCTGTGTTTTGTTAAGCTCATCCCAACTCATTCCCCATCCAGTCTTTTTCCTCTCGCGTCCTCCTTATAGACCACGCATAAACCCTCCCGATAAACTCAGTAGAGGAGCCTCATAAGGCTCAATTTTCTCTCTCAGGGCGTCCGCGGATTCCACCGCCCCATCATCGGTCGACTCTCGTCGGTCTCGCGCGTATCTGTTCTCTGCAGGCGGCAACCAGGAGCCCGTATTGGAGGAGATCCCATTAGTCCGTTCTTGGGGAACGCGAAAACCGAAGCGCCGTCTTCTGGCTGCCTACCCTACCCGCGTCCCTCTTTCTCTGTTTCTTTTCCTATTCCGAATTTTTGGCCCCAAACAACATTTTTGTTATATGGTTGAAAACACTAAAAAAAAAGTCAACGAGTAGGCCGACTAATAATGCTCATGAGTGAGGACAAGATAAAATATCGTCCGAAGTAGAAACGAAAGTGGTTGAGAAAGCCTCAAAACAAACGAGACGCCTGGCTACGAAAGCGCGCACCCGTTCCTTTATTATAACTTCCCCCGTACGCAGTTCTGATCATTTCTGCGATTCTTAGCTGCTACAATGTCATTGTTTTTACTGTTTCGCTTTTTTTTTTTTTATATCGTGGCCTTCATTTTCAAGGAAGTTGCATTTTGAAAGCGAGCCATTTGCACGCTGAGATAAGTTTACGGACGATAAGGGGGTGAAAGAAAGAGCGGCGTTACTTTACGAGGTTGTACTGGGCTGCGCTTGGCATGCCAGTAATAAGCATGACCTTAATGAAGATGCGCATATTCAGAACTTGAAGAAAAAAGTAATTTAGAGGATTCGCGCACGCTAAAAGACTAGCACGAAAAACATAAATAAATCAGGCTTATAGATGTGTCACGTTGAAGTCTTTCGCGGCAAGCGCTTTAAGTTACGTCGATACTTGTTTATATGGACTAAACAAAGAACTGAAAAAAAAAATGGCAGGGTACACACGCAGTGCCACATCACGACGAGAGAGGCCGCATTCGGCCGAAATGAAAATTATTCAAGATAATTAAGGTCAGCAACATATTTCCAAAGAAGTTTGTTTAGTTTTTTTTAAGATAGTTTACCGTCCCTGCCACCAGATGAACTTACACAAGCTTGCCCCGCGAGGCGAGCTATTTTCAGCATGCTCTGAGGCCGAGCCTAGATTTTCCATGCACCACTCACCAGTACAATCTCAGCTGGAGCCTTGTCTGAGGCGAAGCAGAGGGTTTCTTCAAGGAGAAAACTGAGAGGTCGTTGTGAGGCATAATCCTGTGACCTGCTTCGCTGCTGCGGGATACAGCGAGAGGAGAAGAGCGCCATGATGAGTGACGTTGCGGACAAGAGGAGGATAGAAATCTATACAGGCACAGCAGAATTGCGCCTAATCTTTTCCTTTCTTTCTTTCTTTTTTTCTCTCTTTCTTTCTTTCTTTCTTTTATTTCTCAAACGTGTCCTATGGCATACTATACAAAAATCATGCAAAGCGCGCCTAATCATAACTGTGAGCATGAGGTTTTGTTCCCAAGGAAACGAAAAAGCGTCTAGCGTTGCATGGAGAGTTCTTTAAGAACTCAGCACCGCGTGCTCAGCCATCCATACTACCAACCAGGTGATAGAAACATGCTCGGAATATATTCAGTCCTTATACGCAGCAGTCATTGATTACGAAAAAAGCATTTCACTCAGTCAAAACCTCGGCGTTATGCAGGCGTTGAGAAATCAGGGTTTCGACGAGCCGATATGTGAAAGTATTAGAATATATCTAGTATAGCGGCGGCGCAGTAGCTTTAGTTGTGCATAAAGAAAGTAACAAAGTTCACATAAATTAAGGTGTTAAGCAAGGAGACATGATCTCTGCGGTATTATTCACAACTTGCTTAGACGAAGTACTCAGGGACTTGAAATGGGAGCAGTTAAGGATAAGGGTTGATGGAGAATGCCTAGGTAATCTGCGATTCGCTGATGACAGTGCCTTGCTAAGTAACTCCAGCGACGTCTGGCGAAGAGTAATTGAGGACCTAGACAAAAAACGCAAAAAGGTAGGCCTGAAAATGCAGAAGACTAAGGAAATGTTCAAAAACCTGGGGAATGAACAGCAGTTTACAATAGGTAGCGAAACAATGGAAGTGGTAGGCGACAGTGGCTACTCAGGACAGGTAATAACCGCAGATACGAGCGATGAAAGAAAAAATGGCTGAGGCTTAGCTTGGTTAAGCCTGGTCAGATGCGAAGCATATTGATTGCTAAACTCGGCTTTCCATGGTTACATTTGGCTGAACTTTTCTTTCCTTGGTATACACGTGCTTTTACACTGTTTAAACTTGGAATGCACAATGTTTTCCCATCGCATAAAACTAGGTAATAGCATGACTCGTTCATCTCTAATCTAACTGTGTTACCGACACGCACAACGAACATGTCGTCCCCTAGGCCAACGATACTCGATCGCCACTACGCGAATATGTACGCAAAGCAAAAGCTCTTAGAATACCGACGTGCTAAAGGAATCAACGATTTTGATTTCTTCGGCAACAACACGGTCGTATGGGAAAGCCTCCCCGTAAACTACCCGTGTCCAGCCGGCTTGACGTGCCCCAACGGTCGTTACGTCTTCACCAAGCATGGCTGTGAGGTCACCTCATGTATACCCTTCGAGCCATATCACCGCCATGGTGGTCCTTCAATTACACCGCCAAAGCCGATAAAGCGGTCCCTACGTATCACGTGGTGTGACGTCACCATACCACGTGGTCCGCACGGCGTGCAACCGCAGCCGACGGCGCGAGCCGGTCCCCCGTCTCTCCTCTGTCGTGACGTCAGCGTATCACGTTGTGTGACGTCACCATACCACGTGGTCCGCAAGGCGTGCAACCGCAGCCGACGGCGAGAGCTGGACCCCCGTCTCTCCTCTGTCGTGACGTCAGCGTATCACGTGGTGTGACGTCACCATACCACGTGGTCCGCACGGCGTGCAACCGCAGCCGACGGCGCGAGCCGGTCCCCCGTCTCTCCTCTGTCGTGACGTCAGCGTATCACGTGTATGACGTCACCATACCACGTGGTCCGCACGGCGTGCAACCGCAGCCGACGGAGCGAGCTGGACCCCCGTCTCTCCTCTGTCGTGACGTCAGCGTATCACGTGGTGTGACGCAGCATTCCACATTCTTTGCACGGCGTGTAACCGTCACGAAGGGCTGTGGTTTACCTCGAGCAATATGCTTCGCATAAAATGAGTAGAAGAGTAAGATCGAGATGGAGCGCATTTGACAAGTGCTCATTGATTATGACCAGGCGCTCAGCGATATTGCTCCATTGTATATAACAGGTTCACCTTACTTGTACTCACCTATGGGGCTAAAACGTGAAGGCTAACAAAAAGGTTCAACACAGAGAACTGTGGGACAGAAAATGGTAGGGGTAACATTAAGAGATAGGAAGCGTGCACAGTGGGTCAGAGAAATAACTCTAGTTTATGGCAATCTAGTGGAAATCAAGAAGAAATGCGCATGATCAAGTTATGTGATGCGAAGGGAGGATAACCGATGGTCCAACAGGGTAACAAATTAGATACCAAGGGAGCGAATGCGTAGCAGGGGCAAAAAGACAGGCGGGCTGATGGGGTCAAGACGTTCTCAGGGGTCAAGTGTATGCAGCTAACAAAGGGACGGGTTAATTCGAGGCATATATAGGAAAGGCCTTCACCCTGCAGTGGGTATAGCCCAGCTGATGATGATGGTGGCGCTCCGAGCATGCTTTTGGAAGCTTCCTTCTTTACACTACACGGTGACGCACGTTGATAAGGCTGATTCTCTTTAGCCTTTAGAGACTATGCTTCTGCTGCCTTGTGGTGATGTTCAGTAGTACATCGGATGCTAAGTAATCAGATTGATCTTAACTTATCTTGTAATAAGGATAAAATCGATTTCCCTTCCTATTGACGTGCAGCTGGTGACATGTTGCCGCGGCGCTTCCAATGATGGCCAAGCACAGCTAATATCCCTAGTGTCGTCTAAAATATCTGTAAAGGAATTTGAGTTGATCAGTGGATAGCGAGGTCGATTACAAAGACAAGAAGGGTAAGCATAGGCTATTGTCATCTGAACAGCTTTGCGCCAAACACTAGTATAGCATCGAGGGGGAAAAAACAGATAAATGCAACAGTGCGCCCGTGCACGCATGCGCCTTTATCCCCACATTTGACATCCGGGCTGTTTGTGGTATAAAGTTGAGTACCGGTTACGACGACGCCAAGCAACGGCAAATAATTGGTAATGCATAGCTGAACACATTTATGTATCAGACTTCACCAGCCCAAGACAACAAAGGTCAAGAGGAGCAGTTCAAGGTTACATCAGTCATGATTATTATTGAACCGCAGAAACATAATTTTGTCCCTTTTTGCCCTTTTTAAACCATCTAGAGCCGGAACATACATTACGTTCTGAATGAAGAGCACAGGTTAAAAAAAAACGAATGCACTTTAACTCTTTCAAACCCGGATTCTTTGAAAGTGCCGTGTGCCAAGCTTCAGTACTGACGCCACGAACTTTCTACCTCCATCTTCTCGTCCAGTATTCTTGCAGGCACCATCAGCGCAAGGGTATGTTTAAAACCGAGCATTCGGATTGATGAAGTGGAGAGAGTTTGCACGCTTATGTCTGCGGGAAAGACCGTGCTCATTGCGTGCGTACACCAGCCGCGCGTCAACATCTCGTGGAAGCAGCCACTCCCGGCAAAGGTCTTGACGTGAAACGTACGCTGCTGTAGCTCATATTGTTTTCCATCCGTGTCGCGATAACGCGACGCAGGGGCAGGCGGCGAGGTCGCGCTGTGAACGCAGGGAGTGAGGGGGGAATTACTTAGTGACGTCGGCCTTCTCGAGGCGATCACGCGGTCTTCGGGGGAATCCCATGCTATAGTGTTACCCACGCCGGCTGCGGCGGTTTCATGGTTGTTGTCGTTCGCTCGGAGCTCTCCTTTGCGCTGGCGAAATTCCGGCTTCCAAGCTCCGCTGGCTTTGCCGTAGTTAGCGTCGAACTGCCGAGCGAATAAGCGGTTTTCTTTTCTAATACGAGCAACACGAGATGACACCAGACAGCACAGAGACAACGCATGTACAATCGTGAGCAAAAGTGGAGGACCACGCTAACTGCTATGATTGCTTTTTTTATGTATAAAAATATGTGCCAGAGAAAATTGCTAGGGCAAGAAGGCAAGTATATTATGCATGGTACCTAATGCACTTCTCAGAAATAACTGTTTCACTGTCAGAAAAAGCTGGCGGGTAATTTTCTCAGAGCGTATGGTCTCTCCACTTTTGCTCACGACTGTACACTGCGCAGAGTCGCATTAGTACAACCGCTCCGAACTCTTGTCATGTTTCTCGGCATTTGAATGTTCAGCTACGGCTTATGGAGGTTTGCTGGGTCCATGCTTATACCCAGACACATTTCTACGGAAACCGTAGAAAACCAAGAAGAAAAAGTAGACGAAGAAAAAGAAAGAAGAAGAAGGAGGAAAAAATAAAAATAATAAAAAGAGAAAAGAAGAGGAAGGACAAAAAAACAAGAAGATGAAGAAAACAAAAACTAAAGAAGAAGTAAAAAGGGAAAAAGGGAAAGAGAAAGGCGAAAAAGAAGAAGAGGAAGAAAAAGAAAAAGTAGAGCAGTAGTAGAAGGAGAAGAAGACATAACTCTGTAGAGTGCCGAACGTTCGCTGCCTTAGTGTTTCTGTGCAGATGTCAGTTAAGAACCATACTGCATTAACTAGCTAGTGCCAAGTTTTTCTTCCTCCAATTTACAGAACCTTTTCGTGGCAGTGGTCATTTATTCTGCTTTTCAAGTTTTAGCAGCTTCTTCTTAAAGACTACCTGCCGTTATTTGGCTATCGTTACACGACATCCAAGTTCGGTGCTTCGAAGAAATGTTTCACAGGCCACGACTGGGCGCAAAAATAACTGACTGGCGGCTAGCTAAAATTTCCTGTTGTTAATCTTAACTTATTATCGGAAGCTTCGGTTAAACTGCGTTGCCACCCCACTTTCCGGCTGCTACTGGTGTCGAGGCAGTCGAAAGGGGGTCCGTTTTTATTAAACGCCAACCGCATGTGTGGATGATCCGCGGCGTCTGTCGATAAGCTTACAAAACAAGCCAATCGCACAAGTCTTTGCTGGAACGTGGCTTCCGTTCTGGCTCTTTTTTTCTGGGTAAAGTTTGCTTTCCGACCGCTGCTTCAGCGAAGAGTCTGCCGACGCTCCTTCCGTCTGAGCCACTGCATATGTGAGCACCCCCACCGTGCAGTGAAAGTCTGGTAAGAATAATGGGCAAAAAAGGCTGTTGTGGCTAGATATTGTTAACTATTAGAGACCTTTAGTTTACCGCTTCCGCTTACCGCGACTGTCTACCGCTACAGCGCGCCGTCAGCACAGCACGCGTTGATTGGTCCCAGCGTGCGGAGTCCGTCAAAATTTGACAGGAACGTGGCGCCATCTGTCGCCCTCGGGGTGATCTGCGCATGCGTACTGATGCTCGCGCGGTAGCGGTGGACGGTAGCGGTAGCACTAAACTAAAGGTATCTATTATTGAAAGGGGCCCGGGAAAAGTCACTTGTTTCAAGTCTGCACCGAAGACTGCAGTTTCACGGCACTGCACCGTTCGTGTTAGGAACTACCGGAATCCCAGCCTCGGTGACCAACTCTGAGCCGTCCAATAGGCCCGCCAGGCCAGCACCTCGACATCCCCACGTGGGACACCTAAAGCCCCGTTGGCGGAAGCTCTGCAGGACTATAAATAAAGTTGTTACCAACCAAAACCGAAGTAAATTTCACCAGTGATCTCATCGCACTTCAGGCTGCTTAGCCTTAAAAATGAAGTACTATCGTAATGCTTCCCTGAGAGTAAGAGGTGACCAAAGCAGCGGCAACGATAGATGATGGCGTCGTCATCGCATGACATATCGCCAAGGAACATCGCCTCATGCGTTTACCGCTTAAAGACATGTCAAACTGTTAGTTTTCATCCGTGTGCTCAATCTTGATAAAACGCTGAACGACATTTCAAAAGCAATGAGCAATACAAACACGCGAGGTATGCATCACGTCGTTCGCGTGATAATGTCAGGAGAGCGAAATATCCAGTGATTCATGTTTGCCATAATCCTTCATCCATCTTTATACGCGCGACCGTAACGATACCGGAGCCTCATGTACAAGGCGTAATGTCTACCAATATGAACGCAATAAACTGCCCCCCTGAATTATTAAAAAATTTTGCACGGAACCATCTTAAACCAGGCGAGCAAGCAATGAACGCGAGATACCGTTTTGAACACGCACGACCCCAGGATTTACCTTACCTCTACTAAGTGAGTTTCAGGTTCCGTTTTTGTTTTCTTGTTTTACTGAAGGCATAAGCAGAAAAATAATATAATTTGAAAATATGTCAAATTTGGAATATTTGTGTGAATCCTCAAAGCAGCTTTTATACGAAGAGTTGTCATTCTAGACAATTGTGAGTAAAGAGACGGCACACGGCCAGACTGAACTAGCTGTAGTAATCACAAAAAAAAAACTGTTTTGGTAGGGAATAGTATGAGCATACGGGGTGGGGGAGAAATATATTTCGAGCTCCGGTGGTCAATTTCCCTATTCCAGGATCTCACTGACCTCCGCCACCGTCTTGACCCCTGTCGCCAGCATGAGCTGCGTGTTCGAGTCGGAGGTGGTCAGGAGCTCCTCCCACTACTCTAGACTATGTTTCTTCAGTTAAAAGTGTTTTTTTTTTTTTTAGTAGCCCCAGGTGACGTGACATGTTAAGCGTAGCCAACACGGAAGCCACACTCATTATGTGGCCGATTATGCATCTACATAATCGGCCACGTTTTGTGATACATAGCTCTACTTGAATTTGTGTCTGCTTGCAGTCGTCCGAATGTGGTGGCCTGCTTTCTGTTCAAGCCGTCCGTCAAAGCCGTGTAACCCAACAGCACCTTCATTGCCGGCCCGTAAGATTCTGGCCTGCTGAAACGTTCGACCGCCAAACTCGCACTATGGTTCGTGAACCCTCGGACAGTGGTGCTTATCGCGACATTTTCCTCAGCCCCAGTATTTGAAACCCAAAAGCATGTTGAATGCCTGTTCAGTTAGTCCTGAATACGCGCACTGTTCTAGTACACAGAATCAATGTACTTAACACAAGCAAATGTATTAAGGAAGATAGTTAGATTATAAGGTACACGCTATAGCCATCATGAGCAGCCTTGTATCGTTAAAGCGCAATTTTATATGATTACTCTTCCCTGAGTCATTCACTGCTGCGCCGATTTCAAAATCGCAATTCATAAACATTGCCTAGAACTGCGGCGCAACGTAGAAAAACATGTACAGAGAAACACAACACAGACGCCGCACAAGTTTTTTTTTTTTTCATATAAATATTGCAATCTGAAAAACAGCGGATTTCTTGGAGCTCAATGCGTTAAAGCCTCTACCTGTACTGCTCTGCATCTGTAAGATCTATATATTTCGGCTTCTATTAAGGCCCATGATTGCAAGGTTATTTCGAGACATTGCTCGGACTTTACCGTGCGTACGGTTCACTTGCGAAAGTATCTGTCGCGAGCAGCCGCATGCTTACAGACTCGGATCCTATAGAAAGAAGTTAATGAACCTGCATGCCCGAAAGTCCAGGCATGCAGGCATGCCGTTGAGCGCGCTACCCGTCCGATGCTTCGCGGAACGTGTGTTTCGTGTTGCCGATGGCGGCTGGAACGTTACTCTTTTTGCGTCCCTTCGATCGCGGGATTATCGATAATCAGATTTGCCGCTGTAGTGTGGGCGGCGCTATTTGCTGAAGGCAGTGGCCATTTCTCCGCAGCTGTGAGAGTCCGAACGGATCTGGCCTTTCTCTCGCTGACGAAACTGGCAGATTAATTTGCTCTGAGTGGGATTGCGAATGTGTGCGGTAGGGCCGCGAGATCCAAAGAGAGGCATAAGAAAGTCATCCGCACCTGCTTCTTCTTAGCTTCATCGCAGCGCTGCCGATTGCCTCTGATGGTGGATTCTGTGCTAAACAAACTCCTGCGTACAACGCCGCTCTTAGCTGCTCCATCCAGCTGTGCCGAGAAGCCTCTTAGGAGGGCTAACTGCTCTTTTCCAGTCAACAACATTCTCATAGTCTTACTACCCCGCCTGATTAACGAGCCTACAAGGGTCACTTCACTCCGGGTGGTTAAGACAAATCAACAGTATCTTTAGTTTGCAAAAGCAAGTGGAAGACGCAGGAAGGACAAGGAAACCGCCAGGAGGTCGGTGGGTAAAGAAACGTTGAACGTTTTAAAATCAGAGGCAGCGGTGGCGCAAGACGCCACAGGCCTAGCGCAGGCGATCCGAGGGTGACACAGTGTAGAACGAACGCGAAGTCCATAAGCTGTCGCCTCTATGCTCGAATGTCACGTCCCTCGTTCCACTGCCTTCCTTCCCCCCTCGTGTTTCCGGCATCGTGATCCTTGCCCAATCACACCACTTCACATCACATCACACTTCGCTGCGTCGACCATGTCCTGCATGTGTACGCCGACGCTGTCCAGCTGACACTCGCGACGCTGGTATAGTACTCTAGATTTCTAGAGCTCTATAACGCTGGTGTCGAACGCACCTAAATTTCGACCCGTTTGTGATTGCGCTGCGCCCATCACAGTGATATGCTGCTTACGCATTCGATACGGGGAGGTAGTTGGAGCTAGTCTTAACGTGACCACTCGTCACAATACGATATATCATATAAGATAGTAAATTGAGGTAAAGAAGGAACCCTCGTCCGCACCACTTTTGTATCGTGATTCACAAAACTACATCAAACCATGATTGCAACGTTCAGACATCCTTTTAAACTTCATTACTTCCTAGGCACCACAGTTTGCAATATTAAGGCGAAAGTCTTTCTTGCCTCGTGTGCGCAAAACCTTTTGGCAAGAAGTGTCAACCTCACCTGCTGTTTCACCTTTAAGAAAAAGTCATCCTCCGCCAAAAATCGAATTTCATATCCCTCCCATCCCCAGCCGAGCACGCTAACTACGCCACACCTGGTAGGTGAGAATCATATCTCAATTCCCCTTGTCCAGCTTTCCTACCGCCCCCGTGACAACGTAGGAGGCTCGACGACGAGGGCTTCATCCCGTCTCCAGGAGGGAGCGTGGCGCACGCCATCTGCCGCCAGCTGAGAAGACCAAGCGGTGTAACGAGCGCGTGTCGTCGCCGTCAAGGTATAGTGCATAGCAGAGGGTTGAAACTCATCTCTTATCCGGGACGAACGAAGCCGCACTCCTTCCATCTGTCATTAGCACTGTTTTGTCACAAGATAACACTACCGCAGTGAGGGGTCTTAAGTGTCCCAAGAATTTTTATTCTTGACTCCTGCTTAGACCTGTACAGCATTCCTACTACTTTAACTATACTAAGGGGTCTTAGTGTCCTTGCAGTCTATGCCACGTGCTACGAAGATCTGCTTTGCATCTCGACGTGCGTCTTTACCGCAGTGAACAGATTGCCTTGCCACCACTATAGCTCTGGGGGAAAATCCGCAGCTTCCACTTCCTCCCCAATCCCACAGGGACGGCGCCAGCGTTCGAAATTCTAGGGCAAAGCACCTCGCACCTTTTTCGAATTCCTTTCTGCCGACCAGAATGATATTGTAACGTAACGTTACACAGAAGGCGCTCTGGCACTCTGGCACCGAAGAACACCAACAGTCAGTCAGGGCAGCACAAAAGCGGAGCACCGTTTCGCTTCGTCGTCTTCTCCGAATCGCCCGTTGAAATCTTCGTCGTCTATGGATGGCATGTGTCATTGCCCCCCTTCCTGGCAGCATCGCCTCGATGCTGCAAATGCTGCTTGATGCGATGAGCTGACAGATATTATGCTAGGTTGGTGTGGGATACCACAACACAAAACGGGGCACCATCAGTCTCAAGAATAGTCAGCGGGGCGATCGTAATAGGGTTTCATCCGGACGACGTGTACAACATCCGTGAACTTGCGTCGTCTGCGGCTTGAGGGATCTTGGGTCGCGGATTCAACTTCGTAAGTAACGTCGCTGAGGCGGCGGAGGACACGACATGGGCCGAAGTACCGGCGCAGCAATTTTTCAGAGAGCCCACGATGACGAACGGGCGTCCAAATCCAGACATAGTCTCCAGGCTCGTAGGCAGCGAAGCGCCGTCCCTTCTTGTAACGGTCAGCGTCTAGTTTCTGTTGTAGGTATATGCGCTGCCTTGCTAGCTGCCGCGCTTCTTCCGCACGCTGGGTAAAACTGGCGATGTCCAGGTCAAGCTCATCTTCGTCGTCGGTGTATACGGGCAGCATTGTATCCAGTGGAGTGGTCACTCGACGGCCGAAGACAAGCTCGAAGGGTGTCAGCCGCGTCGTCTCCTGAAGTGCCGTGTTATATGCGAACGTGACATATGGGAGGATTTGATCCCAGGTCTTATGCTCTATATCCACGTACATAGACAGCATGTCGGCCAGAGTTCTGTTTAGCCGTTCCACCAAGCCATTAGTTTGCGGGTGGTATGCCGTGGCCCGTCTATGGCTAGTGTGTGTAAGGTTCAGTACAGCCTTAGTCAGGCGGGCCGTAAAAGCTGCCCCGCGATCGGTAATGATAACAGCCGGAGCGCCGTGACGCAATACGATGTCGTGGACAAAAAACTCTGCGACTTCGGTGGCAGTTCCATTTGTGAGCGACGCGGTCTCAGCATATCGGGTCAAGTAGTCTGTCGCGACAACAATCCAACGCTTTCCATTACTTGACTTCGGGAAAGGACCAAGAAGATCCATCCCCACTTGTTGGAAAGGAGTTTTCGGTGGAGCGATCGGCTGAAGAAATCCAGCTGGTTTCACGGGTGGAGTCTTTCGGCGTTGACAATCGCGGCAGGTTTTAACGTAAGACCGTACTGAAGGTAATAATTTCGGCCAATAGTATTTCTCCCGAATTCTTGCAAGCGTACGACTAACTCCCAAGTGGCCGGCGGACGGTTCGTCGTGACAAGCGCTTAAGATGTCGGGCCGCAGGTGCGTAGGCACTACGAGTAGAAATGTCTCTTTTGATCTTTCAAAATTGCGCTTGTAGAGAACTCCACTTCGTAAAGCGTATGACTGCAAGCCACGACGAAAAACAAGCGGTACTCTACCACCGCGTCCTTCCAGATAATCGATGAGCGGCGCCAGCTCCGGGTCCTTGCGTTGAAGGTCAGCCATATGGGATTGGGTAATGGCCCCAATAAAGGGAAAATAATCGGCGTTTTCCACTGCAGTGGAGTCCAATGGCGCGCGTGACAGGCAATCCGCATCTTGGTGTTTATGTCCCGACTTATAGACAACAGTGACGTCATACTCTTGAAGACGGAGGCTCCAACGAGCTAAGCGTCCAGACGGGTCTTTAAGGCTTGCCAGCCAGCACAAGGAATGATGGTCGCTGACAATACGGAAGAGTCGTCCATACAAATATGGTCGAAACTTGCTGATGGCCCAGATTACCGCAAGGCACTCCTTCTCCGTTGTCGAATAGTTCGCCTCCGATCGTGAGAGTGTTCGGCTCGCGTAGGCGATAACCCGTTCTACTCCGCCTTGCCACTGAATGAGTACCGCGCCGAGGCCAACGTTGCTGGCATCAGTATGTACGTCGGTTGCGGCGTCTTCATCGAAATGGGCGAGTATTGGGGGTCTTTGTAGGCGGCTTCTAAGCTCCTGGAAGGCTTGTTCTTGATCGTCTCCCCACAGGAAGGGTATGTCTTCTCTGGTTAGTGCTGTCAGTGGTTCAGCTATCTTAGAAAAATCTTGGACGAAGCGTCGGTAGTATGAACAAAGACCTAGAAATCGTCGAAGTGCCTTTTTGTCGGTGGGGCGTGGAAAATTTGACACTGCGATAGTCTTCTCGGGATCAGGAAGAACGCCCTGTGCACTGACAACATGGCCGAGAAAGCGTAGTTCCTTGAAAGCAAAGTGGCATTTCTCAGGCTTGATCGTTAGTTGCGCGCCTTTGAGTGCTTGAAGCACGACGCGCAACGGGTCCAAGTGTTGCTCGAAAGTAGGCGAGAAAATAACGACATCATCTAAGTACACCAAGCACGACTGCCACTTCAGACCTGATAAAACCGTGTCCATCATACGTTGGAACGTGGCCGGTGCAGAGCAAAGACCAAACGGAAGCACCTTAAACTCGTATAGGCCGTCGGGCGTCACAAATGCAGTCTTCTCTCGGTCTCTCTGATCCACCTCGATTTGCCAGTATCCGCTTTTGAGGTCTAATGAGGAAAAGTACCTGGCGTCGCGTAGTCGGTCGAGGGCATCATCAATCCTGGGCAGCGGATAGACGTCCTTTTTAGTCACGTTATTTAACTTTCGGTAATCGACACAGAATCTCAAGCTGCCATCTTTCTTTTTGACAAGGACCACTGGCGACGCCCATGGGCTCGTCGAAGGCTGGATCACGTCGTCCGCAAGCATTTCATCCACTTGTGCCTTAATGGCGTCACGTTCCTTAGGAGAAACCCGGTACGGGCGCTGGCATACCGGTAACGTGGTCTCATCGGTGATGACGCGGTGCTTGGCGACTGGAGTACGACCGACCTTAGAGCCTGTGGCGAAGCAGTCTGCGAAATCGCTCAGAAGAGCCGAGAGAAGATTCCTCTGATCGGGCCTCAAATCGGGGTTAATTTTAACGGTTTGCAGAGCATGACAAGGTGCGGCCTCTTCTTTAGGGTTCGCTCCGGCGGTGCATAAATGAGGCAAGGCAGCAACATCGTGAAAAACGGCAACAGCCGTGTCCTTGCCGAGATGCCGCATCTCCTTAGCAAAATTTGTCAGGAGGACAGTAGCACAGCTGTTCTGGAGTTGTACGAGTCCTCGAGCAACGGCTAATTCCTTCTCGAGTAGTAGCGGAAGGTGCCCATCCGCGATGCCCTCGTAATCGTGGAATAAGTCATGCTTTACAAGAACCAACACACTAGAACGTGCCGGAACCCTCACGTCATCGCCGACTATACGCAAAACGTTCAGACCCGAATCTTCGTTTTCAATGCGCGCCACGGCTCGTTTCGCCGAAAAGGAAACACGCGCTTCTTTCAGGTCAATGACAGCGCCGTTGGTCTGCAGGAAGTCCAGACCAAGGATCAAGTCTTTCGAACATTCAGGAAGCACGATAAATTCTCCGACATACACAAAACCACGGATGCCGACCCGCGCTGTGCACTTGCCTGCAGGTTCGATCAAGTGACTTCCCGCCGTGCGAATTTTCGGGCCGGACCAATGTGTCAAAACTTTCTTCAGTTCTCTGGCGAGACCACGGCTCATTACTGAATAATCGGCACCAGTGTCGAGTAACGCGGTGACATCCACTCCATCAATCGTTACACATAAATCGGAGGTAGTATGCCGGATGCTGTCGCTACCTGACACAAGCGAAATCTCGTCGGGTCGGCCTGACGATGATGGAGGATCTTGACATTTCCCGACATCAGCGACCCTGCCTCCGAAGGCCGCTGGTATTAGTTTTCCCGGCTAGGGCTGGGAGAGGAGCGGCGTCGGGAAGAGTGGGGACTTGTCGAACGGTAGCTCGTCGGGGACGTCGATCGACGCTCTTGGTACCCGGACGTGACGGGATACTGTCGCGCTGCAAGGTCACTTGCAACCTCAGTAGGCCGTTCGTCATTCCGATGGTAGAGTTCCTCCGAGGCGAAACCCCTCATGTTGACGCGGCGGTACGGGCACGCCCGGTAAAGGTGACTGGCTTCCCCGCAATGATAGCACAGGGGCCGACGGTCCCGGGGCCGCCATACTTGACTTTTACGGGGTCGCTGGTAGATTGGCGGAGGGGAGTAGTTAGGCTCCATGCGGCTCCATGCGAGTCCCTCCATGCGATGACCCTGCGGCTCCATTGCTGGAGCTGCGGCGTTGATACTATGGTCCGGCGGGGGAGCCCTACGCAAGACGGACGCGTAGGTGGGCCTCGCGTCAAACGTCTGGTGGGGAACGCGTTGCTGGGGAACGTCAGCAACTTGCTGAGCTGCCATACGCACCTCGTCCCGGACGACTTCAGCCAGTGAAGGAAAAGCTGTTGTGTTGCAAGGCATCCGGAGCGCTTGCAGTTCCACCCGCACGACAGAACGGATGAGATTTCTTAGTGCGTCCATGTCGCTGCCGACATGCACAGGGGGTGCGTCGGACCCAATGACGTTCATGTTACGGTTGTACTGACGGGCTCGGTGTTGCAGCGTTGTCTCCATGGTAGCTGCCTCGCTGAGAAACTCCGCCACTGTGCGCGGTGGACTGCGCACCAGTCCCGCGAAAAGTTCTTGTTTAACGCCGCGCATCAGGTGACGCAGTTTCTTATCTTCAGGCATTTGCGGGTCCGCACGCTTGAAAAGGCGAGTCATGTCCTCAAAGAACATACGCACACTCTCGTTCTGGCGCTGATTGCGCGAGTGTAGCGCAACCTCTGCTCGCTCCCGGCGGTCGGCGCTAGGAAAGGTGGCTTTCAAATCACGACAGAAGGCTGCCCAGGATCGAAAGGAAGCCTCATGGTTTTCAAACCATGTCCGTGCAGACTCTTCAAGAGCGAAGTACACGTTGTGGAGCTTGCGCTCATCAGTCCACCCGTTGTAACGCGCAACTCGCTCGTAGTTCTCAAGCCAGTCCTCGGCGTCCTCGAACACGTCGCCATGAAAAGAGGGGGGTGTTCGCGGCTGATGACACAGGATGTTGGTGGGAAGCCTGCTCTCAGATGTCATTGCAGCAGGTTCTATGGCCGTCTGAGGGTGCGTCGTCCTGGTAGCGGCCGGAAGTGGTCCGAATTCAGGAGGCTCTCCACGTAGGCGGCGGCCGAGGCGTTGATGTACGGGGGTAAGCTCCGTATTGGCAGGTTGATTATGCAGGACTGGATCGTTACCCGGCAATTCCACCAGATTTGTAACGTAACGTTACACAGAAGGCGCTCTGGCACTCTGGCACCGAAGAACACCAACAGTCAGTCAGGGCAGCACAAAAGCGGAGCACCGTTTCGCTTCGTCGTCTTCTCCGAATCGCCCGTTGAAATCTTCGTCGTCTATGGATGGCATGTGTCAATATGACCGATCTCGCGTCATCATTCTCCTTCTGCGCCGTGGCGTGGATGCATGCAGTGATGGATCCAGCGCGCCACAGAGCCAGAGCTTGTCAATCATCCCACACGACCTGCTGCACGGAGGTTGCCTGTTTCGATTCCATTCGTATGATTGCATCTTCAAGTCAGCCCCATAAGAAAGTGAGTTATCAACGCATCATTTCTGGCACCACAACATGTCAAAACTAAAGCAGTGGCTGAAGCCATCTCACACCACACTCACCAACCCCAGTAATATTGCGCACGGAATGCGACAGCGTCGTCAATTGCATGCACACTGCATAGGCGCGTCCATATTTGGGCTAATAAAGGACAATGTTCATAAGCACCCTACCTGCTTGTCCTTTTAAAATCGCCCCCCCCCCCCCCCCCCAATGCGCTCGTGCCCTCACTAGTATCTGTCTCCGAGTAGCCGGTCTCTGTAGTCTGAAGGTTGCTGCACTCGAGAACGAATGATTAGTGCACCTCAAGCGCAAATGACACCCGGAGGGCTACATCGGTAGTGTCATATCTTCCATTCTCGGTTTCTGCGTCTTACCCTAGCCCAGTTATACTTGACCAGCTTAGACTAATTTCCTCGTATGGCTCATCTCCAACCTCCCTAAACTAAATGGTCTAGGCTATCTTCGCTTCAGGTACGAGGTGCATACAGAAACAGTATACATGCGTTATGATCCACGGTCATCGCTTTTCACATCGCATCAACTGCCCATCACTTCGTCAAGCATCTCTCTGGGCCCCACTACCGTCTTCACACCGTCCAAAATCTAGGGCCACTCTCGGTAGCCGATAACATTTATATTTCTCTTTTTATATCAGCCGCTGTTCATTTTATGAGCGTTAATAGAAATATGTGAATCATCTATGAATTTCCAGTAATTGGCGCCTTAGATTCAGCAGTTTATTTCCTATGATAGTTCTCTATGCTCCATGCTAATCTTTCAAGAACAAGCAACGGATCTAAACTTAAGTTATCAACTAAACTTTGCAAACCGCGAGAGAGTAAAAGCATCTTTGGCGCTTGTACTGACAAACAAAAGGGCTACTTAGACAAGTCTTGCACACATTACAGAAAATAAGTGATCTATTACAATTACCATTAACCAAGCCGAAATATAATTGATTATGATGGTAAGTTACAGCCTCAGAAAAGCAACTGAAAAATTACAGAGCAGTAATCGATTACCATTAAGTTACTTTTCATCGAACTTTATTCCTATGACACACACTCACTCAAACCGCACTTAACTAGTGCGGCATGCTTGAAAAGTGTTTTACGCATTGTTAATTTTCAGCAGGAGGTGTTCAAAGTAGTCGCTCATTTTGTAACGTTTCCTCGTGAAGACAGAATACGCTACACTGAGCGCTGTCTTAAAGTAAACGCTAGATGTTAAGGCGGTGTTGCACCGTACGAACAGTGTACCCGCTTATAGTTGCTCACTGCTTCGATGCCAGTTTTTATGTCCCCACGAAACGCCGCAGTTCCTTGTTGGTGCTGTGAAAAGGCACTGCAGGTAAGGCCGATGAAAGGCTAACAAATCATCTGTAGGTGTGTTCTTCCGAGCAACAGACGTGCTACACTTTCAATATCTGGAATTTTACCTATAATATTTCCAATGCAACTGCCAAAAAAAAAAAAACGTTTCAATTCAAGAAAGTGCAGTTTTTTACAATAAAAAAAAAATAGCTAGCCACGACGTATTTGAAGAACCTCCGTAAGCGGTGCCAGCTAAACCAAGAATGAAAGCCTTGTAGAGCACAAAGTGCTAGCCTTACGCACCGTCATGAGGCCGAAAATTTTAACTCAATCATGTCGTCACGGATGCTTCGATCATGTTGCCTGTTTTGCAAACAAGTAATTGATTTTCTGTAATCAATTAAAAAGAACTAATTCAATTGTCCGAAGCGTTACTGTCTCTGAAAAGTGAGTGAGTGAGTAGTCTTTATTAATCAATGGAGTCGGAACGATGGCTTATTTATCTTTATGTCAAGTAATTACAAAATTACGCATAAATGTAATTAACTACAAGCAATCGATTACAGTTATCAGGTGTGTACGGCTCCTCACTGCGGCGATGCAGGGGGTACGGCGCTCGACTACTGTCCCCAAGGATGCGGGATCGAATCCCGGCCGCGGTGTCCCCTTTTTAATGGAGGTGAAAAGCAAGGTGCCCGTGTGCTGTGCGATGTCAGAGCACGTTAAATAACCACACGTGTTCGAAATTTCCGGTGTTCTCCACTACAGCGTCTCTCATAGCCTGAGTTGCTTTCGGATGTTAAACCCCCCAAACCAAACGAGTTACATACAACTCTAATTTAGACCTAGCCGCCATCGTGGAAGTCTGCTTAAATCTCTTGAAAGGGCGAAGCGAACTTGCGAAACAAGGCTCGACGCTGTGAACGACAGGCATACATGGCAGCAATTGAATTACAATAATAAAATTAGTGTAATTTAATTATTTTTTTCAATAATTTGTAATGTAACGAATTACTTTTTCGGTTTGTTAATTTAGTATTGTAATGAATTACTTTTTGGCAGGATTTTCGAGCAAAAGTATTTAATTCCTTTCGAAATTACTTCTACTTAAATGCACCACCACTCCTTCAATATACAACAAAGTAGAGTGCTGCGAAAGCAGGAACGACGTGCCACAAGCCGAAGCCAGCGTAACGGATCGGCAAAACGAGATAAAATTGAGCAAAACAGTGTGTCTGAGACCTCCTGTGTAGCAGTCCACAGTGCAGCTATCCCATGACAACCTTTCTCCAAGCAGCAGAAAACAAGGCGGCAAGGGTATGCCGAACGGACAGATGGTGTAAGAAGGCCGGAGTTGAAAACTAGTTGGAAGCGCGGCGTGTTGTTTCGGCTAGCGCACAGTGGTGTCTGCATGGTTACACTCGTCACCACGGGACGAGGGAGGGTTGGGGAGGGATAGACAGGCAGAAGGGTGCATGTCGTGAGCCGCCATGGCGTGAGCATTACTGAGCGCAAGGTGCCGAGGACTATTATTGGGACTACGGAAGCAATAAGTAGCCTAGCTTCTTCGGCACCTTCAAATGGCGGAGACAGCTTCGGGCCAGCTAGACGATGGGTTCGCCGCTCATTTCACGACCGTTCAACTATGCTTCTGCTTTTGTCGTTGTTATTTTTTTGCGGTTGTCTTATTTTTTCAACGTCAAGTGCTGTAGGAAAGAGGAAAGGAATAGTTCTCTGGGACGGAATTTGGCGGGAAGACGAAAGAATGTGCGTACTTCGCGTCTGGAGTACAAGTTGCTGTTTTGTTTACTAGCTTTTCTTAGTTTTCGCATGGATGAAAAATAGAAACTAATATAAAAGTAATTGAATTGCTCAGTCGAAGTAATTGCAATGTAATTTTATTACTTTTATGACCAGTAATGAATAATGTAATTTAATTACTTTTCTGCGATTTTCAGCAAAGTAGTTAGTAATGTAATTTAATTCCTTTTCAAAAGTAATTTTGCCATGTATGACGACAGGTACTGTGCAGTACTATGAGAGCGGCAATTTGAAATTCTCTTAACAACCAATAAAACCGCGAGGAAAAGAAGAGCGCCAAAAAAAAGTATACTTTCTAGATTTTACTTTGTCTTTTCCAAACTTCCTTTTTTTTTTCATCTTTATTTGCTCACCTAAGTTTCTCAAGTAGGTGTCATCTATATAGTATCATGCATCGTTATTCACCTGCGCCCTGCAATTCTGCTAGCTTCTTTTCTAGACTTTATGGGGGTCTACTCTGGAGGGTAATGCGGCGGAGGTGGGGAAGGAGGGGGGTGGGGGCTAGGCGCTGCAGTCGCCTTCTAGCCCCGGCCCTAACAGACTGAGCTGGGACCCCCAACTCGCGGCGCGAGAAGTCGCCACAGCGGTGGGCTCGGGCCAGAGAGGACAAACACCTAGTTACGCACTCTAACAGTCTGTTATGCCACCTTCGGTTGCAGCTCTGTCGCGCAGTCGGTGTGTGCCCGACGCAGCAACCATTGCATTGTTGCGAATATATAAAGTTCTACCCGTTCGACAGCTTAATCATGCACATCGCTAGGCAGCGAAATGACACAACTTGAAGCAGGTCAAATTAAATTCTCACCATGCACGTGCCCCCAGAGAAGCCGGGTAGTCCGCCCCTTCTCTGAGGCTGCCTGCTATCACGACGAATTGGCCAACGGGCGCGGCGGAACAAATATTGATGTTACTTCTCATGCCAACAACGTGCGCGCGAAAAGGTGCATACGCTACAACGTTGTCCGTCTTCCGGTAGAGCATATTCCCGTCACACCAGCGTCCGCCCTTCACCCTGCTGTAGAGCGATGGAGTCGTGTGACCTTCTGCGCAGAAAATTACAAAAACACAATGGCTAGCGTTAGCTCCTGAGCTCTCATGGAACTGCTTTGTTGCCGTTGTATACAATCACCACTGCAGTATTAGAAGAGACTGAAGCTCAATCCTGCTCACTGTCATGGCTAGTCTGTGTCGGTAGTCGGATACACACCGGCACTCGATTTGTTACACCTCTGGCCCCACGTTGAGCGCCAAGAATATGAGGGTTAATCTCAAAATAATGCGCCAAAGGGGGCTAGACGCTATAATCACCTTCTAGCTCCGGCGTGCCAGCCTTAACAGACAGACCTGTGACACCTAACCCGCGGTGCGAAAAGTCGCCACTGCGGCGGCTTCAGACAAGAGGGGACAAACATCGAGTTACATACTCGAACAGTCTATTATGCTCGAGTACACGGCAAGATGACACTCAAATGCAACCGCTGTAGCGCGAATGTCCCGCTCGTGTACGGGGTTGAAATAAAACCGCCGAATGGAGAAACTCACGCAAAACGCTGAGAGGAGTGGTCTGCTCGCCTGGCGTGGCTTCACGCTCACGGCCCGCAGCGCCAAGTGCGTGCGATAACCGGCGATCAATGTGCGATGGCGGTCTCCCCAGCGTAAAACACAACCGCATGCGGGCACGCCCAACCGCTGACACACCCCCAGCGAGTCACGAGACGCGCGCTCCTCGACTCGGACCGAGGAGAGGAGGTGTCCCGGCTAGGCCTGAAAAAGATAGGGAAACCATCAGCACCACGGCGACGTCGCTGCGCGAGACTGAGAGGAAGAGAAGGGAGGCCATTCTGCTCTCTCCTCGCTGTCCTCCCTAACAGCACGTGTAATATCGCATGATAATTACGCGTCGCCTGTATTACGGGGCAGGGGATTCGCATGTATCCCCACACCTTCTGCCGTCTTCGTTTCAGCTGGTAGGCAGCCAGTTAGCACATTGCCACCCTCATCCCTCAAGGATTTCCGAGTGAGCTTTCCGATAGATATAGTCTCGGAAATCACAAGCGGAATGTAACTCCAGAGCTTCCAATTCAAGCTCTCCTGCTTGTTTTCGAGATGCGAGGAGCACATCCATCTTCAGTCACTATTAGCTCATCAGCTGCTCTCATCTGTATTCATCATGGTTAACATTTCATGACAAAATTTCATTCAATTTGCCTCTACTTCAAATGACAACATTCCGAGAACCTAAAACAAACATGCAAGGGAAGTAGAAGGTGTGAGAGCAAGATATTTTTTTTACGCATTAAAGTACTAATTCTCAGTCTCTAAGCAACCTGCCAAATTCTGACACGTCTGCATGGTCATGATCATGTACTCTCCTTGTAGCACATTTTCTCATAGGTGATTCTGTCACTAGCCAACCAGTGGCCCAAATATCATCTGCGAAACGGAAAGGAACTGGATATTTTATCACAAGCGCATACATAACGACCTAGGGTACTCATGCAGCTTCATCATGTGCTAATAAAAGGTTCAGGCATTATTTCCTCATTTGTCAAAATTTCCATCATGCCATTACACTTTATACTGCGTCTCACTTTAGGCAGTGCTATCAAGCGACTTCCACGTGGCGCGACGCAAGACCTAAAAAAAAAAAAAAAAATCCAAGTGCATTTAACAGCTGGCCCAAAGGAAGTGTAATGCAAGGAGCAAGCAATACCTTAAAAGCGCCCTTGTGACAACACCACACTAATAATTGAAACGCGGAGATGGCGATCGTTATGGCAAAAAGAAAATGCTGAGAGAATCAAGGAAAGCTTTAAGCAGTATCTTCTGCTTAAGTCGTCTCCCATCTGCCCGGAATTATGTTAGAGACGTTCTTTGGTGCAAAAGAGAGAGAGAGAGAGAATAAGAGTAAATGGTTTGAAAAATCCAGCTCTGATTTGTTTTTGCCAGTGCACTTAGAAGCCAAGCGAGTAACGAAATATTCATATGCACGTGCACTATGGATGACGAGCGAGCATTAAGGACTTACCAGAATCTCTTACGCGTCTTTACACTGGTGACTCGGAGAACACTAAAAGAGAACCACCTAATTTTCAAGAAAAGCTACGAGGCAAAGAAGCGAAAGTTCAATACTAACGAGTATGACTAAGTTTCTTGGCAGCAAACGTGAGTTAAAATGTGAATCCCCTTTTTTAATGCGCTATAATCAGTACTCCCTGTTGGAAAAATCTGTTCGCCCGTCCGTCTGAAGCATCGGCTGGCATGTGGCAAAAGGGAGACGGGGTAATACCTCTCTCAACAAAGACAGCTAGGACGGGAGAGAGGGAAAGAGAGGCGCATCGGTCACACTGTATTTGGCAGATGGGATCGGAAAAGTAGAGGATGGGATGTCCTGTCCCAAGGCGACTGACGGACTAGAATACGTCAATTTACACTAATGCTTACACTCTGATGCACTAATCGCACTGATTCTTTATACTTTTTCCGGAGCGAGCCAACCACCCGATCCTTAGCTTGCCATACAACGAAACGGATGAATCTTTTCCTTGCGATCCCGTAACCAGTGTTGCCAACTTAAAAATAAAAAACCCGCAACAGGAATGCCCAAAACCCGCTAAAAACCGCTAAATGTATTTTTTTGTGCCAAAAAGTTCATTATTATACATTTTATTCAGCTTGCAAACAAATATAACTAATAATATAAAAAGAAAGAATGCACTTTTTCTTTTCCTGCTAAAAAACATATAATATATTATTATTCGACTAGAGGCTGCATACTATACGTTAAAGTTCTAAAAATCTATTTTTTAAGTTCCTGAAATGGAAAGTACTGACTAGACACTGCTGAGTCCTGCCTGACTGCAGGCACAGTCACAGAAAGATGTCTGCTTCATCTGCAAGCGACAGATCACTCGTACCGCTGGTACCAGGTACTGGTGGGTTTCCAGTGCTGTTGGCAGCGTACGCCTCCATCGTGCCGATCTTTTGAACTACATTTGGTGGCTGTTCGTAGTCTGAGCAGCATTTACCCTGCAGGATTAGGTTCAAAAGTGCCGCAGAAATCGAGTCATGGTGTGTTCCAATGTTCCCCACTGTAGCATAGCGGCATCTCAGCGACCTCATGCGCTGGTGACGTGGTGACGTTTTCTTGCAGAAGCGACTAGAATTTTAAGACATGTTTACGGTTCAGAAAGAAAATATATAGAACTACCAGAAACCAATAAAAAAATCGCCAGAAAGACTTAAAAACCGCTAAAAATTCCGCCTCCCGCATTACAAGGTTTTCGTCTGTTAAATAGTGTAAAAACCCGCTAAATTTAGCCGGAAAACCGCTAAATTGGCAACACTGCCCGTAACTTTCCGTAGTTAGTTGTCTGGTGAAGGCGCTGTGAAACCTATGACCTGTAAATTCTGATATGCAAACAGTTTCAGCCTTGCACTGTTTCACACTGTGTGTACCATCTGCGACTCCGGGTCCTTTTAATCTGTCAAATGTGTGAGGATGGGCTTAAGATCTAACTCGAACAGGACAGAGCGGTTGCGGGTAGCGTGCAGGAGGTGTGATTTCCATTTTCAGTTACACCGGTTGTTTCAGCGAACATTTTAAATATTTCTAAAGATAGAAATTTCGAAATAATAACAATATTTTAAGGAACAAACTCCCCGCAGCGGCGGAAAATTTCGTTTCATGATAAAAGGTATCTTATATGGCTGACTTTATTGAAATATACTATAACAGCTTTTTAATTAAAACAGTTGAGTAGTTAGTGCCGATGAGGAGATTGAAGACATGAGATATACAGTTGTTTATCACTTTTTGAAGTAAGCATAAACTAAATTCTTAAATCATGGCAACGCAACGACGTCCGGCGCTTTTTTCAACAGAAACCTAAAATTGAGTTCAGGAGAAGCATTGGAATTTGAGTAGAAAACTTCTTGAAGCACTTAAGACCCCTTAAGAGCGTTAAAGCGACAGCCTTTGGGGCGGATTCTACTGTGGTGTTTATGTGGCAGATCCACACCGATCACACAGTGCAGGACAACGGCTTCTTCAGTTGTCGAGGTGGGTAGCTCCACTAGGCGGCGACGGCGCTCGCTCGGTGAGGCGCTTGAACTTCATAGCTACCGCCAGATGGCGTGCGCCACGCTCTCTCCTGGACCTCCTGGAAAACGGGGTGAAAGCGTCATCTTCGCGCCCCTACGTTGCCATGGAGACGACAGGAATGTTGGACAAGGAGAAAGTAGGTCAACGCCCTCGGCTGGTGATCGGAGGAATAGGAGTTTGATTCCTGGTGCAGTATGACTGTTTATTTAAAGGTTAGATAGAGCCCCACTGATGTCTCGCGTGATCTCGCGAGCACATCTCGCTGACAGATCTCACCCACGGGGCATTTTCACCATGAACCAAGCTTTCGCCTTAATAGCACGTCCGATACTGACGTGTTGCAGTGAGAGTGACTACGATGTCTGATTCGAACTGTGCTAATAAGAATTGATTTGTAAATTTCAGTTAAATATTCTTTGTAATTAGAAGAGTGCTGTTTCATGAGCTTTCCTTCCTCGATCGCTTGCAACAATAACGACCATGCAGATGGCAGTGACTTTCTTTTCACTTGCACCAATCGGCGAAGCAGGGAAGCAATGTTCAGAGTAGCTAGCAGCAGTAGCAGACAAGCTATTCGTTTTTTTTTTTGTTTTTTTTTTTTTTTGCAGGCCTCTCTGCCATAAAAATCAACAATGCCCCATATCTATGTTAAAGAAGTGCAATAACTCATCTAATTATATTATACGCCGCAGTCTCTGGAATGTGTCACCAGCCGACGTGCCATTTCATTCGAGCTTCTTTAGCCTCGAATGCATTCATTTTTGTGCAAAGTAGCACCACATTTCATCGCGCTATAAGGTTTTAGGAGATGAATTGTTGACGCGAGAGTGTTAAAGGTCCCGTGTCGAAAAATACCCGGCATCGCCTTTATCATCGGCGTCGTTGGCCATGAGAAAAAAACCCCGATACAAGTTAAAAATTTGTGAACACGTAAAAGAACGTTAGGCTTGACGCCAGATTCTTCAAGGTAGTTCCTGCAGAGTAAATGGACTGAGACAAAAAAAAGAAACTTGAGTTAATTTTGGTGGGGTTGGTATTGGATTCGGAACCCTCAGACTGCAGGCGGTTACGTTACCATTCCCCACGAAAGCAGGTTGGTTCCAGTTGAATAAAGGTGGACCCAGTGAATGCGCGATACGATCTGATGATACAATCGCGTTTTACTCGTAAAGTGTAGCTCAACCGCCCACGAAGTTTTCCTTTGCTTTAAAATACAAAATGGCATCGTCTTGTCCGGGGCTTCGAGCTCCGGATTGACACGTATCACCCAACTAGGTTGATTACGTCCACCGCGAATGAGAGCTTTTTCCCGAAAAAAAATTGCCTTGCACTTGGGATATTTGTCGGTTCTGACCTTCGGGCAATGTCCGTGAGCCCGTGCGGCGCGGCGCGTACTACGCCTCAGCCAAAGACGGTATGCGTGTGCGCGCGGCACAAAATGTAGCCACCTCAATTCTTGATGCTTCGATCTTTCCCTACCAAATCTTTGGTGTGCGCCTTACACGCACTACACGCGTTAGAAGCCTTGCAAAAAACCACCCTACCACACCCTACCCCAGTGTGGTAGGGCCACCAGAAGATGCCAAACCAGTTGGGTGCACACTAAAAGGCACTAAAAATGCTTTTATCGCAGGACGTATGTACATAGAACGTCTTGACCACACTACAAAAACCAGAAAACACCATGCCATCCTTGTACGCTTTTCGACTGGATGTTACTTATGCTCCGAGCACTTCTTGACTGGCTCAGCGTCGATACTCGTGGCCACACGGTGGATACTCAAGTTGCGCCAAACTGCAGTGCAGGGTGCTATGCAGACCCTCAGAACTGTATGTTGCAACGGTGGCCAGGTACTTAAAACTTAGGTATTAAACCGCGCCCCGCCGGGGTGGTGCAGTGGTAAGACGCCCGACTACTGTGCCGGAGTTCCCGGGTTCGAACCCGACCACGGCGGCTGCGTTTCGATGGAGGCGAAATGAAGAGGCGTCCGTGTGCTGTGCGATGTCAGCGCACGTTAAAGATCCCCAGGTGGTCGAAATTACTCCGTAGCCCTCCACTACGGCTCCCCTTTCTCTCTATCCACTTTCACTCCCACCTTCATCCTTTCCCTTACGGCGCGGTTCAGGTGTCCACAGAGAGTGTGACAGATACTGCGCCTTTCCCTTCCTATGAACCAACCAACCAACCAACCAGGTATTAAACCTAAATTGACATAGCAGTGCGGGTAGTATATGCACCCTGTCCTGGATTTCAGTAAAACACCTCATGGTACTTACCACCTTGCAAGACGGGACATCTGCTTAACCTGGGAGTGTGCGTGCGTGCGTGTGGGTGTGTGTGTGTGAGGGGGAGGGGGGGTTTGGGGGAGGCAGATTCTGGGATTACGACCCGTCATCGACGACTGCGATTCGCTATGCGAATGGACGAATTGGTGAGCACACGATTGAACTGCTTTCATGAGGAACTTGTACATGCCTGCACGAGGCGCGCAAGAACAGTGAAAAGGCTCTTATATATCCCTCACGAAATTGCAAAACGGCATTGCCCGGCACCACGGCAAGAAACAAAGCAATTTTTTTTTATTATTATTAAGTCTATTGGGGTCTTGAAATGGAAGCTCGTGGCCTGGAGGACTGCACCCTGGATGTTGCAATCGCCTACGACGGGGGTCTGTGTTTGCTACCACGCAAACTATAGAGAGCTTGAACAGCCATCGACACGGGTTAACCTTCTTTGCGTCATTTACGTTAGCAGCACCGCTGAGGCATGCGTTATAAGCACTCGCTGTAACTATGGAGCGGTTCGCCAAGGACTCTATCTAAAACAGACTCTAACCACTAGTGTGTCGAAGCTCGTGCGTGATTTGCGTAACTGACTCAAGATTGCGTTCCTTCTCCCGCTCCGCGGGCGCCAGTATATTATACATACTGGAACATCGCTTGGAGTGCTGTTTGTTGATGACTTTGTACTTGTAGCAGAGAGCGTACGACACCTTCAACGCCTCATCACGTTGGCCAGCCTCTTCTCTGTCAAGCATATCTCAAATCGAATGCCCTTACTCAGCCATCTTGTCGTTTTGGCCCCAGCGAACATCAGCGCTGTCGCCTTGGACACTCTACTGATGTCTCGGTGAATGCCTCAGCTGACGCAACTGCATAGAAGTATGCCTTTACGGCTCTATCACAACATGATAGGTGTTCTCCGCGCTGTTCCCATTGGCTACGCAAGTAACATCTACCTGCTCAAGGATGCTTTGAAACCCCACCTGTAGCATTCCACTCCCAGAGGTAATTGGGGGTACGTGCAACGCGTTGACTTTTATGACCTCGTAAATTGTACTACGATCCAGATCGTTTTTATATGTTGCGTTTACATACTATAGCCCTGCCCTTATTGCTGGGCTGCGGAATCACGTCGCTTGGCTTGACATCTGCGTAGCCGGACCCGAGCGCATGCGTATAAAAAGGTCAATCTGGTAGCAGCAAGAAAGTTGCTCCACTCATTCCAGGCTCTTTCGCCGAAGGCTGTTGCGGAAGCCGATGGTGCCGTGGTTGCACAGTGTGCGTGTGTGTGCCGCGAAACACGACCAACCCTGCTGCTGATGTCGCACGCGTTATCACGTGCTGCCGGCTGGTCTGTGTCAAGATTACGTGCTTCTGTCTTTCTTTCATTGCGCCGTACAATGGGGCTCCCTGGTCGAGCTGCCGGGAAGCAGCGCTAGCAGCCCCGAGAGTATAAGGACGAGAGAGATTGCTGCCGCTGGCACTGAGTATAGCAGCGTGCGCACGAGAAAAAAAAAAATAGAGCACGCCTCTTTGTAACGAAGGACGTTTATCGAAATGTTTCGCTGCGTCACGCCCTTTTTACTCCACGTCTCGTGTTCCCGGCTTTAGTAGATTTTCTGACGTCACCTCGAAGAACGGAAGAGATCGTTGGGCCATCACAAAGAATGGAGGAGGAGGAAGGGTGGTTACACTTGCGTAGAGTGAATCCATTGAACGTATTCGTTTGCTCCTTTTTATGAAAATAAACGATGGAAAAAGTTCAGTTCAGTCGTTGAGTCGTTCAGTCGTGTCCGACTATTCGTGACCCTATAGACCATATCACGCCACGCTTTCCGGTCTCTCACTGTCTTCCTAACATCACATAACTTCATCTGCAGTGCCTCGAGGATGCCATCTAACCACCGCGTTCGCTGCCTACCCCTTCTCCGGTGACCCTCAACCTTTCCCAACATCAAATCTTTCTCCAGCGACTCCTCTCTTCTCATCAGATGACCAAAGTAGCTGAGCTTTAACTTTAGAATTTGAACCTCCAATGATCAGCACACAGCGAAAAAAAAAAAAGAAAGAAAACAAGGAATGAAAAAGCGATTTGGCTTCATAACAGCCTTCCCATATTTATATTTCATAGTCACTTGCAGTCAAGATAAAATTGGCTCTATAGTTGGGACAGAGTAGAGAAATTCACTTTTTGTTCAAAAGTTTATTCGGTACTTTCTTATTTTTGACTGAAAAATATCCACGTGGCTGTATCTAAAATAGCGAAAAAAGAAAGAAAGAAAACAAGGAATGAAAAGGAGATTTGGCTTCATATATAACAGCCTTCCCATATTAATATTGCATAGTCACCTGCCATCAAGATAAAATTGGCTGTATAGTTTGAACAGGATATAGAATGTTCCAAATTTTATTCAGTACTTTCTTAATTTTATCTGAAAAGTCCCCACGTGGCTCTTTCTAAAAGCTACATTTACCTATACAAACATTAACTAATCAACTGCCCCAAACGTTTCAATCACACCCCCGTGGTTAACTTTATGTCACCGTAACCAGTGAGCACACTTCAATAGCTATACCATATTTAGAAGCAAAGCACTGCGCTCTTTTCACGAACTAGCGACAAGATCTGCTCCTAAGACACATCGTGGCAATACGGATGGTAACAGTTGCTGCGCGGCTTTGTTTTCTGCTTTTTAACGCAATGAAATCTCAGCGCACTCAGTGTGCCCGCTTCTTCACATGAACAAAAGCCGAAAGCTAATATCTGCTACACCGCTCTTCTTCTTCTTTTTTCTTTCTTTCCTACGTTTTCGCCCTCCTACCTTCGCGCCCAAAAGCGGAAACAGACGAGCGCCACACCACTTTTCTCGAACGAGGCCCTTCTCTAATCGTCCCGTCTTAATTTGTGCCGAGACTTGGATGCGCGAAATGCAGCCTGGAATGCTAGCCGTCGAGATCGCCCAGCCGAGGAGCTCAGAGCCAGCTGAACAGGAGCGGCAGCAACGCGACATCGGTGCTTGTGCGTTGTCGTCTCACAGGCCGAAAGCCTCCCCCCCCCCCCCCCCCCCCCCCCCCCAGATCTCTAAGAATAAATTCAAAATGCCGCTGACAGTGACGATCCAACCATTGTTTATGCATCTTCGAATACGATTACCGTTGTAGGCATTGTATGCGTGCTGCTGTGAAATAAGAAGTCTCACTCCAAAAAGGGAGTTTTTATATCGGATTTCGAAAAATGCACGTTTTGCACGGAGGTTAGATTGCGTAATGCAACGCGCTTTTTGCACGAAATCGTGAGAAGCCCGTTAAGCCGACGTTGCCGGCGTTGCTGGAGTTGCTGGCGTGTCGCAGTCACACTCAGTTTTTACTTCGTAGTAGCAGTCATGATATGTGCAGCTACATTAGGCTGTATATTGCGCATGGCATATGATATATGGGAGTTTATCTCCATGCCATGAGAAAACATAAATTATTAATTCTGGTGATTGGCGTGTATGGAGGTCATGGTCTCAGTTATAGCTGGGAGCGTGTGTATGTGGTATAAGGAGGCTTATGCATAAGCATGATTTGTGACGCGTGGTCACAACATTTATGTCACACCGTGACAAATCGTAACTCATATGGCCGAGATTGAATTCTGATTATTGATATGTATCGCCTTCACGTTGCACACTACAGTGTGTATGGGTTATGTGACCAGTCATAGCTTATAATAATGCCAGTCATAAGCATGACTCTGCAGGATTTTGCGGTCCTAGAGCCAATTAATACTGATGATTTTATGCATGACGTCATCGTATGACGGGATCATAGTCGCAGCTCTAACCTAATACAGTGATTGCAACTTCATGTCTGCTGGCGTCCGGAGCTTCCTTGGCATATTGTATCTGGCGTTCGGCGCGTCCTTGGCGGTACATTGCACCTGACGTTCAATGTTTTTTTGAAGCTTTGCAGCTGGCTTTTGAAGCATGCAAGCGCTAGTAATTCTAGCAAGCGCATGCGGTCGTGCAAGATTGTGTTGTGTTTGGTTGTACCTATCCATCCCAATATTCTCCTTTCACTATTGCAAACCATGGCGGACATTGCCTAGGTGTCCGCTATTTGTACCCCTCTCCGGCAACGTTGCATTACCAAATCCAATTATACCTAAACAAACAAAAACAGTATGACACGGTCGAAGAACACTCGACTGGCAGGTCAAGGAACATAAAATCCGCTTGGTGTGCGCAAAGCTGTCCGAAGAACGTCATATCGACAGGAGTCTGCTGTGTGTATTTTTCAGGCTTCTTGACGTATAAACATCTTCCAAACTTCGAAGCTGAAGCGTAATGGCCACTGATGGCCAAGGTAATTTGTTCGTACTTAGAAACTAAATATTCTACTCGAGAGCTTATTATTAACCGAATACAGAACATTAAAGGACTTCGTTTTGCCAACTCCTTTCAAGACAAATTTCGAAGGACGTTCTCAAATGCCAACTATCAGGTTTCTATTGCGTGCTGCTTCCCCGCCAATATAATAACCTTAGAGTTACGCCACCATAGCATTCCTTAAAAATTATCTCAAGATAGAAGATATGTGACCATATACCATCATAACCATCATCAGCCGGATTATACCCACTGCCGGGCGAAGGCCTATCCCATATTCCAGCAATTAACCCGGTCCTGTCCTAGCGGATCCACTTGACCCCAGCGAACTTTTCAACCTTATCCGCCCAACTGACTTTCTGTCGCCCTCTGCTACGCCTTCCTACCCTTGGAATCCAGTTTGCTAACCTTAGCGACATTCATATAGGAAGCTTGCATGAAGCGATGCATGCTGGGTAATCCGCCATGATGTTGTCGCTGGCAGCAGACGGCGGGCAGCGCAGCCAGGGTGAATTGAGCAAGTGCCTTGTATTTTCGATGGTCCACCGAGCAAAAACTCGGCTTTTCGTGCGCTGCCCTTACGTGCGTGCAATTGTCAGCAGATTCCTAAGGAACGTACGCGTCGATGCTGTGCCCGAAAAATTGAGCGCACTATGAAGAAATGAAATTGTAGTGCGACGAGGACCAACCTGTTCAATCTACGCGACAACTGACTGCCCTATATGCGTCTGGACCTGGTCGCCCGTCGACATCGCCGGCATTCATGATTTCTAGTTCTAGCAAGTAGTTTTATACTTGCCCGGATTGGTGACGTTCTCGCGTACGTTTGCTAGCCCGTGCGAGCCATTCGCGTCGGCGTCGCTAGAGGAATCACTTGCCTTCTCGCCCTCATGCAGACGTATTGTTGGAATCGTGAAGAACCCGAAGTCGGCCTGTCCGATCGCGCCAGCATCGTCTGCGCGCACTACGCGACCATGCAGTGGTAGTGCTGTGCTTCATCGTCTGCTGCCAACGACAATATCATGGCGGATTACCCAGCATGCATCGCTTCATGCAAGCTCCCTATACGCGATTTGCCAAATAGCACTTCGCCCTCCACTTGAAGGCTGAGGAGTGAAAACATACAACTTGGCTTTACTAGAAACTTCCGCGGTATCAAGGCTTACAGCTCATCAGCTCATGTGTGCACGCAGACTAATTTCTATCATCACCATGTTTTACGTGACTGCGTGAAGCCCCGTGTCACAGAAGACTCGGAGTTGGCGTTGCAACTGTTGTTGCTGTGTCACAAAAATCCTGATTGGTCGATAGGGTCAATGCGTCAAAGCCATGCGGCCATAACCTCGGGCAGAAATTTCAAACACCTCATAATGTTCACCTGTAGCGTGACGTCACGCGTGGAAAGTAGTTAAATCACGGCAGGTAATGTGAATTAAAGATCGCCGTATTTCTCAGTAAACAAAATGATTTTGTTTAAAGCATGATCTTGAAAATTTTAAGTTTTAGGCAATAACCCTTAAGTTACGAGCCAGGCACGCAACCGACTAGTCACGCAAGGCAAGTGTTTTTTTATTTAATATGGTATTCGCTGCAATATAATATGTTACATATCGATGAACTATGAAACAGAGCTTGAAAAAACGGCAGCAAAGACATGCGCTTACACAGCTTCGGAACAAGCAAGACCTTATATATATATATATATATATATATATATATATATATATATATATATATATATATATATATATATATATATATATATAATCGTATTCCAATGAGTCTGTTTGCAATTAGAGAAGACAGCAGGCTGCTCTAGCATCATACACTTAAGGGAGAGCCTAAGTGTCCCCTAATGTATTTCATATTTCACAAATTCAAGACCCACATACCCCTCGCATTCGCCGCATATGGAAATAAGCAAATGAAATGTTGCCTCAAAAAAATATATATAATTCCAGCTTCTTTTTTTTTTTTTCATATCTGGCTCCACGTGATCAGACTAATACAGAATGAAGAGAATACAAAGTTGGTACTTTTCGGATCACCCGGTGCAGATTAGCGATCGCAGCGCCTGTTCTTACCTCTGAAGGAAATTGCATTACTATAAACTCTATGCGTTATGACAACGCGCAACAAAACACACCGCAGGCAACCAAGAAAACAATACGGCACACAACACCAAACAAAATGGAACAGTTCGCTCCCACGGATATCGATGTACCACCGCTCCGTTGCAGAACAGCTCAACCGGCGTTCTCGGCTCGTCGGGTTTGCCGCTGACTGGCCAACGCGAAGGCGATGGCGGCGCGTTCTTATCAAACCCATTCTGAACGAAGCCCGTGTTGAGAGGATCACGGCGTGCCCGTTCCACTCGGCGAGCCGAAATAAAAGAGAGCAGCAGAGCGGCTCTATGTTTTGCTCTTGCGGCCACACGCCGCCAAGAATGCCGAGCGGGGAAACAAGAAGAAGCCGAAACTAGTCTACGCCTCTGCACTTCTGCCGCGCTAAAAGAATGCAGCATTGCCCAAGGCTCGGGCCATTCAAGAGTGGAGTAGTAAGCATTAAGACGACGGCGTCCTATGCTGTGGACGTGCGTATGTATGCGCATCCTAGGACACGCGTCGCCTGCATCGTCTGCATCGTCTGCATCGTCTGCTCCCTGGAACAGAAGTAGGCGAGCTCCGCCAATGACGCCTTGTTAGGCCTAAGTGGCTCTCCGCTCGTCCATTACCGTGAATACGCGTGCCGTCCAAATTCGGTGCTGCATACTGCTGCGTAGCACAACGAATACCTCAGAAATCGCCTTTTAGCTTTTACACTGCTGCATGCTTCTAGGAGCGATACAGGGTATAGTCGTGTGTGCACGTATACAAGCGACGAAACCGGATGTCGTCTGCCACCACTAGGCCGCCGCCATCATAGCTCCGAGCAGCAGACGACGCTCGCACGCTATATAGCATCCCGTTTGGCATGCGGCGCCCGATCTCTGGATCGAAAACAGACCACCCCGTACCAAAGAAGAGGACTGCAGCGCGTACATACTGACAGCGGCTCGTGCGAGCCAGACTTACCTGTTTTGTGGAAAAATTTCCTGATTTTTTTTTTTAATTTTCTTTTAGCGCCAGCCGCCTGAGTGTCTAATGCATCATGTCATCGCATTTCCCACCAAGCCTACGAAGTCCGCCAGCCCTAAAGCTTGTAAAGGGAAATGTTTGAAAAATAAACATTGTGCTTTGAGTACGATCTGCGAGACCAAGTAAATTTATTAGCAGCGCTATTCAATAGAAGTAGTAGTTTGTTGGGGAGTGTCCTTCTTCCAGCTGGAAATGCTCTCCGGATCGAATTTTATACGACGTCGCACTACAACACGCCATGTATGTTTTATTAGCTGCATCATGCAAAGTACGTATCTTCGTTTCTAGAGTTGCTAATTTCTCGAGCTGTTATCAAAGAACGACAGAAGAGCAAATGCACCCTTTCTGGCTTTAGTCTTTGTCATATGTAAACGATAACGAGAAACAATAGTTGCGTGTTCATTACACTAATCGATCGGAAATTATCATCATCATCACAATTTAATGAACCCTTAAGGACCCTTTCCAAGGTATTATACATAAGCGGGGAATCGACGTACAATATAAAACAGTGCATGAGGAAAGTCAAATATGGTAAAACAACAAAAAAATCTTGTAAAACAAATATATATAAGCATACAATGAGAGTAATTAGTACAACGAATACAATCAGTAAAATCGAAAATTGCAATCAAGGAGAGCAAGTGAATTAATCGAACTATGGGTGGGATAATAAATTTTAGACAAATTTAATGTTCAAAGCCAGACAGTAGGCATTCTTTAAATTTGACAGAGTTATACTTTCCATGACAGTAGGATCTGGCAATTCATTCCATTCCTGTATTGGTGCTGACAAAAAATCATTTATTAAAAGCAGATGTTGATCCATGTAGGCGCTGTACACTTAAGCAATTAAATAAACGTCGAGATAAACGTGCTGGTGGATGAAGAAAAGATTGGCGCAGATGCGTGAAATGATAGAATATCTTGTTGAAGAGGCATAGGCGTGATATCCTGCGGCGGAAGACCAATAGGGGAAGATCCAGTGACGAATTTATACTGCTGCTACTGACTTTGTAGTCGCATTTTGAAGATGTAAAACGAGCGGCGCGGTTCTGCGCTAATTCCAAAGAATTGATGAGATAAATCTGTTGTGGACACCAGATTGCGCATGCGTATTCGAGTTAGGGTCGTGCGAAGGTTGTATATGCCAGTTTGCGGACGGAGCGGGGGGGGACAATGATAATATTTTTCTAATAAGTCCCAGTGTTTTAGAACTCTCAGCGACTATTTTAATTATATGTTCGGACCAATTTAAATTGCTTGAGATCTATACACCGAGGTAACGATACGTTAGTACTTGGGAAATATTAACTGAGATTAAAGTGTAGACGTGCGTGATGTTAGAGTATTTGCGCGAAACCTGCATTTTGAAATATTAAGCTGCATCAGCCACTTATTACACCAGTCCTCTGTTAATGTTAAGCATGGTCTGGTCAGTATGAAATGATACTCGACGATATAGGACACAGTCATCTGCGAAGAGGCGTATTGATGATGAAATGCCACAGTGGAGGTCGTTAATATAGATGAGAAAAAGAAGCGGGCCAAGAACTGAGCCTTGTGGAACGCCAGAAAGAATCTTGGTTGAGGCTGAAGGATGTCCTCCGATGACGGTGCACTGAAAGCGGTCGGTGAGGAAGCATTTAATCCAAGATAAGATTAATGGGTCCAGGCTGAGAGAAGAAAGTTTACAGATGAATCGCAAATGAGGAACACGATCAAAAGCGTTAGAAAAAATCTAAGAATATAACTTCAATTTGAAAAAATGAACCAAGGTTTAAATGAAGATCAGTGGTGAATTCAAACAGCTGCGATTCACAAGAAAAACCGGGGCGGAAACCGTGTTTATTAGCGACGAAGAATGCGTTATCAAGGTGTTGGGCAACTTTGGAATACATGATGTGCTCCATCAGTTTGCAGGCGATGCATGTTAAGGATATCGGGCGATAATATGATGGATCGGGCCTGTTACCACTTTTAAGTACCGAAACAACTTTGCTAATTTTCCGGTCTGATGGAAGAGCGCTTAGAGAGAGGAACTGGGCAAATATTATCTGCAGTATACGGCTGTTTGGGACTTTCGTTGCTTTAAGTACCTTGGCAGAAAGGCTATCGGGACTTTGGTAATTTCAGCTTGTCGATAAGCTTTTCAATACCTTTCGCAGAGACTGTAATGGGTGGCATCCGTGAAAAAGCTGGTACCAGGAAAGTTGGGAATATTTACTTTTGGCTCTTGGGTAAAGACTGAAGAAAAGTACGTGTTCATTACATCGGATCGTTCGTCTGGCGGTTCATGTGAACCATTCGAGTTAGAAAGGGATATGTTTTGAGTATGATGACTAACCGGAGAAAGTATATTCCAAAACTTTCGGGGATTTTTGTTCCTTATGTGCCGAAGATTCTCGTGGCAGAACTTTTTTTTTGGACTGCTTCAGTATAGTATTGTATAGTCTTTGAGACACGTGAAATATTTTTCCCACATGAAATCTGAGTTGTATTGCTTAGCAATGAGAAAAAGACATTTTTTCTTACGTGAAAGCTTCTTTGGGGTACTATTGAACCATAGTTTACTTGCATCACCACGAATGGAAATAACTGGGAGATGGGTTTCAATTAATGTCAAAAGTTTCTGCTTGAATAAAAACCAGTTTTGGTTGACTGTTCTTGAAGAAGCGAGCTCTGTTGAAAAGTGTGGGAAAAGTTGTCCAGTTCGGCGTTTATAAAAGGGAAGTTTGCCCTCTTACAATCACGGATGACTTTGGTGGAAGGGTAGCGAAGCGGCTTCGGCACTGCTACAGTAAACAGTAGGTTGTGGTCGCTGACACCGTTTGTAGAAGACATTTAGTGGAGCATTTCTGGATTTGAAACAAAAACCAGGTCAAGCGTGTTGCTGATCCTAGTTGGCATGTTGACTGTCGGGGTAAGGTTAAACAAGAGTACAAGATCCATGAATTCTTCGGATTGACGCGAAGTGGCGGTTAAATTATCCCAAACTATACCTGGGTAATTGAAATCGCCACAAAGTATGAAATTTGCTCTGTGAAAGCGGCTGTTTAAGTCGAGAAGTGCAGAGTACAGTTCCTTGTCGAAGGAAAGATCACAATCAGGTGCTCGATAGCAAGCGATGAGCATGATAGAGCTTGCAAAAAGGGATATGTTTACGCCGAGAATTTAATGATAACTTTTGGTATCAATGGTAAATGAAGGCAGGGCTCGATTGATGAAAATTAGGGTACCACTGCCTTTGCGTCCCAACCTGTCACGCCTGTGTATTGTAAATGACATTTTATTCAGCAGCTCTTCGGATGAGATATCAGGGTTTGGCCATGTTTCCGTAAAAACAGCAATTTCAGTGAGGTTATGTTCGAGGATGGCTTCGACACCTTCCCTTTTGGGTAAGTAGCTACTGATGTTTGTGAGAACAGCTGATATTTCGCTGTGCGCAGCTACGCGGACGGGTTGATGTATCGGCTGATGCGATGTAGATTGAGTAGGCCTTGAACTATTCCGTGAACGCTATGAATTCAACTCGTAGATAGAATCTGACTCGGCATCGCAGGTGTACTGCTTTTTTTCCCATGACCAACTTATCGAAGCATATCTTAAAATTTAAGTTGCTATCAAGGCCATACGAGTATAGTTTTGCTCGAGCTGTACGTACACGCGCTAAATAATCTTCCCGAATTGAAAATGTGGTTTCCTTTAGCTTAAATTCGGCAGATAGAATTTGTGATTTGGTTTTAAAGCTGGCTAGTTTAACAAGGATAGGACGTTTTTTTATCTTCGCGGAAGCGGCCAAGGCGGTGGGCTCGGTCAATATCTGAGCTCTGGATAGACAATTCGAGGTGTTCGGCACAGAGAGACACGACTTCCGATTCTCGACTTTGCCCACGTCTCGTCACTGGCATCAGGGATTCCAAAAAAAAAAAAAAAAAAAAAAAGCAGCTTGTTGCGTAGAAGACGGTTTTCGGAATCATCGCATTACCCTGCGAGAACTTTAACTTCGACGGTCAGCTTTTCAATGACAGTGTTAGAAGCAGGTTAGTCTGGAGACTGGCAAGCTTCGACTTCTTTTTTTTTTTTTTCTTAGGATGTCAACACGGCAGGAAAGATGGCTGACAAGGGATTCAATATTAGTTTGTGCAGAATGTATCAAAGCAAGCTCGGACAACATGGTGTTTTGTGAGAGCTCCATTCGGGCAATGGCCTCTGATATGGATTTAAGGGTTGGTGGTCCAGGGTTCAACTCAATGTAACCAGACAAAGCAAGTAAAAGCAAAACCATGTGTGCATTGGCACAGAAAGAACAAAGCATCGGGGAAAGCAGATTCCGCCAACTGCCAAGGATATCAAGGGGGCACGACACCGCAAGTAAGAAAGGATCATTACACCAAAAGCATTTGGCGTTCGGTAGGTAACTGACCTGCAGCAAAATAGGCATCTTTGAGACCTTGCTCGTAGCGGTGGCGTGCCCCAGCTGGCCTCTGTGCGGCGGCAGATTATATAAGCTAGGCGGATCATCCGCGCTGTTGGTAGCTCTCGGTTGCCAGGCGAAGAAGCTGTCTATGCCAGGTACAGGTGAGTGGAAGGTGTCGTGGCTGTCCACCGTGTGGGGATCAGGAAACCAGCAGTCCGGGTGACTGAAGGGTAAGCCTGGTTGGAGTCGGCCGAAAGGACGTTGCTGAATGCCCATGGGAACGTCAAGAGCCGGAAAATCTGCAGCAAAATAGGCATCTTTGAGGCCTTGCTCGTAGCGATGGCTCTATCACTACTTTGTATCATACACACAATAGACCTCTTTTTCTCGCACACACGACTATCTGTACACCACGCACACAGCACAACTTGTTTGTAAACCAAACACCCGACACGAAAACTAATTAACGAATACTTAGTTTCTGTCTTTCACGCATTTCTTTATTTCCGTTTTGACTAAGTGCTGCAGATTTGATTTTCATATGGCGTCCACTTTCAACTTTTGGGGCACTAGTTTCCTCAGAACCACGACCATAACCTTGCGATCTGTGAGCTTGCACGTGAAATAGTAGACTCCTTGGAATGTCATTACTGCTCTAGACCGCAAAGTCATGTCCGTATTTGTGGTCGTTGAGATGGAACCTTAAGGAAAAGGGCGGGCAGAAAGGAGGGGGTTGGGGGCGGTTACAGTCAGTTGCAGATGCATTTAAAGGATTTCCACGGATCCTTTACCGAAGTCATCGATTAACGGACCTTCCTTACTTTTGAGGCGCAGCACTGTATACGTCATGTTCGAAAAGCATGAAAAGATTTTTATTCATGAGCCACTCTGTGATGCAAATGATCCTACCAGGATGAAGCTTATCGCAGTCGAAACGAAAGCGGCTAGCGATAACGTCGCGTAGTAGGCCCCTTGCGAGACAAAAGAGTCCATCAGAGTCCCACCACGACGCACAAAAGTGTTCGGTTTAGAAACAGCAGCTGCTTAACGCAGTCGGTCCTTATACCCGCAACGCGATAAAAGCCTCTTCGGCCCTCAACTCCACCGGGACTCATTCATCTTCGCCCCGCCTCGCGACGCTCCCAGAAGCTGCAGCCCCGTCAACTCCGCAGGAGGGTCTGGTATCCCCGACACACGCCTGGAAATCGGCAAGGGATATTTGCAAGGGTAAAACGCTCGGCGCACATACGCACAGGCCGCACAACATCCCAGAGCCTCACTTCATCTGTGTACGCATGCATGCACGCTCGCCAGTCGTAGTAGCATTCGGAGCTGCGGGGGCTGTATAAGGCGAGCAGCGTCATACGGAAGATCATTCCACCTTCTTCCGCGGAACCGAGAAGCTACAATTTGCGGGCCCAGGGAGAGCTAAACCATACATACACCTGCTTTCCGTTTGCTCGCTTCCTGCAACATCATATCGGGCTTCTCTGCGTGCGAGGACCTTCATAAAAGGGCGGCGTAGCGTCATCATACCCTGTTACGCACCTACCAAATAATGCAATGACCCTGGGGAACGAGCTCGCTGAGATCCAGTTGGCTGCTGCGAGCTGCTTTGAGAGCGCCGTGTGTGAACAGAATGTCAACAGTCGCTCTCGGAGAGAAAATAACTGGTATATAGCATATTTTCCCGTTGAGCGAGGTACTCCAGTTTCCCCGCGTTGCTATGACGTCATTTAGTGTAACGCTGAGACGAATTACGCTTTTTTTATACACTTGTAAGACGGCCTTTGTGCTAAGTAGAGACTATGACAGAACTGCATGTAGCCAGGAGTGGGCGTAGCCGTGAAGGTTGTGTAAAATACCCGATAGAGAGGAAACGGAAAAGATAGGAAAAGAAATGCGGGGGTGTTAACACCATGAAGATTAAGATTTGGGGAGGGACGAGGGAAGAAGGAGAGCGGCACAGGATCAAATGGACATATGAGATGAAGCTTACGGAATACAACTCCTGCAGCCTATGAGGGCAATTGCTTTTGTACCGAGCTAGATGACCTGATGATGCATGGTGGCGATGACTAAACGAAACTTAAAAACTAATTGCTTATGATAATAACCTAGAAATTAACCAGATTTTTTTTTTTCATGCAAAACGAAATGAAAACGTGTTGATGTATTTATTTTCAGGCACACATCTACACTGCCATTGAGAATGCAATTAACTTCGACCCCCAAAGGGTGTCCACCCTTAGCAAAATATTGCTTACCATGATGCGAAGGCTCCATAAGTAACACCCTATAGTTTAGGTAGAACGAGAGGAAGAAGATGGTTTACACGGTATGAAGGAGCACTGAACAAGGGTAAAGGGGGGTACGCCTCAGTTCGCACGTCAAGCCAACGTTACGACAAGCGGACTTGTCTTCGTCTGGGACAGACGAAGACAAGTCCGAACTCAAGCCAACGTTACGACAAGCGGACTTGTCTTCGTCTGTCCCAGACGAAGACAAGGCCGCTTGTCGTAACGTTGGCTCGACTTGCGAACTGAGACGCTCCCCCCCCCCCCCTTTTACCTTGTCCAGTGCTCCTTCCTACCCTGTAGTTTAGACCAATAGGATTCCAATACGTGTGTGCACTCGCTTTGTATGACGCTAATTTAGGTTCCCTGCAAACACGCGGTACGGAACAGTTAACGATTAAAAGGTTGCTCACTTGATAGCGTAAGAGTTTTTGCTCAGAAAAACGATAAAAGCGCATGACTGCACTGCCCCCTTTTATCGCAGCAACACTGACTATATCTAAATATACTAGTGCGTTTAACGCAGCTTTTGACACAAAGTTAAGAATCAACTGAGGAATGGAAGTAAGTGCATTTCTGCAGTCAATTTAATTTTGTTACTTCTAATACTGCCAAGCTGTTTCTTCTTTTGTATTGCGTTTTCCAAAATTACACGCAGAGTTTAAATATTCGGCTTTGTCTAAATGTGGAATCTTTCTCGAAAAATTACTGCGAATTCCAATAGTATATGGGGGCTTAATATTTCTAAGCGACTTATATATATATAGGCTATAGAAGGTTGCTATATATACATACTTCCCGAATAATTTGGGCCAGCTGGCGTTGTATAATATGCACTGACGTCGCAAAGCGTACGGGTACCTTTGCATTTTGCCGCTATGAAAACGCGGCTGTGGCGGCCGGAATTTACTCCGCAACCTTGGGCTAATTGGCAAACGGTCAGAGTCACTACGGCTGGTTGAAATACAACTAATCGCTGCTTGTTAGAACTGAGCTGGTAGGGTCATTTTTTTTTTATCATAGTCATTTACCCAGTGGGAACGTGCACCATAAGGTGAAAAGCATAGAAAGGCGTAAAAACCACCCCATAGCTGGCGTGCTGTATGCCCAATTGGCTTCAGTGCCGTCAATGCCAATTGTAATGCAGCTAAACGATAGAATTGAGTAACGTCTACTTCACTTACGTGGCCTTGTTTCGCAAGCATCCGAGCTGTGATGCCCGCGAGCTACATTTTGTACATCAGCGCAGCCGACAACGTTCCCGGCAGCATACCCATGCCGCTATCACATTCCACAATAATGTTCGTCGCGTTCTCTCTCGGTTAGCCCAGCCGTGTATTCTTTCGCCAGTAAATATGCTTGCTTAGGTATACCGGCTTCTGTGGCAGTATGCGAATAGTTAATGCAACGTGGTGGTTTAATCATGTTCAGAAAGCGTCTCCTTCTTCCTGCATTTCCCATTCATCCTGCATCGATGAACGCATTATCGAATAGGTTACAAATAAGCACTCGTCGTTGTTAACCGTATATTGCGAGCTAATTCCTCGTAACAGTAGACGGGGAACTCAGAAAAGCCAAACTGATCGGAACCAAATTAAACGTGGTTAATGTCTCTACTTAGGCGTCGCACTTGTAACAAAGCAGCAGTATGGGAAGATAAACAGCTATTCAAGGAGTCTAACAACGAACTACTCAATAGTGCCAGTGCTTTTAGCCTCTGATCATTGGCCTCTAGACAATGGCCTGTTGGCCATTGTCTAGAACTATTCTTTAGAGGAGTGTGTACACGCTCCCACGTAGTCACTCCCCAGAATTAAAAAGTAAGAGAACTAAATTCACGGCCATAAAATAGCACTCAGCCTACGTAACGAGCCCAGTCGGCGTCATAAAAGTATTAATGGCTCCCACATTTTTCACGCCAATTTCATTTCCGCCTAAAGTGGAATGGACCACGGAGGAAAACCAGAAAGAAAATCATTATAGTCTCTGCTCCAGCTCAGAAGAAAGACAACAAAAGAAAGACAGCGAGGATATGAACCATAGGAATACACATCCTCCAAAGAGGCAGCCCTCGCGGAAAGAGGTACAGAATTCTATAATGATCAATCACTCCTGGCTCTGAGAGCTTTTCTTTCGCCATTCTTCTTCTCACCGGCGCCTTTCTTCCTCGTCTCCTTCTTCTTAAAACCGCGAGAATTCCAGGCGGTACCCGTCAGAGAATCTCGATGATCGCCCACCGTTTAGCTTGCATCTCCGGGGGAGATCGCCCTTGAGCAGAGGCGCGAGAATATCCCCCAGACGTAAAGGGAATAAAGTAATGACAAAAAGGGTGATGTGATTCTACGCGATCGGCCCTAACCGGGGGTGCGGCGGCGGCACGTCTCCCGCGCTGCACGAGGAGGGGGCAATGGCTCCTGGTATGCTACTAACCCAATTCGAAGGCGAAACCGGACGCCGCTACAGCGTCGGCGAGGATCCTCTCCCCCACCGCCGCGCCGCACTTCTTTCCTTCTTTCTTGCCAATCTGGGACGGATGTAAGGGATCCAGAAACCGGCGCCTCCATTTTTTGCTCCTTTTCTTATGATATAACGGTGCTTCAAGGACGGTCAAGGCTGCAGAGCTCCGCGCACCGCCGGACGGCGACCAGGCGCCAAGCTGGCTTCGGGAGCAACACACTCGTCCGCGACGGCCGCCGCGCCGGTCGGGTCGCTTCGCGCTGCGCCGCTAGCAAGACGCTAGTTGACCGGCACACCCCGCTCCTCATTTCTCTCTGTGGATTGTCAGCGGCAGCAGCATCGGACTTGGGATACATGCTCGGAGGTAAGGCCATGCCCGGGCTTCTCAGCCAAGGGTCAATGATATATCGCGACAAGAGTGTCGGCATTTAACAGTGCCCGCATCGACCGGTGCACTCTGTAAGCTAAGCCAGAAATTACTTAACACGGGAGAGGATTACGGTTAGGTTTTTGGGCACTAACTGCGTTGATGCCGTCATTATAACTGTCTCGAAGGGCTGCCAATGACTTCCACAGATGGTAACCGGAAGGAAACATCACTTACAGAGGGCGTTCATCGCGCTGTATTATGGCGTCAATCCCCTTTACCTCTTTTTGGATTCTAAGAACACTGTACAGTATGGTTTCAGCTGTACTGGCGTCCGAAACGTCATTTAGGGGCATATATACATCCAGCTTATCCCGTGTAAGGTTTCGGAATCCATCGTTCACTGTTCAGTCGAGCTAACTTCGAGCAGGTAAAGTTATGCTAAGTACCCAAAGCATTCAGCTAATATTTGCAGATGATTACCTGCCAGAGACAGAATTAATTGAAAGTCAATTAGAAAGGTATTGGCCCCGTCGTGAACACAAGTAAGCTGCTTATGACGACCTGCTATGCAAGTTACTTACTGCTCAGGGTTCGATTCCATTGAAAAAAGTCAGTAGCGGTGTCAGGGATGCGGATCTTGCGTTCTACGTGAATCCGGGTCGTTCTCCTGGCAGCGCTGAACGCTGCGCTTGTGGTCTGCATTGCTTAGGGAAAAACGGGTTCTCACCGCCACCGGCGCTTTTCTCGCGGCCTTGAGCGCCTAGCTTATATATGATGAACGAGTGGAAACAGACTAATAACCACGCAGCAAGGGCCTAATATCAGGCTAAGGTGCGGCAGAAACAAGAGATGCTTGTGTTAAAGCATGTAGGGGTGAAACATATCACAGTATCTCGGAAAGACAACCGAAAGGGCAGTGGCAAGACAAAAGTTTGAACAGAGCAATTCGCCCCAGTGTCAAGTGATATCACCACTGTATTTGAGCTAGATGTTAGTGTAAATCCGGTGCCAATTTTCAGGGTTCAAAACTTCTTCCATTGCACTCTGCCTTTTATATTAGCGTCTGTGAACAATACTTTGCAAACTTGGAGCACACAGAGCCAGAACCTCCCTTTTGACCCAGTCCAATACCGCAGTCCAATGCCTTTCTAACGTAATCATTTATATAAACTTGACGTTATGTCGAGGTTAACGCACTCGTATTAACGGGTAATCGTGTGGGCGCAATTGGGCGCGAGGACATAGCGTGGCGCCACCTCTCGGAAGCGCCCGCATGACGACTTAAGTGGGATAACACACGTTGAACGGCTGCTGTAGGATGCTTTCCTAGGCAGTTCAGTTGCACGTTAGCATTACGCTCATTTATTTATTTAATATATACCTCGGTCTGGGCCTGTATAAGTTTATTTTGAGGTATGAGATCCAGTCATTCGGCAAAAAAGCACTTCATCGAATCAGTTATCGAAGTAGGTGAACTTTACTGCTACGACGACGCGCACCGGCTGCAGCATTTCTGCTGTCATGAAAAAGAAAAAAAAAAAAGAAAACGCAGCTACCACACAACCAGTCAGATGTAAGGAGTCAGATCACAGGTAATGGGATTCCTGTGCAAAAGCAGAGGAGTGTCGGGAGCCTGACAGATGTTGAGTGCCTTCGCATAGCGCCGGCAGAAGCGGCCCCGCTTGCTCCCTTGAACGTAGTAGAGCAAGCAAGTTTAACTACGGGGATGGCGCGGATTAATTGTTTAGCAAGTGTGAAGACGTGTGTTCAACGTGAGCGAATTCTAGCGCACTCACTACCGTCATTGGCACTCTTGGGTAGAGCGGATATTTCTTTTTCCCGTGCACAGTAGCGTTTTTTTTTTTACGCATATCTCGATGAGCACATCACAACAAACATGCAATGCTCTATCTTTCGTTTATTCTCGGACTCCGTCATTTCAAATTACTGCAATACTGGAGACGCTGCGTGAAACAACTCACCATGCATACCGCTGCCCGAGGCGGCAGAATCTTATAGTTCACTTCAGTGAAACTTCCGTGTCAACGTGTTCATTTAGAATAATTTGAGACCTTCTGGCCTTTGCACGGTCCCTCCTTTCTTTGGAAGGAACTCCTCCATGAAGAAGCCATGCATCTTTTGCATCCTTTCAGCAAAAGCATCGTTAGAACTCACAATGATAAGCGCAAACTAAAACGCGCGCGCCGTTTCTTAGACTGCCGCTCACCGAACCTTTAGCGCCAACTCTATGGACAAAATCTCGCTCGCTGAAATGTCTGCAGCGCACATCATGAGAATGATCACTCACTGATTTGCCCATTCAAATTTTAATTAAGGAAGAAGAATGCTCTGAGCTTATGCTTCTGGTAGCAATGGGAGCTTGCGCCGGGTTCCCTCGCTTACGTCCGCGTACAGCGCAGTAACGAACCGCAGCGACAGCTCAAAACTTCAACAGCCTCAGTAACGATACAAGATCAAAAAGTGCAAGGCTGACACTCTATATCAACCCAAACTACAGAAATAAACGCGACTATTAGCTTTTAAAACGCACAAATTCAATCGAGCGTCTGCTTCAGCAGTAGTAAGAGGAGTCACGTGATCCCACTTTCTCCCTTAGGTCGACACTAGCGCCATTCGCCCCAGTGGTGGCGCTCGCGACCAATAGTCCTTGTTTACCGACATGCACTACACCACAAACATTAGTGACGCTCGTTTATGCTTAACGGCTTTAAGAAGAAGGCCCATAAGGCGGCAACAGTTTTGAGAACCAGTCTTCGCCAGCTACATAAGCAAAGGCTGTGAGTTGTTGTTTTTTTCTTTTTTTTCTTTTTTGTTTTTACTGCGGATGTAGACGAAAACTCACACATACCAGCGGTGAAACTAAACGGCGTCTGGAAGCGTTTTCTGCGGAAGACGGGCAAAAAATAAATGTGACAGAGAATTGCGAATGGTTTTTTATCTCTTGAATAGGAGAAGCGTCGTCGAGGTCGTTTCATGCTCTCTTGAAATGCGGCTCTCACTCTCTTTATCTAAGCGTGCCACTTCGGGACATCATAATTATCTCGTTTATCTTGAAAGCGACGTTGTCAAAATGAAACGTATGTGCATCACGCCGGGGCGCAGTGACCCCGATAGCCGACATCTGTCGCTTCCTCCACCAACTCACCTCTTCCATCAAGGGTTAAGATGACACTGCAGGCGTTAGCAGTCTCGTTAACAGTATCCGCCCTTTCAGTCACCAGTGACAGATATGACTGAGCTGTCCTGGAGAAGCAAGCACCAGCTAACACCTTCGTCTAGGCGACGTTCACGTTGACCCTGCTCCCGAAAGCAAAAAAAGCTTTTTCGAGCACGTGGTGATTACCAGAGAGTCTATCGGACGCATTATGAATTCATTGAACTCAACGTATTTCCAGTATCTCTCTCTCGTCTTGTATGTTTGGTACTTTATAACTGTGAATATGCACAAAATCTTCCAATTTTTGCGAAATCAAGCTCACAAATTTACTACAGTCTTCAGGTAAAAATCTACTCATACTTGATGCTAATCATAGGTACGGATTGGGCCAGGTGGTTGGCCGCCTTTCCGCACCCGTAGGTGCCGCTTCGACAGCACGAAAGCTCTTCAAATTCATCGGCATATTTTAAGCTAGGCTTCCAAACGTTGCCCCTAGCGGCTGGCGCTTACGCGCAAATTTCATGTTACGCGCGCGCGTGTGTGTGTGTGTGTGGAGGGGGGGGGGTACGTGCGTGCGTGTGTGTGTGTGTGTGTGTGTGTGCGTGCTTGCGTGCGTGCGCTGTTGGACACATCACAATATATTAAATGCTTTCATCGCTCACTTACCACATTTACTACTTTATCGCTGGAGATAGGGTGTTGCAAACATCTTTTCTTTTTTTACTCTGTGCTGGTTTGGACTCCTGTGCAAATTAAGACAGTGTCAGTGAGGACCACCTCAGAGGAGATCGAATTTTAAGTAGACAAGCAGCAGAACTCAGGACACAGTGTGCTTCTTGAATTGCCAGTTTAAAACGTCTATCACTGGGCCTTGTCAAAAGCTCTCATGGAGATGCGACGAACGTGCTTCCGACTGACCGTCTGGTGGTTTAAATCACTAACAGTGCTGCAACACCTGCACTGTAGGACTCATACTTATGAGAATATTTTAGACAATGAATGGGCGCCCTATAAACGCTCAGTTTTCAGGTGAAATTTTCTTCAGGGATGAAGAGGCAAACTGAAATCGGAACTTTGCGTCCCTGGACACCTAGCAACACTTGAAAACCATGGTGTACGCAAAGGGCTGCAAACACTAATTACGCTAACGCGTCACTAAAGTTAGTGGAATATAATCTGGTTTCTCGATGTGCGGAGGAGACAACCTTGCAGGATACAGCAGAACGACAATGAAAGCACCACTTTGCAGTGTCCTTTCTACGCTGCAGCGTCAGTGGCTTATTAATTATCCGGGTCTCTAACGTTTGCTGGCTATATATCGCCTGTCAGTCACGCTTTACGTGGAACACCCGAAATGAAACATAAAAAAAAATTGGCTGTAGAATGTGCCTTTGGAGGAAACTCAAAAGGGTAATAATACAAAAGTTGATGAACGAGATTCCACAAGAAGGCACGGTCGATGCGTTTTAATCAGTTGCGTCTAGCATCGGACGTCAGAAGGAATACCAGTGAGGGTGGCGACTTCAGCCTTTTCGAGGTTGGGATAATACCCAGAAATGTGGCGCAACAAACACAAGCACAAGGGAGGAGACACAACACACGCGCACGCGCTCTTCACTTGTGTTTGTGTTTGTTGCGCCACATTTCTGGGTATTATGCAGCACCAACTAGCCCCTCAAGCCGTTATTTCGAGGTTGAGAGAAGGTGGTAGAAAGGAAATGGCTGCTATTGTGGTGATCTCACTTAAGACCCGATTAAAAAGTACATTTAAATTGAGCTAAGACTTGTGAGATAAAACACAAGAATTAACGGAGCAGAGCAAGAAAGAAAGAAAGAAAGCCGCGCATAACGATATTACCACCATTCATCTCTGACAGTGTCTCCACAAACATTTTTACGCTGTAAGCATTTTAAGCATTCTTTTTTGCTTTATGAGCAATAAGCACTATATCTGAAGCTCTCCGTCATTAATTAAGTGATGTGGCTACCCTAGATGGCGTTTCTGAAAACAAGCGGAGGAAAATGAACGGGAAGAGGCGACCTTTCGCAACGTTCATTACTGAGCCGCCCAATTAGAGTGCCTTATTCAGGTTCCTCAACAAGTGCAGACAATATCCGCTTAAAATGCCGGAATAGTGCGTCATCACTTAACCATGTTTCCATAAATTATTGTGCTTCTGGTACCGACAACACAGAGGTGAGAGTTTGTCAGAACATTCGTAAGAGAGTACGCTGTCGATGCTCGTTACGGCAGTGACCGAAAATTAAATGAATTAAAATTTATCTGGAAAGCAGCGCACCTCGAACCTGATATGCAGTACGCCTGCGTTTCTCCTTTAAAAGCCGCCGTATGATGCCAAGAGATGGTAACTGCAAATTAATGCGATAAATTTCCCACACTGTTGGCGATTTCTGTTCACTCTTCTCTCGGTTTTACCTGCCTGTTTCTGCGTTCAGAAATGGAATAATCAAGTCTAAATGCATTGCGTTCGAGAAAGTTTTAGGCTTATTTTCAACAGAGCTAACTGATGCGCCAGCACACCTGTGTTTATTTATTTCCTTGTTTGTTTTTCTCTTCTTTTTTTTTTTATTTTTACGTTTCGCACTGTCAGGGACGAAGTCTTCGCCGCCAGGTACCTAGCCTTAGAACTATAGAGGTCAGCAGTAAAATGCCTTAACCGATGCCAGCGCGGCGGAACAGTTGTGCGTTACCATAACGGCACGGCTAACTAACTACACCACACCTGTCAGTAGCCAGCGGTGGCTTCAGACAGCCCACGCTCGTGGAGAAGCACGAAAAAAAGTTTAAGAAAACGAATAGAACAAAAAAAAAAAAAAAAGAAGACGCCAATCCAGCAACAGGCGGAAGTGATCGCACGCAGCGGCGGACTTATTCCAAAGGCGCATTCCTAGCGGACACTTCGTGCATGCGTGATAATGGCCTTTCCGTTGCGAAGGGAACGGATAGGCGTCCCGAAGCCCGCGGGACGCGTTCCTCCGCCATGGAAAGGAGGCGCCGTCTCCGACGTCGCTGCCAACCGGCCAGGATCGTGACGCTATGCGCGGCCATGTTTGGAGTGGTTCTAAACAACTGCATTCCCTCCCCCCCCCCCCCCCCCCCCACGCGTTGCCTGCATTTTTTTGCTCGGCTCGGTTAATGCCCCTCTCCCACGTTTTTGGTTCTCATTCGGATGCGGGAGCGTCGGAGATGGGACCGCCCACCAACTCATAGATCATGCCATGCACCTCTCAAAGCACCATCGGTTATGGGGTGGCTGGTATCGTTACGGCATCGCCAACAACGCTTCGTTCGAGGATTCGGTTCACTGGGTTTGCTCATTCCAGTCTACACCCCCCAAGAGATCCTTCCCTCTAGGTTGCTTACCGATAAGGAAAGAAAGGTCGTCGGAAAGCTTAAAAAATCAAATGATATTGCTTACACTTCTTGCATAATAACCAGCACTTCATACGACAAATTTTTTCCACCTTGAGTGTGTGCGCATTGAGGCAATGTTCGAGAATAGCATCATCTAAAGTATATCGAATAGGGATTGCTTTAAGTGACGTTTAGAAAGAACCTCCAAGTTCTACGTGAGTGAAGGTAAAATTTACGCGAAACTCGGAATCATGTTACCATATGGGCTTAGGACGAGAGTGCAATCGGATTTGTGTACTCACTGACGCAAAAGGAACATATAAACTGCGCAATCAGCGCTGCACTGGCCACCTGTATACCTGGCTTCGCGTCTGACGGTAATAGGCAGGTGTTTAAAGTGAAGAAGCCGCACATGCGGACTTAGGTGCCGCAGTGAAGGTCTGCGGATTAGTGTATTATTATTATTATTATTATTATTATTATTATTATTATTATTATTATTATTATTATTATTATTATTATTATTATTATTATTATTATTATTATTATTATTATTATTATTATTATTATTATTATTATTTTGAATGTTTGCCATTAGGCATACTGCGAGAAGGAGGAAGAATTGGTAGCTGGAAGGATGAGTGTAGTCCGGTCTCACTTGACCAGCTGGGGACTTTCAACAAGCACGAACATCGCAGCGTATGGCCGTTTCTGCTTTCCTTTTCCGTCGATACGCGCACGTCAATAGAGAGCGACGGCAGGAACGATGATGCGCTGCGAGATGTATACACAATGTAAAATGCAATACACTGCGTCGCGGCCGCGGTTCCATGCACAGATGCGCTCCTAGCCGAACACCGTATAACCACTGCGGCGGGTAAAATGAGGCATATATGCTGCTGTAATCTATGTTCGATGATGTGCGATGGCTCGATAGCCAAAGAAAGCCTGTATCGCGCACCTCTAAACGCACCACTGCGTTTCTGGACACATCACAGACCTTCTATCTTCAGCGCTGCACCACAACAGTGGGCTCGGGGGCCAACGTTGTGTTTCATTTGCCGTCTATGTTTCGTCTCACTCGTTGTGTTTATGCGATGTGGCGGAAATACGTCAGTGGGTGGGTTTAGGAGGTCCGAACAATGAACGAGGACTGCGGTGACATCCTGACATATAAACTACGATCGCTCAACTTTTGCACGCAAAAAAAAAAAAGTTACGCGCGCCAAATAAGAAATCGATCATATAGCGTGGACCTGGGGCGACTTTGACAATATAGCCGATTACTCACTGGCATGCCGTACATAGGTTAATTTCTCCAATCTTGAGGGATAAAGAGCTCCCGTGCGATCATGAACAGATTATGTAGGCGGTCCTTTGTGCGTCATGTCAAGAGCATGGTGGGCGAGGGATGACACGAACCGCGACAAGCCCACTTACTTGGACATTACTTTTAATTTTGAGGCAAATATGGAACATTGGGAGATATTATTATAAACAAAATTATGGCAGAGGTCTAGCATTCCGATGCGCGGTAAAGGGCTTGTTAAGTTTATTCATCCCTCGCACCAAGTAGCGAAGATCACTCCGGTGCGTTGAGGGAGATACGTAATATTGTAAGACGCAGTTATAAACATACTAACGGGAACTGTCTGATTTTGTAAATCGCAGCGAAATATTTGCTCCTGCACTCGCACCGCGTACTTAACACTGCAGTAAAAAACCACAGTGTCGCTTTTTGAAATTAAATGCCAGAAACCTGTACGGCCTCGAGGAGCATATAGGCGGATGTATTGATCTTTATGCTGCCGTCTTACAATAATAAAAAAAAATGTGCTCACCAACAACTCCCAGCTCAAAAAAAAAAAAAAAATGTGTTTCTCCACATTTTCTTGGCATGGACATACATGGCTCTGACTTCCTTCTCCCTCTCTCTCTCCTCCAGTCTTCAAGACGAGTAAAAGAAGGTGACAAACGGAGATAGAAAATAAGCACTAAGAATTAGCAGGTTTGAGAATATAATAAAATATTCCAAAAAACATGAAGGTCAGCGCGCTAGACGGCACTAAAAAAAAAAAAGAAAAAAAAAGATGGAAATTGGAATGAATCGAAGGGTGTACATATCGGTGACATCGTCACCATAATATATTAGCGAATTTCTCCAGCTAGCGCCTAAGCCACTGACGTGACTCACATCCTTATCGCGAGTATTCCAACTTACTAAGCAGATGACGTCGCCCGCCAAACGAATCACGTCCAAGAAGCCAGAACGCTGGTTAATCCAAAGCCTCTGCGCCTTTATGAATCACGTCCGCCACCCAAATTGTACAGTTACTAAACACGCTCGGGGCAGTTGGCACGAGCACGTACTCGCATACTAGTTGGCGGCAAACTTGCGCTGCGTGCACCTGGCCCGCTCAGGCAGCTGCGTAGTTAGCAGAAGGCGTCGCGTTAGCCGAGATCGCCACGAGGCAGGTGTCCAAATGCGGTCCGACTGGTTTTGTACACAACACGTGGCGTAAACGACACACGGCACGAGGTGGTGACAATACCGGTCGAGTTCCATCCGGATGGAAGAGTTTTATCTCGTTTGTGTGTCGCATTAGGTTTCCACAAAGGGTAGGGAATATAAATGTACTGTGGATTTAGTAAAATTGTTCGCCCGTAACGTCCGTCGAACATCTATGAACATTAAGGAATTAACAACAAGTTTCTTATGACAACAATGGAAAATGTTAGCTGCGGAAACCACGACTTCGTGACCGGCATACCGGTAATACGTGGCATGAGAGATTGCAGAGATGCGAGTGGTGAGTCCTGTCGTTTTTCTTCCGTGAGGAAATATTGATCTAATATTGCCCTATCTATTGCCAATATCACCTATACAGCGTATAGCAGGCACTTACAGGACATATTTTGTTGAATACTTTTCATGTTGAATGTGTCATCATTGTCATGCCTATCGAATACGGCTTTCCGTAGATGCAGTGACTGCGTTAGGTGCCGTTTTCGCTTATCTATAGGAAAGCTCGCGGGCGGATAAATGATTTTGTTTCCCTTCAAGTTGCTTGCGTGAATTACGCTACATACACTTAAGAAAACTAGGAATAGTCAATCGTTTGCATGTTCCACGGCTTCTTCTTTCAGAACCGAAGGCGCTGTGGCGGACAACGAACCAGACCCCCAGGAATTTGATAACGCTGCGGCAAAGAGACGGATAACCATCTTGCTCCGCCGACATCTCTACGATGGACATCTCTGGATGGCTCAAAAACTTTGAGGCGACAGCATTCAAGTAGTCTATAAGCTTTGACGTGTCCGGACGAATTTTCCACACGGCTGTAGCACCTCCCATCCAGATGGGTCGGTGGGATTTTCGTCCGTCTACGTCGGGCTGCCTGCAGCAAACAAGTGACGCAAGCACCATGTGGACGTTGGTGCACCTCGCATGGACGTCCGGGAGACGATGATCCACGCTGGTGGAGCATTGACAACTTGCGAGACTGAGTGGAGGAGGCAACGAATGCATGACGACGAGGAGACATTCCTGCGAAGTGTTAAGGCATTCCAAATTCCTCGCAGGCTGACCATGAACAGAGCTTCATGCGGTTGGAATGTGGTAAGGGCAATGCATATTATATCCTATGGTAACCTGCCTTCCATGAAGTCGGGGTTACTTCAGTCACAAATTTCGACATGCAAAGTCGAAATTTGTGATTTTAGAGTGTCGACTAAGATTAATGCGATCACTTTGTCGGACTTGGCTCGGCCGTATTGAAGTTTAAGGCTGAGTTACCGAATGTCATGCCAGCGCGGACATTAACGCCCAGAGATAGAGCAGAATGTCTAAATGGCGGTCAAATCAAGGTCCCAGATACGTTCCTCCTCTGAGCGGCCGTTAGGGCAATGCGGACAAGGGACAGCTGTGGGACGTTTCCCATGGGCCTCATAGCTATGCATATTTATTAAAGCGACGATTTAATTGTAGAACATATGCTCGTCTTAGCGCGATAGCCAAATGTTGCGAGCGGTAAGCTACCGCGAATTCACCGGCTTTGCATAGATATGCACGGCACACTGCTGACGTTCGAGTGTAAGAAAACGCACAGTGCTTCAACCCTAACATGTTTGCTATTCATCAATGAACGAACGAGGTCCCTCAGCCCTCTGAGCTCATTTCGTAATGAACAGGATGCGGGAAACCGTGGTCATCAGTAACCTTCTCTGCGAAACCGCAGTCGGGTGGATCCTGGTGACAACTTCGATTTTGAAGAAAGGATTTAAGTCACGGCCACGTTCCCCCACCGGTCAGGAACCTAAGTATCACTTGCTCGGTAGTATGTTTGGTCGCAGGTCTGAAACTGTTTTCTCGGTTTAATGCAGGTTTATTTCTCATATCGAGAGGTCTGAAATGGAAGAAGCTCTTACGGGTACAGAAGCGTTTCATAGCGCCCGCACCTGTGACACCTCTCCCATTCATAAGAATGGAAGCAAAATGGAATGGTGGCATGTAAAATTTCTGACAGTGAGCAGGTGCGAATATGAGAGAAGAGAAGGAAGGAGCATGTAAGTATCGTGACGCTCCCAAGGCCGACGCCTCACCTACGCCATCAGTAGGAAACTCTATGGCTTCCAAGAGTCGTTCCTCCCCTTTAGTTACGCGTCTTGCGTAGCGGCCGTTACGTTCATGGGTACCGTCTAGTCTGTCGGCGCAGACACGCCACGCTCGATGGCAGCGAGACGGCACGAGAGCGACCGCCGTCTCCTCCGCCTTCCTGGTTTACCGCACCCTCCCAGCTGCTCTCATTCCGAAGCGGTCTTGACTCCCCTCCTCAGTCATCTTTCTTGTTCGCTCCGCGCCGTGGAATGTGCGTGACCTTGGCAGGAGGAGGAGCAGGGCCGCCCTTGAAGAAAAGCATGCACAAGAAAACGAGTCCAAAGCGAAGCCTGACCGGTTGCAGAGTCGACCCTCCCGCATCCCTCCTTTTTGCGTCCGATGGCCAGATAAAGGGCGTAGACTGATCGGACGAGTACCTCCTGCGCCGTGGGCGAACGCAGAGGTGGCTAACGGTGGATGTCTGCGCGGGGACTTCTTTATTTGTCTTTATTATTTACTTGTTTCTTCGTCTGCCGCTCGTCTGAGGCTTATCTGAAGCGCGTACTGCTATGCTCGCTGCAGGTTGTTTGTGCTTTTTATAAGTGGTCCGCAAGCGAGCACGCGCAAACCCTATGGCGCCTTGGCAGGCCTGAAGCTACGAGGTCAGTTTTTAACTCCGTCTCCTCGCGACATGCCTGCACGTCCTCGCTCAATTTCAATTCTGCTGCTCTCTTTTGAAAGAATGCGAAGAATGAAACGGGCTGATTTTGTTTTGAGCCCGCTTGTGGTAGTACCGTTGGTCCACGGACGTCGCTGAAAGGCAACCCTTTATTCGTCTCCGCCTGGATTTTTGGTTTCCTTTTCTGTCCTAAGCAAACTTTCTTTTTTTGTTGTTATAACGCGACAACGTTGAAGGTCGCGTTCCGCAGAAAATCCTGGGGCGTTGGTATTGTGAGCAAAAACTGTCGAGCATCCCTTCTGGCAGGTGACTGACACTGATGGTTCAGCTAGTTGGGCGACGTCGGAAAATCACACATAATCGAGATGACAGGAGCTGCCAGCATTGGTAGCCCATTTGACATGGGAATCGAACCCGCCGGGACTTTTAGATCCCGAGTTAGGCACGTTTTACCTCTGGGCCAAGCGGGCACGTTAGTACGGCTTGCTAATTAAAAGCTGAGTTTTATATCGGTTCCAGGTGTTAATTCTTTCACGTAATGTGGTGGCTTACGGCTGCCTGTTAACGAATATGTGTTAGACAACAGAAACAGAAATTAAATGGATTAGTGATCAAGCCAACATCGCAATTCATGTACCAGCGCGAGGATCGGCAGAGGAGCCGTAGACAGGAGCCGTCAAAACAATCGCATCATGACTTTAAGATGGAGCCCCCAATAATTTCTTCTTTCGCCATAGAGCAGAGTAGAACGAGAGAAAGGCTACACAGTATGAGATAGCACTGAATAAGGGTTGATGGGGTTCTACAGTTTCAAGTCGAGCCTCGAATTGCTAACTGAGGCTCCCCCTCTACCCTTGTTCAGTGCTCTTTGCACTGAGCAGATCTCACTCGTTTGCTTTCATTCCAGCCTTTTCTATTTCATCCTACTATCTTCCATTGTTCTTATTTCTTGCATGTCTCCATTTGTCTTGCCTCCTTGCCTTAACATCGTGCTATGCGCTTTATACACCGCAGTTCTTATTTCTGCGGCTGTTGGTTCTGTGGAGTTCCGGCTCGTGCTCAGAAACCTCAGACACCTAGTACAGTCCCCATAATAACAGAACAGCCGTTTTCACATTGAGCAAACTCCTATATGGTCTTCGGCTTAGCGTTACTTAAAAAAGAAAAAAAAAGAACATAAGATGGTTTCTTTCCCACGCATGATTGTCCCATATGTTATGTTTCGTCCCGTCCAATGCTTGGTTTGCTTATCTGCTTCGCCCTAGTGGGCGTTAGACATCAGACCTCTTATTACGTTCCATCTATTAAAAACATTGTTTCTCGCCTTCTCTCACCTTTTTTCACAGCTTCCCTTCCTCCCGTTCCCCTCTCCACTGAAGGCGCAATCCAGGCATCCCTCGTGGGACGGTAGTAAATACTGCTTTGCATTTCTGTGCCGAGAGCCTTAACTACTACCCCCTCATCTCGCGAAAATCCGTCTGTCGTTGGCTTTGTCGACAGACGCCAGTGCCCATAACGATGACGTATGGCATCACTTATGGACTTCCATCTGTCGCCAGAGCTTCCCTTTTTTGTATAAAAAATATGATGCAACCGTTCTTTACGCAGTGTTCACGATGGTTTTCTTATATTGCGTGTTGTTTTTAAGTATTGCTCACAAGTACCCTTGTTTTCTGTATCTCGTGCTGCTCCTTTCAGGCCTGTCACCTATAATGGTGCTTTAGTTAACTTCTGTGCATATGAGTCCAGCGTCTCTGTTTACTGCGTGTCTCGGAGTGTGGTGTAATCCTGGTGAAGTGATGGACGTCTCCTGCATCTGTCCAGGTTCTCTCGTATTGTTCTTTTTCTTTTGTTTTGGATCAGCTATGCCTTTCTCCTTCCCTCTCTCTTCTTCCTTCTTTCCTGTGTTTGATTTATCAGAACTTTCCGTGAATATTTTTGTTTGTTCTTTTTCTTTGCTATATTCATCATTCTAGTCTCTTTATTTGCGGCTTATTCGTGGTCCTACTCGCACAATGCCGCAGTGTGATTACAATGTTCTATTTTCTACCCGTCCTGTTTGTCCTGGACTATCCCGCTTGCATATCTTTCTTTAGCGTCTCTTTTTTTATCCCATGTTTTGTGTTGCGTAAGTCTGCCTCTCTCACCCCACGTTCTTTGTTGTTCTCGTCATGCTGTTTATTTTCCTGCTATTTCTGTTTGCTTTCCTTGTTCTGTTTTATGCTTTTATCTTTTACAGTTCTGGCTCCCAGCTCCTGGCGCCCTTTTCTCAGACCATCGTCTTGCCAGTGGGGCTCTTTGGGACACGGCCTTTGTTATAATGATATTTTTTTTTACTTCATAGCTTTCCGTTATATTTTTAATTTTTTTTAATAACGTTGTTTTTTGCCTCAGGACATAATCGAATATGTAAAAATAAAGGGGGTATTAAATGAAAGAAAAAAAGGTTAGCTGATCTAATAAAGTTCAAGAGAGAGCGATGATAAGGCCCTTGAGTCCATGAAGTGTATGAAGATGAGTTGTTCGGCGAAAGGCCCACTGCCGTCAGGTGCCGAATTCTCGTCGGCTTCAGTGCCGGGCGAACCCACAAGTGGTGAATATCTGCCTCGTGATCTGGTGCTCATTTTAATTGCTTAATTGCCTTTAAGTCCGGTAATGCTTTTGCTGGTCCGGGATCCCTCTCTTTTCGTTTTTTTTTTTCCTTGTTTGCGATGGCAAATAAAATGGCTAAAGTGGGTGTTGTCATATGTTTTTGCCTCACATTTAGCATGCATATATTAGTCAAGTTGCCACAGGGATTCGAACCGACGACGAATGTACCTCTACTGCGTATCTTAATCACCTCAACACAGCACGTGACCTAGCACAGCGCGGCCGACGTCAGCGGAGGGAGGGGGGGGGGGGGACGTTAGAGAAACAAGAGTGGAGAGGGCATCGCACTACTTGTCACGGGGGAACGTAAAAATGAAAAAAGCGCGGGAAGCGGGCTTCGCAGCAGCGTCTCGCACTGAGCCAGTTTTTTAAAATAAAAAATCGCGGAACGAAAAGCCGAGCCATCCTTGCTAATTAGAAGAGACAGAGTATGATGCGACGTTCCACGTCTAGGTTTTTTTGCTGTCGTTAGTGACGCAGTTGGCACATGGGCTGGCTGTGTTCTTTTTGTCACGAAGCTGTCCGGGCTAGAGGTGCAAATGCATCATTCGTGCATGACGGGACGATGCGTTTATCTCGATCTTTCACTGAACGGCGTTGAGTGGCGAATTGCTTGCGTGTACGCGCCCAAGTACACGCGATTCCAGGGTTTAAGCCATGCACGGTTAGACCGAATCTATGCTTCCGTCGATATCGTTCCGCAATGTACAACATGTATGAAGTTGTGCCGGTGTCGTTTTGAGACAATTGTTTGGTTCAATGCTGCATAGGGATTGTTAAGAGTGAGAATGTGTTTTCGTGTGAAATGCGGAAGTTAATTAACCAGCTACTTGAGGACGAAATATACAGACGAGCAGTAAGAGATGAAATAGAAAAATAGACCCAAAAATAACCATGTAGGTTTCGCAGCGGAGGGAGCTCCGTAAAGAAACGTTAAAATTAAAAGCTTTTGAAAGAGCTGCTATTATACAGGGTCTTGAATATTTGGGGGCTGGGATTTAAAAAGTTCCTATGCAAAATCTACTACCCCATTCCAGCTGACATAACGTTCACAAAGTAGCAAAATATCGTCTACGTTATTTGATAAGTGATTCAACATCGGTACTTGCCTAGATTTTCCGAAATCGAGAAAAAACTGCTCTTGGCGGCGTGCACAATTTTCGCAGAAGAGAGTCGAAAAGCTATTTTGACATGATACGTCATCTGTCAAGCAGTGAGACAAGCTCCATCCCGGCCGTTGGCGCGCTTGCCTCGCTGCCCGACAGATGACGCATCATGTCAAAATAGCTTTTCGACACTCTCCTGCGAAAACTGTGCACGCCGCCAAGAGCAGTTTTTTCTCAATTTCGGAAAATCTAGGCAAGTACCGATATTGAATCACTTATCAGATAACGTAGACGATATTTTGCTACTTTGTGAACGTTATTTCAGCTCGAATGGGGCAGTAGAGTTTGCATAGGAATTTTTTAAATTCCAGCCCCCAAATATTCAATACTGTATATAGGCCACGAATAGGAACAAAATGAAGCGTGATTAAGGACACTGCTTCATAAATAAATCAGGAATGCCAAGCGCCTGGTGAATGGATAGAGGACATAAGTAAAAGCAAACAAAAGCTAAAACTAATCGAGGAGCAACGTTATCGAGGAGAGCTGGTTAGGGCAAGGACTGAAGACACAGCTTGGCGTTGTCAGATGGGAGGAGGTTTGGCTCCCAAAGGCGCCGCACCTCAAGGTCTCACATAACCTATCAGCCCGTCATCATTCATACGTCATCTCCGGCAAGTCCCCCTCCTCCCGGATGTCCGGGGGGCGGAGGTTTTTTATTTCGGGATTACGGCCGTACCCTGGCAAGGGGGCAGTCGTGTGGTGACACGCACACAGCAGTTACACCGAACACTATGCCAACTATGTTTAAGGTCCCCACTGTGCAGCAGGCCGAACACAGAGAGACAGGACCTTCATTTGACCATCGATGTCCTGAAAGACAACCGTACTCTTGGAGTGTTTCATATTGATACTGCAATGGCACCCCCAGAGACCGTGCAGATAATCGGAAGCGTGCTCCACATGTCTATGAACGCTTGCTCGCCGAGGTGACGGTGCTCACGACTTAGGTGAAACCAGACCTCCCTGCGGAGTCATGCAAGTACTACATGAAGGCCTGAGACACTACGTCCAAATGCAGCGGCGCACCTGTCTAATCAGACCTGACACATGCACTCAACGAGCAAGAGCACAAACTGCTTCACTACATGCTTATGCAACGGATTGAGGTACCTGAAAGTCTGATGGCACTCCTGGAATGTTAAACAAGGTAGCCACTCGACGAAGGAGGTCTGCTGGGAGAAGACACTGTACAAAGATATGTACCTCGTCTTCACGACCACCACATAACGGGCATACTAGGTGCAAGCTCGCTCGTGTAAACGCCCTGCTACGGAGGGGGAGACGACGGTGAGCAAGGCGATACATGAACGTTGTCCTACTTGCATACAGGAAGTCCGCCAGTATTAATTTCGAGCTTGGACGCATATCTGACCGGTCGCTTCGACTGGGGTAGCTTAGGCGTTGCAGGGGAAGCGCCAACGAAACGAGCGCTTGGTTTAGAAAAAGCTCGTGTCGAAAGGAATCACATCAAAGAAATAGGATGGGGAGGGGTGTTATCAACAGACATCAATCATATCAAAACAGCGTTTCTCGAACATTACCAGGAGCTCTCCGCGTTGCACCCGGTAGATGTTATTACATTTAAGGATGAGTTTCTGGCTGAGGTACCGCGTCTCCACGACCGAACAAAAGACATATTAGAACTGTACGTAACTGAATCAGAGGTGGAGCACGCAATTGATAAGTTAAACCCCGGTAAATTCCCTGGACAGGAATAGTTCAACGCTGCTTTTTATAAAGAAGAACTTCGGGACGAAATAGCCCTTGTCTTCTCTGTAATCTTTGAAGCCCTCAAAGAAAATGCACTGCCTCCGTCCTACGGATCGTCCCACACTGTGCTCATTTCCAAAACAAATGAAATACGTATTTTAAGAGTCGTTAGAACATACCGGCTCATATCACTCACAAAAGTGAGTACAAATGTTTTATGAAGGTTCTGGGGCAAAGGCTGCAGACCATGATTAATGACACAGTTGATGCTCACAAAACATGTGGGATTAAAGGGCGCTCCATTTTCTCCAACATCCATTAAGCGCGCAGTGTACTAGAATGCTGCGATGATGGCAGTAATGGTCGGATGGCCTTTCTCCAGATTGACTAGGTCGCTCATGAACTATTGTTTGCCATCTTAGACCATGTAAATGTCGGTTCTGTTATCCGTGGGGGCGTGGCCTTGGCGTATCGGAGCTGTAAGACGAGACTGATCGTGATCAAATGTTTAGAAGCCTCCAATAGCGTGCAGCGTTCTGCATGCCGGAGCTGTCCCTCAGCCCTCTTTTATTTTGTATCTATATTGTGACCCTCTGTTTGAAAATACTAAAAATAATAATATTCATGGATTCAAGGTGAAAGCAGCTGAAGTAAAGCTGTTAGCGTATGCAAACGATATCGCGATATCGCTGTTTTTACGGATGCAGACGGGGAACACTCCAAGCTGGGAAGTGTGTTCGCGAATTCAGCCAAGTCCCCAGTAGTGGGGTTAAGTGGTCAAAATGCCTCGGGCTTTGGCACTGAAGGTGGCCATCTACCCTGGAATGGTTTGCCAGTGTGTCCCCGACGACGACACCAGATAGGTATTGTACATAGGCGTTTTGCTTATGGCACCGTGACAGTGAACAGTATTGGAGAGGGCAGGCTCAAGAGATAAAACACAAAGCTGAAAAGTGGAAAGCGACCAACTTGTCTATTTTTGCCAGGGCCACCGTTTGGAACTTCATCTCCAAGCTCTGGTACGTTATGCAGGCGTTGCAATATTCACTGTTAAACATTCAGAAGCTGCACAGGACTTTCGGTGTATTTGTCTGGGCGTCTGAATGGGCGCTACAGTCGGACCAGAGTAAAAGACGGTAGGCTAGGATTGGGCCACCTGTTTTTGTGAGAGCTGGTTAGACGTTTTTTTTTTTCTTTTTAGAGACACGACTAACCCTTTCTTACGCACAGTAAACCACGTAAGGCTGTGGCGGCTGCTGCCGGAGTACATTGTTTCTACTGATTGAATTGCAAAACATTTATTTCGTCGCTCAAGCAGGAGTAAGGAGAGAGGTACTAGATGGCCGCTAGTCCATGGCTGGCGGCGACCTCATTAGCCCGCTCGATGGCCTGTATTTGGACCGTCGGGTCTGAGCTGACCAGCACGGCTTCCCACAGCTCGGGAGAAAGGAGCTGTATAATTCCACCGCAGATGGGTCATTTGCGCAGTTCCAGGGAATGTGATCGTATGTCACTCTTTCGCCGCATTTACTGCAGTTTGGGTTGTGCTGGCCTGGGCACATCAGGGCAAGCATCGCCGGATTTAGGAGGGAGCGTGTTCGTAGTCGGAGCCAGGTAACTTCCTGCGCCTTTGTTAAGGATTTGTGGGCAGGCGGATATGTGCGCCTTTCTAGCTTGAAGTGGTGGATAATATCATGAAAAGAAATTAACCCACCCGTCGTGAAATTCGGGTTGGAGGGAGCGCTCACTGCCCAGTCGACGAAACCTCGGGCTTGCGCGTGAGCCACCTCGTTCCCCGGATCAGACAAATGGGCCGGGACCCAGATTAATTCAATATTTATAATCGGAGCAGGGTGCTTTGGAGGATGCGGAGGATGCGGAGGGAGGTAGACGTGATGCGGCCTCTCGCGAAATTGCGAATGCCTGTTTTAGAATCACTGATTATGTAGTAATCCCGATCGCCATCAGCTCGCGCGCCAACCCGAAGAGGTAGACGAAGTGGAGCCGGAGCCTTGTTGGCACTGCACTGTTGATTCGAACGCTACCCCCGTCGCTTTGGTTTGCGGACGTTGCTTACAGTCTTGGTGCTCCAATAAACACCTTTCACTTGGTGGAGGTGTCTCGGTCGTCGCCCCAGTCCTCCTCGCAAATTTCACCCTGGTACTTCGGAACCGCACGCTACCGCCTTCGGTCACAACCATACAGGACGCTCCCAGCCAACCATCGGCGCCCATCCCTGCCACTCCTGCCACCATCTTCTGTCCCGGGGCACAACGCCCCCGTGACCCACCTTTCTTCAGTGGTACCGACGACCATGTCGTTGACGACTGGCTGGCCTCTTTCGAGCGCGTCAGCACTTACAACCGCTGGGACGATTCCATAAAGCTGAGCAACGTCCTCTTCTACCTCACGGACGTGGCAAATCTGTGGTTTCGAAACCACGAAGCCGATCTTTCGACGTGGTCTGTCTTCAAGAAGAACTTCGCGGATGTCTTCGGCCGTCCTGCGGTACGCAAACTCCGCGCCGAACGCCTCCATGCACGGCTTCAACTTCCCGAGGAAACGTTTACCAGCTACATTGAGGACGTGGTTGACCTCTACAAGCGGGTAAATCCGTCCATGCCCGAGCCCGAAAGAGTTACACATGTTCTAAAAGGTCTCAGTGATGATGCGTACTATATGGTGTCGGCCAGGGACCCTACTTCCGTATCCGACATTATAACCCTGTGCCAGAGGTTTGACGAGCTACGAAAGCAACGCGCTTCTACGCGGCGGGCTGACGCACATGCTGGCTTGGCACTGGCTACGCCGTCTGCGGAACAGTCTCAATTTATGCAGTATATCCAAGACTTCATCCGCGAGGAAGTTGCACGCCAGCTGTCCCTCCTCCATCCAGTTCAGCCGACCGTCTGCACTTCGCAATTAGCGCCGGCCAACGCGCCATTCATCTCGCCGGCTATCCGCCAAGTTATCGAGGGGAAAGTCGCCGAAGCGCTGCCTTCTAGTGTTCCCATCGCTCCTGTGCAAGCCCCACTCACTTACGCTCAAGTAACCGCTGGAACGCGCGGTCCGCTTCCTACATCGTCTTACCAGAACGGCCCTACATTTTATGCTCCACCTCGTTTCATGGCCCCTCAGTCTCCAATCCCTCGACCGCGACGCCGCATTACGAACCCATGGCGAACCGCCGACAATCGCCCAATTCGCTACGCTTGCTGGCTCCCGGGTCACGTCGCTCGCCTTTGCCGTCAGCGCCCGCTTCATCCTGAGAACACAGTCCGTCAGTACCACTACGATCCCGAGCCGCCCTTGAGCAACGTCTCTTCTGGATCGTCTCCACCTCGGGCTCAGTACTCAACACGCCGTTCGCCTTCGCCTCGCCGACGTTCCATTTCGCCGATGCTCCGGCGACAGGGCCCTACGCAAGGGGAAAACTAAATGCCGCAGTTCCGGAGGCAAGAACTGCGCGTTTGACGAACTCGTTAAGTCCTCCGCCTTCTCCCGCCAACGTCCTTGAAGTGTTCGTAGAAGGTTTTCCCGTTCTTGCGCTGGTGGATACATGCGCTGCCGTTTCCGTAATTAGTGATGCCCTTCGCCGCAAAATTCGCAAGGTCACGACGCCGCTTTCTGCCTTTTCGCTTCGTACGGCCAGTTCAGAGCGCATCACCCCTGTGGCAGCGTGCACGGTACGAGTTTGCATCAAAGACATTACGTATCTCGTCGAGATGGTGGTGCTTTACGAATGCTCCTACGACATCATCCTCGGCTTCGACTTTCTGTCAACTCACAGTGCTGTGATTGATTGTGCCCGTGCGGAAGTTGAGCTTTCCCCTGTGTGTAATGTTTCCCTGTGTGACCCACCTGTGCGCCCTGCTAAACTCCTTGTAGCTGCAGACACCGACATTCCTCCCTTTTCTTCTGTTCTCGTTCCCCTTATTTCGACATCTGCCCTCCCTAGTCCTGTTCTCTTTACGCCCAAACTCGCCTCCGCCCACCATAACCGCCTCCTTCTTCCTTTCGCCGTTCTAATGATTTCTGATGGCAGCTGTGTCATCTATGCTTCCAACCCTTTTCCCTGCCCAACGGCTGTTCTTCGCGGGGAGTGCCTCGGCTACATTGAAGAGCTGGACCCTGATCGCACTTACATGTTCTCCGAACCTGAAGTTTTTCCTCACATCGCTGCCCTGACGTCTTGTGCTGCTACAAGTGATGAGCTTCCTGTCGACGCCCTTCATCGAGCTATCGCGACCGACCTTCCGTCCGCCCAACGGGACCAAATAGTCGCCCTCCTTCAGCGCTTCAGTGCATCTTTTGACGTGTCCCAGCCTTCCTTGGGCTGCGCCTTGACCTTTTCTCATGCAATCGACACTGGTCCTCATGCTCCCCTGCGGCAGCGACCATATCGCGTGTCGCCCACTGAGCGCCGCGTCATTAGTGACAATGTCGCCGATATGCTTCAACGGGGCATCATACGACCATCTCATAGCCCTTGGGCCTCCCCCGTAGTGTTGGTGACGAAGAAAGATGGCACGATCCGCTTCTGTGTGGACTACCGGCGTCTGAATAAGATAACCCGCAAAGATGTTTACCCACTACCACGAATTGACGACGCGCTAGATTGTTTGCAAGGAGCGGAGTTCTTTTCGTCGCTAGATTTGCGCTCTGTCTATTGGCAAGTACCGATGGCTTCCGCTGACCGCCCGAAAACAGCCTTCATCACTCCCGATGGCTTGTATGAATTCAATGTGATGCCGTTCGGACTGTGCAACGCCCCCGCCACCTTCGAGAGAATGATGGATAACATTCTCAGTGGGCTCAAATGGTAAACGTGTCTTTGTTATCTAAATGACATTGTCGTTTTCTCGAAAGATTTCCCTTCCCACCTTCTGCGCCTTCAGCGTGCCCTTACGTGCCTTACTGAAGCCGGCCTACAGCTCAACTTGAAGAAATGTCACTTTGCCGCTACCAAGCTCACAATACTTGGTCATGTCATATCATAGGATGGCATTCTACCGGATCCTACCAAACTTCGTGCCGTCGCAGACTTCCCCAAGCCCACAACCTTGAAAGAACTTCGCAGTTTTATCGGTCTATGTTCGTATTTCCGCCGTTTTATCCGCAACTTCGCCAGTATCATCGCCCCTTTAACGCAACTTTTCGCCGGAGGCCCGAACCTCTCCTCTTGGTCACCAGCCTGTGCTGCTGCGTTCAGTACACTACGCCGTCTACTGGTCTCTCCGCCATTTTGACCCTGCCTGCTAGCCCGAAATACACACTGATGCAAGCGGCGTAGGTCTGGGCGCTGTTCTTGCTCAACGGAAACCTGGATATTCCGAGTATGTCGTCGCGTACGCTAATCGTACCCTCACGAAAGCAGGATCGAACTATTCTGTGACCGAAAAGGAGTGTCTGGCCATCATATGGGTCATTACCAAGTTTCGTCCTTATATTTACGGTCGCCCATTCTACGTTGTTACCGACCACCACGCGCTCTGTTGGCTATCCTCCCTCAAAGACCCCTCCGGCCGCCTCGCCCGCTGGGCGTTACGCCTTCAGGAGTACGATATCCACGTCATCTATCGATCTGGACGCAAGCACATCGACGCTGATGCCCTTTCCCGTTCACCGCTTCCTAACGACTCGACGGCTGGCTTCGTTTGTGCCTACGATTGTCGCCGCTCAACATTACCAACATAAAATCTGAGCAGCAGAAGGATCCATGGATATCCTCCCTCTTAACATTCCTGTCTACGCCCGGAGAGCTGTCTCCGTCACGTGCACTTCGTCGTCAGGCCCACCACTTCGCCACTCGTGATGGACTTTTATACCGCCGCAATTACCATCTTACAGGGCGAAAGTGGCTTCTCGTGATTCCGCGACATCTCCGTGCTGAAATCTGTGCCTCTTTCCACGCCGATCCCCAATGCGGCCATGCAGATGTCATGAAAACCTATTCTCGACTGCGTATAAGATGTCACTGGCGCGGCATGTACCGCTTCATTCGTCAGTACATCCGATCCTGTACCGCCTGCCAACGTCGCAAGAATCCACCCCCTCAGCCAGCCGCTCCGCTGCAGCCATTGCCTTGCCCCAGCCGCCCTTTTGACCGTGTCGGCATCGATCTCTATGGCCCGCTTCCGACCACGTCGGCTAACAACCGCTGGGTCATCGTAGCCGTTGACCACCTAACCCGTTACGTGGAAACATCGGCCTTGCAGTCTGCCACCGCACGGGATGTTGCTTCGTTCATTCTGCATCGCCTCGTTCTTCGTCACGGCGCACCGAAAGAATTGATCAGTGACCGCGGACGTGCGTTTCTGTCCGACACTGTCGAAGCCCTCCTCAAACAGTGCCAGATCACTCACCGGAGCACCACAGCGTATCACCCCCAAACGAACGGCATGACTGAGCGATTTAATCGCACTCTTATTGACATGCTAGCTATGTACGTTGATAGCGCTCACTCTAATTGGGACCAAGTGCTGACTTTCGTAACGTACGCCTACAATACGGCTACGCAGACTACGACTGGGCTCTCCCCCTTCTTTCTTTTATATGGTCGGGAACCCACGTCCACCATGGATACTATTCTACCCTACCACCCCCACGCTTCAGAGACCACTCTACTGTCTGAAGCGCACACATTTGCCGAAGAATGCCGACAATTGGCGCGCTCCTTCACAACGGAGAACCAGGCTCAACAAAAGCATAACCGGGACCCTACAAATCCAGCGCCTTCATATCCCTCAGGTGCCCTCGTTTGGCTCTGGGTGCCTTCCTCTGCATCCGGCCTCTCATCCAAACTCCTATCGCGCTATCATGGATCTTACCGCATTCTCGAACAATCTTGTCCCGTCAATTACGTAGTAGAGCCCTTGAACCCATCTTCAGATCATCGCCGCCGCGGCCGAGAAACTGTACATGTCGACCGCCTCAAGCCGTATTATGATCCCCCTACCCTTTCCTCACCATGAGTCGCCAGGATGGCTCCTTTTCCGCCGGGGGGTATTGTAGTAACCCCGATCGCCATCAGTTCGCGCGCCAACCCGAAGAGGTAGACGAAGTGGAGTCGGAGCCTTGTTGGCACTGCACTGTTAATTCGAACGCTACCCCCGTCGCTTTGGTTTGCGGACGTTGCTTACGGTCTTGGTGCTCCAATAAACACCTTACAATTATAATATCAGCGGACGTGTCTGCTGTAGCTAAGGCTATGGCCGCTTCCTCCGCCGTCTCGGAGGAGGTGGTTGCGATTGATGCGGCTGCCGACGGGGAACCGTTTCCATACACAGCGGCCAATGCAAACGCTTGTCTCGGGGTTTGCCGATATTCCGCCGCGTCCACGTCGCGCTGCATTGACGTGTTGGCCGTACATGGCATGTAGGACGCGAGCCCTCGCCATGCGTCGACCTTCGTGGTGCGCGGGGTGCATATTCTTGGGTAAGGGTTTAATGAATAGACCTGTCTTAATGTGTGCAGGTAACTGTGTTTTCGCCTCCTCCTCTGGAAGTTCCCCACACATGTGTAGTCTGTACAGGATGGCCCTTCCTGCCTTCGTGCAAGTGAGTCGCTCGAGCTGGGAGACAAGGTGTTCCTTGCACAGCTCCGATAGCGTGTTGTGGACCCCAAGGGCCGCTAACCTTTCCGTAGACGTGCTGTGCGGGAGCCCAAGAGCAGCCTTGGCCTGTCGGATTAGGCTCTCGACCTTCATTCTCTCCACGAATTGCAGTTGCAGGTACGGGAGGGAGTAGAAAATCCTGCTCAGTACAAAAGCCTGGACTAATCGACAGAGATCTTTTTCTTTCATTCATTTTCGTTTATTGGCTATCCGTCTAATGAGACGTACAGTCTGATCGACCATGGCAGTGTCTGTTGATTGTTTCGGTGTTTTTGCGATTGTTCTGTATATACATCCCCAGTATGCGCGTGGTTTGAACCTCCCTGACTGATTGGCCTCCCACACATACATTCAAGGGGATTGGGGGGGGGGGGGGGGGCTGGTTTGCATTTGTTTCGCGCGGCTTGGCCCTGAAAACCAGCAGCGTGCGAGCATTCAAGGCCTGCTCCCGACGCGTAAGTTTCGATTGTGTCAACTGCCTGCTGCAGCGTATACTCTATTTGGCCGTCATTCGCTGTGGTTATCCACAAGATGATGTGATCCGCATAGAAAGTGTGCTGCAGCCCCGGCAGGGCAGTGAGCTTGGGCGGAAGTGTAATGAGTGCAAGATTAAAAAGGAAAAGCGAGATCACCGAGCCTCGTGGTGCGCCTCATCTTCCCAGAGGAATGGGATCCGATGTAAGGCTACCTAGATGATCGGACATAATTAAATATCCGTTCACCGGGGTCCAATTTAAAGAGATTCGTAAGGATTGCTTCGTGTGAGACGTTGTCGAAGGCTTTGCTCTGGTCTAGCCCGAGTACCGCCTTCGTACCGGTTCCACATGGAGGGTCCAGCAGGTCCTTCTTAAGCTGGAGCATCACATCCTGCATGGACAAGTTTGCCGTAAACCCAACCATTGTTGCAGGAAGTATCTCGCGGTCGTCCTTGTAATTTTGCAGTCAGTTAAGGATGGCATGTTCCATTAGTTTTCCGATGCAAAACGCGAGGGAGATAGGCCGCAGATTCTCGATCGAGAGTTTCTTGCCCGGGTTTGGGATGAAGTGCATGACCCGCACGTGCCTCCATTCCTGTGAGATCTCGCTTCCGTCAGGGCTGCGACACACATATGGTCTAGGTTTCTCAGCGTTTTGTTTGACACTCCGTCAGGTGATGGTACGGAGCTGACTGAGAGCAAACCAGACCTCGGGATCTGCTATATGTCGGCATCCAGGGTGTCGTTGGGGAGACCCTCATACGCGGGTAGTGGGTCTGTGTGGGACGTGTTCAGGTAGTGTGTTCGCAGTTCGGCGAGTAGCTCAGCGTTCGTACCCTGGTATTGGTGAATTAATTTCGTGAGCCAGTCTCGTTGTGTGCATTTTGTCTGTGTGGGGTCGGAGCAAGTGTCGGAGGAAGAACCATGCCTATGTTTCCAAGCTGCCCGTTCATATTGTTAAGTGGCAGCAAGCGAAAAACAGGAGAACAGGGGACAGAGAAGATGTTCGATGACAGTGAGATGACCTTTAAATGAATCGTTGGCGGGCCTCGCGCGAGCGCTCCTCCCATGCCACTGTCCTCTTTCTCCTCCGTCCGTAACGTTATCCGGGACCACCGAGCGATCGTCCCGATCGTAGACGAGGAAGTTTACCGATGTTGATGATTCCATGTCATGATGATGGGCGTGTGTGGATGCTTAAGAAAAAAGAGGAAGAAGGTTTAGTTTGGTTTATAGGGTTTTAAACGTCCCAAAGCAACTCGGATTATGAGGGACGCCGTAGTGGAGGACTCCGGAAATTTCGACCACCTGGGGTTCTTTAACGTGCACTGACATCGCACAGCACACGGTCCGGCATTGAAAAGCTGCCGCCGAGGCCGGGATTCGATCCCGCATCCTTGGGAACAGTAGTCGAGCACCGTAACCACTGCGCCACCCCTTATTTTTCTGTTTTGCCCAATTTATTATCAGATTTTACACGCAAAGGGCATTACTCCACACACACACACAGAGAGAGATAATATTACGCGGCAAATACACAACATGAGTTAAAACCACGCGATTTGGGCTGTGAGATCCATTACAAATCAGTCATTTGTAGCAACACTTCTCGGAAGCCACTCAGGCACTTCGTCTTGTGTCTTGAGAACTTCAATAACAGTAGCAACGGCTTCGCTAAAATGCTGCCCATTTTCCTCGCATCAACGTCTGCATGCCTGAAAGCCATTCTGGATCCCCAGATACTGTGCGGGCCCAATAACATGATTTTGTCCAGCGGTAGCCCATCATCATCTTCAATTGGTAAAAATCGAATTCCGAATGCATCCACGGGTAGGTCTCCCGGCGGGTAAGAATAGAACGGCTTGCTGACACGATGATTACCGATGAACCTTGGCCCAGGACACTCTCGGGTCACACGTTGCCACGACTCGATGGCGGAAGCCAAGGCACGCACCGCATGACATAGGCAGGGGAGGATGTCAAGTGTAGCGGTGTCGTGGGTCATGGGGTCTTTGGTCGGCACATCTGGTCAGTGGGGTCACATTTGGTCGTTCGGGTCTCTTCTTGTGTCTTGTAGTCAAGTGTGGCGTCTCAGTCCCTCCGTCGTGTCTTGTGGTCGGGGCGGGGGAACAGGGCGGAGGAACGGCAAAGTCTTGCTGGGTCCGGCAGGCTAGGGAACAGCCATACGGTGCATCCTGACCTTCAGCCGACGGCGCAAGAAGTCGCAGGGCGCCGAAGCTCGGAACCACGATGAGGCGGTGATGATAAATACCTCACACCTCCACCAAATGTTACGCGGCGCGGCAAGCGATGAAAACAAAAGAACAGAGGGCAAAGAGAGAATGTTCGATGACAGTGAGATGACGTTTTAATGAATTGTTGGCGGGCCTAGCGCGAGCGCTCCTCCCGCGCCACTGCCCTCTTCTTCCTCCTTCGTCCGTAACAAAATTATCACAGATTTGATCCCATTGTTTTGTTTGTTTTTTGCAGGTCTATAGTGTACGCTTCGTTATGGCGCTCGAACTGCGCTATACACTTGCGTAGACTTCTATTATGTCTCTGTCTCTTCCAATGTTTTACTAGGCTGGCATGCGCTTGCCACATGCGGAGGAGTTTGGAGTCGGCAGTCTGGTGCGGCTCCTCAGTCAGCGTCTCGACCGTGGTGGTATTAACGGCCTCTTTAGGTGCAGCGATCCACTCCGTTAGGTTGTTTATCTGACTGCGGGCAGTTTGCTCTCGTAAGCGTCTGAACCTATCCCAGTGGATGATGCGTGTGCGCATGTGACGCAGTTTGTGAAATGTGTCAAATGTCGTAGCTATTATGCAATGGTCTCTCCCTAGTGTGTTTCTCGTGTTTTCTCGTCGCTAATGTTTTTGGTTAGTGAAGTGAGGTATCTGCGCTAACGCTGTTGCCGACCCGCGTGATTTCTTGGGGATTGTTAAGAATTGTGAGGCCCAGGTTCTGGATAGACTGCCACAGCTTTGTACCCTTGGGGTTGTTCTTCCGATAACCCCAAGCCGAATGGTGGGCATTAAAATCGCCCACCATAAGGAGCTGCGTTCCTGCGGCGAGGCGAGTTGCTTTAAACAGTAGGTCAGAAATTCCTGACCCCCTGCCTTTCGGTGAACTGTATAGGTTGAGTATAAAACGATTTGCGCCACCCTTGCTTCTGGGCACAATTTCATGTAGCGTGTACTGTTCGCTAGAACTGTCTATGATGTGATGTATAGCCGTAATGTTGCGTTGCACAAATGTCGCTGTGAATGGGACTGTCGCCGTTGTCCCCGAGTTGGAGGGGGGAGTAAACGCTTTATAGCCTGGTAATTTCGCCGGACCGCTGGCTTCTTGAAGTGCTATTATGTCCGGTTGTTTAGGTGAGCTTTGGGTGTGAAACAACAGGTTACTACGTTTGTTGTGGAATCTCCTGCATTTCCACTGCCATACCTCAATTTGCTGGGGAGGGGCCATGTTGAGACATGGGAGGGATAATTACAGGCACGGTCTGGGAACCGACATTACATTACGGCTTGCCTCCAGGGCCGCGAGACGCTGCACTTCTTTCTGAAAAAAAAAACAGCAATGTTTGTACCCAGCTCAGTTACTTCGCTCGTGAGAATGTTACCTTCCTCCTCGAGACCGCTGAATTTATTCTCTAGTGCGCTCATTTCTGCCCTTAGCTTGTCATGCATACTTAGATTTGATAGTCGGTTGCGGGTTGTCATCTTTAGATGCTTCCGCAGCGCGTTTCGATCCGGAACCCTAATAGGAAGGAGCCGGTCTTTTCAAGTTAATGCGGCTGTTCTTCTTCATTGAATTACTGGTGGAGGGTATAGCGCTTAGCGTGACGGATGAAGGCGCGCAGTGTACTGTGTAGTTGTTTTTACGGGTGGTTGCAGAGATTTAATAGACTTTTCATTTCGGCTATTTCCCGTTGCATTTGCGCAAAGGTGCATCTCTAGACTGTTTTTTAAGCTAGGAGATCCTTCTCCCAAGTGGTGTAATTCTGGGAAACCGTATCCGGCCAGCTCACCTGCTTCGAGCAGCTTCTGCTACTGCTCCTGCTTGCACGCCGCCGTCGGTCCGTGCTTCCCTGCCTCGAACTGGCGTTCTGGCTAGATAACAATGGTGGGAAGGAGAATGATCTGTGGCGGGTCTTGCTTCCCCGATGGTGGCTCGACGAACGGCTACCAGATTTGTCTCTTGAGCGCGGTCAGTGTCTGGATTGCTGGTCGACTTTATCGTTCAGGTTCTTGTGTTGTTGGTTGTCTTTGGGGCGGTGTTCTGCAAAGCGATTTTTGCAGTTCCTGCTCCCGGTGTTGTGGGCGCCTTTGCACACAATGCACTTGGGCGTCCAGGTGTGAGCTTTCCCTCGGCTGGTGGAAGGTGTTCTTCACCGCACATGCGGTCCTGGGCTTGTAGTAGACGTCCGCCCGATAGCCGACTCTTCTGCAGTTGAAACAGGTTTCTACCTGCTCCCTGTACGGGTACACACGGAAAGGACTCTCCCAATAGTAGATGGTGTCTGGAGCTTTCTTCCTGGCGAGCGTTACCAGTATGGACATTGAATGGCCAAGGCAACGATCATCCACCGCCGGAATTCCTTGGTTGCGCTTCAGGAATCCTTGCCGGACCTCATCGGGAGTTCCGCCGTCATGTGCATAGTAAATGACGCCTCTGGTAGAGTCGTCCGGCGCTGACACGTACGATGTCACTTCGCACTCTTTCTCGCCCAACTTGAGCAGTCGCAGGTTGCTGTAAACCGAAGCCCTGAGCTTATGCGGTGTGCTTGCAGTGAACGTGTTGTTAAGTGTTAACACAAAGGCTGTCTTGTTCCAGCCGCTCTTGAAGCGGTAGTTTGACTGCTATGCAGGTAGCTCTGAGAGGGTTTCGTGGCGCGACGGTGCGCATGTCCATGCCTCTCAGCCTAACGACGACTTTATAGTCGTTTGCTGGTAGCCGTGGGAGCGGCGCCCTCCTACGTCGGGCAGGTGGTTTCCTCCGATTGGCGAAAGGAGAGGGTTTGGACTTGCCTTGGTTATGAGGAGTGCGCGCGTCCGTCAAGTCTTGGCTCGCTTGTCCGTCTTCCTTTGGGCCGCGGCGCCGGTAGCGTTCTTGCAGGTTTAGTTCAGTCTGCCATCCTCCTTTGGCAAGCTGCTCCAACGCCTTCATCCTCTACGGTGTATACCATGATGCGAGTGTCCTCAGTGACTCGCGAAAGCGAGCGCGGGTCCCGGCGGCTCGACACCGGCGTTTAGCCTAACGTTAAGCCAAACGCAGTTGATCAAGTACTGGCACTTAGTTTCGAAAAATAGGTTATCGGTGGTCGGAAAGCGGCGAGTAGGCGCTGCTTTTATTCTCTACACACCGATAACGCACGTCATACCACACGCTGCAACGCACACATCCATCGCAGCAGCAAAGCCTGCAAGCTCTTGCAACTTGTATGACTTCAATCGCTTGCCGCCGTTCGCAGGTGGTCGACCGGCCGTGGAGTGTCGTAGCTGGTGGTGGTGGTGAAAACGTTTATTGTATATTTGGAGGTTTGTTTGACGTGGAGCCTTAAGGGCCTCTGCCTTACAATACTGGGTGGAGACCCTAGTCAGAGACCCCATTGGCGGTTGCCGCCGCCCGGGCACGCCACGTTAAGGCCATTTGGGCTTGTAGGTCGCAGCAGCCGAGCAAGGTCGCCTCCCAGTCCTCCCGAAAAGGGTTAGGGATTGGGGGAAGGGATGGGTTTCGTTGGCAGGCCCATACCACGTGATAGGTATCAGCCACCTCCCCACAGTACTGGCACTGGCCAGTGAATTGGGAGTCAAAATGTTGAAGTAGCTGCGGCGCGCTGAAGAGCCGACTTGGTCCCTCGTCTCTCGCTCTGGAATGACGTCAGTAGGCACGTGACCGACCACCGACCGTGAAGGGTAGGCTCCGGTACGGCGAAAAGGCGAAACCTGGTGTAGTATTTCTTTCGCAATAAAACTAATTCGTCAAGCACGTGGGAACTATTCTGCATTAGATGCCCATCACTCCATGCCTGACGGTGACCTGGTGACCTCCTCCATGGCTCTGGTCTGAACGATCTGGTCTGAGCTGGCCAACATGGCCTCCTACTACTCGAGAGAAGGATCGCGCATAATATCCACCGGCGGCGGTGCTATGCTGCATTCCCATAAGTCATGGCCATAGGTTACCAGTTTCTGGCACCATCCGCACTCCGGCTGAATTAGTCTCCTTCGGGTACATATTGCTCAATACACAAGGATTGAGGAAAGACCTAATTTGTAATTTTCACGCGCGCTCCTGTGCCTTGACCAACTGCTTGATTGTGGATGGATAAATACTCCGCTCAAATTTATAATGATTTGTGTGTCGTGAAAGGACACAAGCCCATTACTCGTGGACTTCCCCAGAATCGCCGGCTCACCTGCTCGGCTGACGAAACCTTGAGCATTCATGTGAGCCGCCTCATTCCTCAGGTTCCCACAGTAACGGCCGCTCGATGGAAGCTCCACAGTGGGCCGGTACCCAGACATTGTCCGCCTCTCCAAGCCCTCGTTCCGTGGCCTGATTAAGCCCTTGCGTCGCATCTGGGCGCTGATGTATCACTCGCAAATAGCGGACGTGTGAGGAGGGAGATTAAGTAAACGGTTGATGGTGATTGGTAATGAATTAGTTATACGATAGATATCGGTAGAGTTAATGAATAATGATAATGACTAATGCAATGATCTCAAAATGATGTAATGACCAATAAGTCAAGCAGCGATTTTTAATGACCGCAACAGACTGGAAATAAGTAAATATGCTTAGCTAGCTATGAGTGGTAATGACTACAATGACTAGGCATGACTCAGCATGACTACGGAACGACCAGTATGTCGAACGATGACTTGAAATGGTCGCAACTGACTGGAAAAGGGTAAATATGCTTAGCTATAAGTGATAATGACTGCAATGACTATACAGGACTCATCATGACGATAAGAGGCAAAAGATGAGAGACAAATGATAGGAGAGGAAGGGCAGGCTTTCGCCGTTCTCCTCTTAAGAGACATCCCCTAAGAGACCTTGTCATTTTTATCCATCCCAGAGCACACGGATGCCTTTGCGATTACCTTCGATTGAAATGCAGTCTACACAGTCATGTTCAAACCTGGTTACTCCGATTCAGAAGCCGAAAATCAACCACTTCGCCACGGTGGCGGGTGCTTCGGCTCGTTATAACCAGGTTCAAATGGGGTTAAACCTTTGCTATTATTATTATTATTATTATTATTATTATTATTATTATTATTATTATTATTATTATTATTATTATTATTATTATTATTATTATTATTATTATTTTCTTTTTTTTTTTTCTTTTTTTTCAAGATGGCGCCCAGTAAGGACGCATGTGCGCTGTGCTCCCGCCCGTTTTTTGGCAAGCAGCAGTTTTTACGATGTGCCGACTGTGCGAAACGTGTTCACACGAAGTGCGTCACCTGGGCGGATGACGAGCTGCAACTTCTGAAGTCCGGCTCTCGGCCATTCTTGTGTAATTTGTGTGCGTCGTCGTCGTCTGACGGTGTTAGTCTTAGCGACGGTGGTGCTAGAGTCCCTGGTGCCCCGCTCCTGCCCAGCCACCCGACCGGTTTTCCCCCTTCAGCCGCGACCGGCGAACATGGCGGTGAGTTTGCCTCGCTACGGGCTCTCCTCCTCGACGCGCTTGAGGGAATCTCTTTTCTGAGCGATGAGGTTGCCCAGCTACGGGAAGAGAACGAGCGCCTTCGTGTAGAGAACTCGCGGGCTTTCGTACAACAAGCCGAGGTTATCGCCTCTTTACGTGCCGATGTTCGCGGCCTACGCCAGGAGCTTGTGCGGTGCGCTGCTTCGCAGTGTGAGCGTCCTCTCGTCGAGCGTCCTCTCGTTGTCTCCGTGGGCAATCCTACCCGTGAGGAGCAGCCATCTGTGGACTACTCCGCCGCTCTTCATCGAGGGATGACTCCTGGAGATATTCCCTGTTCATCTTCTGCCTCTGCTCCTCGCCGTGCGGTTGACTTACCCAGTGAGATGAAGAAGCACCGAAGTCGAGCCATTACTGGCGCATCGAGCTCATCTGTCCTGAACGTTGCCATTTACCAAAAGAAGCGTCCGAAGACTATTTTCGTCTCTAAACTCAGTCCCGATACTACATCGGTAGACCTTACCAACCATCTAAAATCAGTGAATATTACTCCCATTTCCTGCCGGCAGCTGAAAACAAGGTACGACTCCTACTCGTCCTTCCATATTGAAGTTGATGAAGAATCCTACAGTAAGCTTGTTGAGCCTTCGATGTGGCCGATGGGTTGCATATACAAGGACTTTCGTGGGAAGCTTTACAAAGATATGCTTCATCCCTCTGAACTGACGCAAAATTGCAGTGGCCCCTAATTTGGATATCTATTATCAAAACGCCCGAGGTCTTCGGACTAAGGGATCAGAATTTTTTTCCAGCGTCTTGTCCTCTTGTTATACCGCTGTTGTGGTTACCGAAACCTGGCTGTCAAGTGATATTCCTTCCAATGATTTCTTTCCAAATAATTACTCTGTTTTTCGTAGCGACCGCCCTGAAACAGGTCCCAAATCAAGAGGAGGTGGAGTGCTCATTGCTATTGACAGTTTTGTGAAGTGTGTTCGACGTTCCGATCTGGAAACTGTTGAAGAATGTGTGTGGCTCGAGCTCACTTTAAATCGACATGAAAAACTTTTACTTGCAGCTTTCTACATTCCTCCGAATCTACCTCCTTCAGCCTATGATGATGTTCTGCTCTCAATCGAACATGTTATAACCCGTCATAGCAAACACAAACTTCTTATTTTAGGTGATTTTAATACTCCTGGTATCAACTGGAACTCACTTATTTCTTCTCACAACAATCATTACATATTAAGTAAGTGTAACGCTCTACTTGATTTCATAGCCTTTAACTCTTTGCAGCAACACAATTTCATTGAAAACTGTTGCGGTAATATTCTTGACATCTGTCTATCGAATTTTGAAAGTGTTCGAGTCTCGAGTTCGGACATACCGCTGACTCGCTGTGACAAATTTCACCCTCCGCTTCTAGTTACTACTGCTGTCTCTGCCTCACCTTCTACTAACTCAGATCGGGTGGGGAATTCGCCCCGTTTCGCGTATGCACGTGGTGATTATGTCGGTCTTTTCAATTTCTTCTCTTCCGTCGACTGGTCCCTTTTAAATGACATTAATGATTCAGATGGACAAGTCAGTCGCTTTACAGAAATAGTTCTTGATGGTATGCGTCGGTACATACCTTTGCATACTCCTACGCGTAGGAAGTTCCCTTCCTGGTTTTCAAGGGAACTAATAACGGCGTTAAAGCTCAAGGAACGGGCCCATCGTAAAGCGAAACGCCCTGGGTTTCACAATTGGGCAGATGAGTTTCGCCGTGTGCGTTCTCTTTGCAAACGCTTATACAAGCGGGACTACGACTCCTATCTTGAGTCTTTAGAGAGGTATGCCTCAAATCGTCCTAGTCAGTTCTGGCGTTACGTTCGCAAGCGTTCCATTAAATCAGATTTAAGTATCAGCTTAGTTGACTCTCAGGGTTAGGAAATTCGGGATGTTGCCGACAGTTTTGCACAACATTTTTCCTCCGTTTACAAACATCCACATTGTGATTCCGTTTGCCTCCCATCTGGTGCACTATCTAATTCCATTCTCTTTGACGAGGGGTTGATAACTGAGAGTCTTAAGCGTCTGAGACCATCTTTGTCTCCTGGACCTGATGGCATTCCAGCTGCCATAATAAAAGCCTTCAGTTATATCTGCGTACCAGTACTGACTGCCATATTTAATAACTGTTTAAAAAATGCTGCCTTTCCTCGCGTGTGGAAAATGGCACGCGTGTTTCCTGTCTTCAAGTCTGGAAACAAAACTGATGTTTCCAATTATCGTCCGATTTCTCTTCTATGTGCAACCTCTAAGCTTTTCGAATTAGCTTTGCACAGCGTACTTTCCTTCCATCTCAAACATATCATAGTACCGAATCACCATGGCTTCATGTCGGGTCGCTCTACTTCCACCAACCTAGTCACGTTTATGACGTATGCCTCTGCAGCAGTCCTTCAGAGGGGTCAGGTTGACACTGTGTACTGTGATATGAGCAAAGCTTTCGACGTTGTTACTCACTCACTACTTCTTGAAAAACTTCTACTCTCTGGCGTTGAAGTCTCTCTCGTAGCCCTCCTACGCAACTATCTCCTTGATCGCTTCTGCTTTGTCAGTGTCAATGGACAGACTTCTTTCGTTTACCCTGCAACGAGTGGAGTTCCTCAAGGTTCAGTACTAGGCCCGCTTCTCTTCTCCGTTTTTATTAATGATGTTTCCTCGGCGATAAAGAACTCCTCGTTTCTTCTTTATGCTGATGATATAAAAATATTCAAGGTAATACATTCTTTTCAAGATTGCGTGTTGTTGCAATCGGACATATCTGCTTTTTCTGATTGGTGTGCGATGAATCGACTTACCCTCAATTCTTCCAAAACTAGGGTTGTGTCCTTTACTCGTAAAACACATAGCTTTCTCTACCATTATTCTGTCAATTCTGTGCTGTTGGATAGGGTTGATGAAATTAATGACCTTGGTGTACTTTTTGACCGCGCCCTCAGCTTCTCCTCTCACACTAAACGCATTGCTCAGCGGGCTATGCGCACACTCGGATTCGTTTGCAGACTTTCGAGAGAGTTCCATACTCCACTTCCGTTCCTAAAACTGTACCTGTCCATATGCCTCCCGGTCTTGGAGTATGCGTCGGTTGTTTGGAATGGCACTTGCAAATCGAACTTGGACAAGGTTGACAGAGTACAAAAAAAATTTTTACGGATATTTCATTATCGCTTTCCTTTCGCAACTTCCCCCTCTCGCTCCACCAGGAGCGCCCAACTGAATCTTCCTTCCCTTCACTGCCGTCGTATCAGACTTGATATCATATTTCTGTACAAACTCCTTCATGGCCACATTATGTGCCCTCAGCTCTTAGAGTACATCCTACTGCGCGTTCCGCGAAAGAGCATGAGGGAATTCAGACCATTTCAGGTTTCTCCTCTTCATTCCCACTCCCCTCTGGACAGGATGCAGTGGTTATTTAACTCTTTTTGTCCTCACCTTGACATCTTCCAAAACTCGCTCTGTTCATTTACATTGGATGTTCGTAGCGTTGTATTCTAAATAGTACTTTATCACATATAACTCCCACTTTCTAGCCTTAAATTGTATTTACTTCACTTTTTGCTTTTTCTCCTGTTCAATGCTGTCTGTATCTTGAACTACTTTTTATCCGTTTCTTGCTTATATTTCAACTTTAAACTTTATATTCGAATCTTACTGTCCCTTGTTCAATTTTACTTCTTTATTGTATTATTCTGTATTTCTAGCCTGTGTTTTAAGTACCATGCACTTGTTGCGCCTGGAACGGTTGTTTATTTTATGTATATTTCTATATTACTATAATCAATGTCAGTCATCTGTTTTTTTTTTTTTTTCTCTTCTACCTACCGTTCTTTTTTTTTTGTTCTTTATTTCCTGGTGTGCTAAAAAATTCTCTCACTGTGTATATAAGTGATGATACTCATTGTTTGCTTAATTTCCGTGATACTTTTCGTCTCAGTTTCATTTCATGTATTATTTATTTCTTTTTTTTTTGTGTTCTCTCTGTGTGTGTAAACATGTTTGTGCTTTTTCATTTTTTTTTTTTTTGTGCTGCAGCACAAAGACCACATGGTTGTTCCTGCGCACATTAAATAAAGATTGATTGATTGATTGATTCATTGATTATTATTATTATTATTATTATTATTATTATTATTATTATTATTATTATTATTATTATTATTATTATTATTATTATTATTATTATTATTATTATTATTATTATTATTATTATTATTATTATTATTATCCATTAAATCAAGCAAGCGTTCCATTAAATCAGATTTGAGTATCAGCTTGTTGACTCTCACGGGTCGGAAATTCAGGATGTTGCCGACAGTTTTGCCCAACATTTTTCCTCCGTTTACAAACAACCACATTGTGATTCCGTTTGCCTCCCATCTGGTGCATTATCTAATTCCGTTCTCTTTGACGAGGAGTTGATAACTGAGAGTCTTAAGCATCTGAGACCGTCTTTGTCTCCTGGACCTGATGGCATTCCAGCTGCCATAATAAAAGTCTTCAGTTATATCTTTGTACCAGTATTGACTGCCATATTTGATAACTGTTTAAAAAATGCTGCCTTTCCTCGCGTGTGGAAAATGGCACGCGTGTTTCCTGTCTTCAAGTCTGGAAACAAATCTGATGTTTCCAATTATCGTCCGATTTCTCTTCTATGTGCAACCTCTAAGCTTTTCGAAGTAGCTTTGCACAGCGTACTTTCCTTCCATCTCAAACATATCATAGTACCGAATCAACATGGCTTCATGTCGGGTCGCTCTACTTCTACCAACCTAGTCACGTTTATGACGTATGCCTCTGCAGCAGTCCTTCAGAGAGGTCAGGTTGACATTGTGTACTGTGATATGAGCAAAGCTTTCAACGTTGTTACTCCCTCACCACTTCTTGAAAAGCTTCTACTCACTGGCGTCGAAGTCTCATTCGTAGCCCTCCTACGCAACGTCTCCTTGATCGCTTCTGCTTTGTCAGTGTAAATGGACAGACCTCTTTCGTTTACCCTGCAACCAGTGAAGTTCCTCAAGGTTCTGTACTAGGCCCGCTTATCTCCTCCGTCATAGCCTCCTCTACCATTATTCTGTGAATTCTGTGCTGTTGGACAGGGTTGATGAAATTATTGTACTTTTTGACCGCACCCTCAGCTTCTCCTCTCATAATGAACGCATTGCTCAGCGGGCTATGCGCACACTCGGATTCGTTTGCAGACTTTCGAGAGAGTTCCGTACTCCACTTCCGTTCTTAAAACTGTACCTGTCCATATGCTTGCCGCTCTTGGAGTATGCGTCGGTCGTTTGGAATGGCACTTGCTAATCCGATTGCACAAGGTTGACAGAGTACAAAAAAAAATTTTACGGATATTTTATTATCGCTTTCCTTGCGCAACTTCCTCCTCTCGCTCCACCAGGAGCGCCCAGTTGAATCTTCCTACTCTTCACTGCCGTCGTATCAGAGTTGATATCATTTTTCTGTACAAAATCCTCCATGGCCACATTATGTGCCCTCAGCTCTTAGAGTACATCCCTCTGCGCATTCCGCAAAAGAGTATGAGGGATTTCAGACAATTTCAAATTTCTCCGTCTCTTCATTCCTATTCCCCTCTGGACAGAATGCAGTGGTTATTTAACTCTTTTTGTCCTCACCTTGACATCTTCCAAAACTCGCTCTGTTCAATTATATTGGATGTTCGTAGCGTTGCATTAGTACTTTATCACATACTTCCACTTTCTAGCCTAAAATATTGTATTTACTTCACTTTTTTGCTTTTTCTCCTGTTCAATGCTGTCTGTATCTTGAACGGCTTTTTATCCGTTTCTTACTTATATTTCAACTTTAAACTTTATATTTGAATCTTATTGTCCCGTGTTCAATTCTATTTCTTTATTGTATAATTCTGCATTTCTAGCCTGTGTTTTAAGTACCACGCACTTGTTGCGCCTGGAATGGTTGTTTATTTTATGTATATTTCTATATTACTATAATCAATGTTAGTTATTCGTTGTCTTTTTTCCTCTCTATCTACCGTTCTTCTTTTTTTTTTTCTTTCGTGATGTGCTCAACAATTCTCTCACTGTGTATATAAGTGATGCTACTCATTGATTGCTTTCTTTCCGTGATAATTTTCGTCTCAGTTTCATTTCATGTGTTATTAATTCCTTCTTTTGTGTTCTCTCTATGTGTGTAACATGTTTGTGCATTTTCATTTTTGTTTCTTTTTTTTTATTTGTGCTGCAGCACGAAGACCACATGATTGTTCCTGCGCACATTAAATAAAGATGAATTATTATTATTATTATTATTATTATTATTATTATTATTATTATTATTATTATTATTATTATTATTATTATTATTATTATTATTATTATTATTATTATTATTATTATTATTATTATTATTATTATTATTATTATTATTATTATTCCGATACAACATCGGTAGACCTTACCAACCATCTAAAATCAGTGAATATTACCCCCATTTTTACCCCCATTTCTTGCCGGCAGCTGAAAACAAGGTACGACTCCTACTCATCCTTCCATATTGAAGTTGATGAAGAATCCTACAGTAAGCTTGTTGAGCCTTCGATGTGGCCGATGGGTTGCATATACAAGGACTTTCGTGGGAAGCTTTACGACGATATGCTTCATCCCTCAGAATTGACGCAAAATTGCAGTGGCCCCTAATTTGGATATCTATTATGAAACGCCCGAGGTCTTCGGACTAAGGGATCTGAATTTTTTTCTAGCGTCTTGTCCTCTTATTATACCGCTGTTGTGGCTACCGAAACCTGGCAGTCAAGTGATATTCCTTCCAATGAGTTCTTTCCAAATAATTACTCTGTTTTTCGGAGCGACCGCCCTGAAACAGGTCCCAAATCAAGAGGAGGTGGAGTGCTCGTTGCTATTGACAGTTTTGTGAAGTGTGTTCGACGTTCCGATCTGGAAACTGTTGAAGAATGTGTGTGGCTCGAGCTCACTTTAAATCGACATAAAAAACTTTTACTTGCAGCTTTCTACATTCCTCCGAATCTTCCTCCTCCTGCCTATGATGATGTTCTGCTCTCAATCGAGCATGTTATAACCCGTCATAGCAAGCACAAACTTCTTATTTTAGATGATTTTAATACTCCTGGTATCAACTGGAACTCATTTATTTCTTCTCACAACAATCATTACATATTAAGTAAGTGTAACGTTCTACTTGATTTTATAGTCTTTAACTCTTTGCAGCAACACAATTTCATTCAAAACTGCTGTGGTAATATTCTTGACATCTGTCTATCGAATTTTGAAAATGTTCGAGTCTCGAGTTCAGACATACCGCTGACTCGCTGTGACAAATTTCACCCTCCGCTTCTAGTTACTACTGCTGTCTCTGCCTCACCTTCTACTAATTCAGATCGGGTGAGGAATTCGCCCCGTTTCGCGTATGCACGTGGTGAGTCGGTCTTTTCAATTTCTTCTCTTCCGTCGACTGGTCCCTTTTAAATGACATTAATGATTCAGATGGACAAGTCAGTCGCTTTACAGAAATAGTTCTCGATGGTATGCGTCGGTACATACATTTGCATACTCCTACGCGTAGGAAGTTCCCTTCCTGGTTTTCAAGGGAACTAATAACGGCGTTAAAACTCAAGGAACGGGCCCATCGTAAAGAGAAATTGCCCTGTGTTTCACAATTGGGCAGATGAGTTTCGCCGCTTGCGTTCTCTTTGCAAACGCTTATACAAGCGGGAATACGACTCCTATCTTGAGTCTTTAGAGAGGAGTGCCTCAAATCGTCATAGTCAGTTCTGGCGTTACGTTCGCAAGCGTTCCATTAAATCAGATTTAAGTATCAGCTTAGTTGACTCTCAGGGTTCGGAAATTCGGGATGTTGCCGACAGTTTTGCCCAACATTTTTCCTCCGTTTACAAACATCCACATTGTGATTCTGTTTGCCTCCCATCTGGTGCATTATCTAATTCCAGTCTCTTTGAAGAGGAGTTGATAACTGAGAGTATTAAGCGTCTGAGACCATCTTTGTCTCCTGGACCTGATGGCATTCCAGCCGCCATAATAAAAGCCTTCAGTTATATCTTTGTACCAGTACGGACTGCCATATTTAATAACTGTTTAAAAAATGCTGCCTTTCCTCGCGTGTGGAAAATGGCACGCGTGTTTCCTGTCTTCAAGTCTGGAAACAAATCTGATGTTTCCAATTATCGTCCGATTTCTCTTCTATGTGCAACCTCTAAGCTTTTCGAATTAGCTTTGCACGACGTACTTTCCTTCCATCTCAAACATATCATAGTACCGAATCAACATGGCTTCATGTCGGGTCGCTCTACTTCTACCAACCTAGTCACGTTTATGACGTATGCCTCTGCAGAAGTTCTTCAGAGGGGTCAGGTTGACACTGTGTACTGTCACGGCCGCTCGATAGAAGCGCTTTAATCGAGCGGCCGTGGTACTGTGATATGAGCAAAGCTTTCGACGTTGTTACTCACTCACTACTTCTTGAAAAACTTCTACTCTCTGGCGTTGAAGTCTCTCTCGTAGCCCTCCTACGCAACTATCTCCTTGATCGCTTCTGCTTTGTCAGTGTCAATGGACAGACTTCTTTCGTTTACCCTGCAACGAGTGGAGTTCCTCAAGGTTCAGTACTAGGCCCGCTTCTCTTCTCCGTTTTTATTAATGATATTTCCTCGGCGATAAAGAACTCCTCGTTTCTTCTTTATGCTGATGATATAAAAATATTCAAGGTAATACATTCTTTTCAAGATTGCTTGTTGTTGCAATCGGACATACAGTTAAAACTCGATTTAACGAAGTTGAGGGGAGCCGTGAATTATTTCGTTAAATTGAATAAGGCATTTCTTGGGCACATAATTCAGTACATTCGATTACAGTAAAACCTCGTTAAAACGTACCCGCTTAAACAGTACTTTCGTTTTAAAAGTAGTAAAGTCAAGTCCCCGACTGAGCACCCATTGAACATAATGCATTTTGCATCCGCATAAACCGTACCAGCTTATCGCGGTCGTATCGGTTAGCACGTACCATTTTCACTTTTCGTCGCACTCGCGCGTGACGAATTCACGCCGGTAGCACCGACCCAAAGGACGGTTCGGCTAGCGGCGCAACAATCTTCCCTAAATACCGCCGACGGGACGGCAAGCCACACAGCTAATGACAAATTGGCGCCAAAGTTGGTAATCATGCAACTAGCGCAATCTTTGGGGGTCCGTATGGTCATCGTCATGACCCCCCGCGCTACTTTCGAGTGGGTAGCGCCAACACCACGACCGGCGCCGCTAGCGCGTATGAAAAGAAACAACAAAAATTCTTACTCGACAAGAAAGGCCCGAGGGGACTACAAATTTATTTTCCGGTGCTGTCTGGGGTGCTGTCTACAAAATTTTGGAGTGCTGTCTACAAAATAGACCAAAAATTAACACTTTTTCACCTTTATTTCCCGACAAAAGGTTCGTTAAATCGGGACAGATCACGGAATCGGTTTCGTTATTTCGGGTTAGTCAAAGCATTGAACCCTATGGGCGTCTGAGGGGGAATTAGGATACCTTCGTTAAATCGAGATTTTCGTTAAATCGGGTTTCGTTAAATCGAGTTTTGACTGTATCTGCTTTTTCTGATTGGTGTGCGAAGAATCGACTTACTCTCAATTCTTCCAAAACTAGGGTTGTGTCCTTTACTCGTAAAACACATAGCTTTCTCTACCATTATTCTGTGAATTCTGTGCTGTTGGACAGGGTTGATGAAATTAATGACCTTGGTGTACTTTTTGACCGCACCCTCAGCTTTTCCTCTCACACTAAACGCATTGCTCAGCGGGCTATGCGCACACTCGGATTCGTTTGCAGACTTTCAAGAGAGTTCCATACTTCACTTCCGTTCCTAAAACTGTACCTGTCCATATGCTTGCCGCTCTTAGAGTATGCGTCGGTTGTTTGGAATGGCACTTGCAAATCGAACTTGGACAGGGTTGACAGAGTACAAAAAATTTTTTTCGGATATTTCATTATCGCTTTCCTTGCGCAACCTCCCCCTCTCGCTCCACCAGGAGCGCCAAACTGCATCTTCCTTCTCTTCACTGCCGTCGTATCAGACTTGATATCATATTTCTGTACAAACTCCTTCATGCCCACATTATGTGCCCTCAGCTCTTAGAGTACATCCTACTGCGCGTTCCGCGAAAGAGCATGAGGGAATTCAGACCATTTCAGGTTTCTCCTCTTCATTCCCACTCCCCTCTGGACAGGATGCAGTGGTTATTTAACTCTTTTTGTCCTCACCTTGACATCTTCCAAAACTCGCTCTGTTCATTTACATTGGATGTTCGTAGCGTTGTATTCTAAATAGTACTTTGTCACATATAACTTCCACATTTTTGCTTTTTCTCCTGTTCAATGCTGTCTGTATATTGAACTACTTTTTATCCGTTTCTTACTTATATTTCAACTTTAAACTTTATATTCGAATTATTCGAATCTTACTGTCCCTTGTTCAATTCTACTTATTTATTGTATTATTCTGTATTTCTAGCCTGTGTTTTAAGTACCATGCACTTGTTGCGCCTGGAATGGTTGTTTATTTTATGTATATTTCTATATTACTATAATCAATGTCAGTTATTTGTTGTTGTTGTTTTTTTCCTTCTATCTACCGTTCTTTTTTTTTTTTTCCTAATGTTGGTTGGTTGGTTTGTGGGGTTTAACGTCCCAAAGCAACTCAGGCTATGAGAGACGCCGTAGTGGAGGACTCCGGAAATTTCGACTACCTGTTCGAAAATTCTCTCACTGTGTATATAAGTGATGCTACTCGTTTATTGATAACTTTCCGTGATACTTTTCGTCTCAGTTTCATTTCATGTATTATTTATTTCTTCTTTTGTGTTCTCTCTGTGTGTGTAAACATGTTTGTGCATTTTCCGTTTCTTACTAGGTGGGCTCCTGTAATGAGGAGCCCACCTAGAGATTGCGAGCGGTTTCCCCGGCTACCTCAAGCTTCCGCCCTGAAATAGTTTTTCACACACACACAAAAAGCAGCTAAGGCTATGAGAGACACCATAGTGGAAATTCGAATGGTTGGTGGTTGATCCTGGCTCTACGGAGCTGAGAATGGTAGGTCACTGCCGCTTGCGGCGGGGGTTAGCCTGCCATCATATTTTTATCTTTTGTAGGCCGTCAATGCACCCGCTACCGTTTCGGTGGTGGACGATGATTGTTGAGACTCGCCTCTTTCTCTCCATTTTCTTTTGCTTTCTTCTCTATTTTCATTTCTGTCCGCACGAGGCAGCGGGCGGAGCCACCTCAGCTACAGAGACAGTACCAAGCTCGTGCATTTTCTTTTCCTTCTTTCTTCAGTCGCAACAACAACAACCGTAGTGGAGGACTCAGGAGATTTCGACCACCTGGGGTTCATTAACGTAAACTGACATCGCACAGCAGACGCTTTGCTTTTCGCCTCCATTGAAAAGCAGCCACCGAGGCCGCGATTCAATCCCGCATCCTTGGGCTCATAGTCGAGCGCCGTAACCACTATATGTCACCCCGGCGGGGCTCGCATGCCTGCGGGCGAGCGCTTGCTTGCATATACTTGGGAACTGTTGCGCGCAAAAAATGGCTGTGGTTTAACCCTGGTCAACCGATAGGTATGCAACGTGAAAGCAGGCTTTGGTTAGGCTTAGGTTTAGACATGGGCAGGCATGGTTTGCAGCAATTAAATTGCCGAGACGATGGAGTCGAGAACCCGTCAACTGTAAGGGGGAACACATGATGCTGTATCTGCCGTCAAAGATCACATGTCAAATATCAAGTGATGGTACGCCATAGATAGTACCATGGTTAAGCGATAGTTCAGCTTTATAGCCACATTGTGACATCTGGCTTGTTGAAGTGGAAACGGCCTGCGTACTTATATAAGCTTTCGAAGTTATACGCTTGGCGTAGTTATAAGCTTTCGCTTCAAAACTATACAAGCAAAGCACACTGTCTCACCAATTGATTTTTTATCAATCAAAGCAAGCTCATGTGCCATGAACTTACGTTCGCAAGTACGCATTTGCGCCACCCCATATAAAACAACACAACTACTACAGAATCGAATGAAAACAAGAGGAGAAAAAATAATGTGGGGCCCTTTTCGCTCATAAATTACTGCCGTTCTGTTCTTTTTGCTGCTCATATCTCCTCTGTCAGAGAGGCACAAAGTGCTGTCGTCTGCCAAATTTCTGCTACCGCCACAGGGCGGACTGAAGTAAAAAAGAAAGAAAGACGATACGAGAAAGTTCCTCTTCGCGTCCCTGCGATTATTATACGCGCCGCCATTTGCGAAACCTGTGCAAGCATCGGCAATTTCCGTGTCGTTTCTCGACGGAAATTAAATGCGAGAATGCTCGATCGTCTGCTTTATGCAAATATACCGCCGTGCTTACTACATGCATGTGCGTGGGACTCCGTCGTGTAACGAGACGGGCATCATCTCGTGCTGACAATGCGGGATTGAGGGTCCATGCTACACGCCGCGGAGACGCGCTACAAGGGAGAATATACAACACACAGGACTGACCTAGTTTATAAAAATGAGGTAGCTATATTTACTGAACGGTCAGCAACAAATCAAACATGAGCAAGACAATAAATTGTTAACACGTGGAATATCGCATCTACCCTGCGATTATTCTGCTTTTTCTACTGGACGCTCCGAGATAGAGTCCTACCGCCTGAACCATAGTTCCCTTTTAGGAACTAATGCTAACACACAAATGATATTTGATGTTTGCCAAGTATGGCTCCCTTAGTGACCCGGCCCCGTCTAGGAGAAGAGGTCTTCAGCCTCGGCCGCCAGGTGGACGGCGAATCGCTGAGTTTTTTTCGTCGGAGCTCCTTAGCGTTATCTCCCATTCATCACTAGTTTTAATCGCGTTGCGCCCTGGGGCACGAACGCATCTCCATATTATGTGATCTAATGTTGCCACGTGGCCGCAAAATTGCAAATTTCGGTTTCTGCACCGTCCCTCTTCCGCCCTCTGGCACCCGTCCAACTCCTCCACCGGGGCGAAAAGAAATTTCGAGCTTGGAGTCTTCTCCAGTCGTATGATTCCTTTTTACTCAGGGATCTATCCGGTGGCGGATATATCCTCCGGTCTTTCTTCAGGTTGTCGGTTACATCCCTAAACGTACCAATACATTCTTTGCTTTTAGATGTTGTTGTGAAGGCGTCCGCAGCACCCCGAGGTAGCGAGGAGCGGGCGAGCATGTGGGCAGCCTCGTTGCCGGCAAGACTGGCGTCTGCCGGGGTCCAGATTATGGTCACGCTTTCGGCGAGAGACGACTCGTTCAGAATTTTTGCAGCACGATTGCTCACTCTACCCTTGCTAAAATTCCTAACCGCCGCATTGCTATCGCTGATGACGTGTTTCACGCCTGGTCGTGCAATGGCAATGGCTATTGCAATCTCCTCGGCCTCTACCGGCGGTAGATCTCGGTTTCTTTCGATTCCTATGGCGATCCCGGTGTCTAATAGGGCGACCGAGGTTACGTCGCCTTCTTTCCCGATCGCTGCATCGGTGTAGGCGACCGCTCCCGGCAGGAGTTTGTCCAATTTGCTAGCGAGGTGCTTAGCTCTTCTTTTCCTCCTCCCCTCGTCGTGTGCAGGGTACATGTTCTTCGGTATGGGCGAGACGTATAGATGCTTTCTGATTTCTCGATCTATGCTTTCTCTGACACTTTCGCCTTCCCCGGGCGCTAGTAGGTTTACCCAGTCCAGGATTTGTCTACCCGCCGCCGTTCCTGCGAGTCGCTCTCTATGGGACATGGAATATTATGAAGGTGACCATCTTCACTACAGAGCTCAAAAGTGTATTTCAGGTTTACACGAGGCGTGATCGCCTGCGGCGATAGCATAGTGCCCTCGTGCATGGGCACGACGATGAAGAAGACGATGTTTTTTGCGCAGCGCGAGATGAAACAACATGCGGCTCACGAGTACTTGGCTCCGTCTTTGGAACACATAAGGCACTAGGTGCAGGAATAACGCGAAATTCGCAAAAGTGTGTAGTAGAGCTAAAGTTCAAAAAGCTCATCTGGACTGGTGCACCCACTTGTCGTCACTCTCGCTCTGTCCCTAAAAACATTCAAAGCGCTCTTTGATGTAGGACAAAATAATAAATCAGATCGCGTCAGCTTGCTTTACTCGTGTGTTCTTATTCATGCTGTTTTTCTTGGAAATGAACGCATTATAATAAGAACAAAGCTGGATGTTCAGGCTTACCGGAGTACATGGCGCTCAGCACCGCCTTGGTGGCGCAGGGTTCGGGCTTTCGAGTGCTGTGCCCAACGATGCGGGACCGAATCTCTGGCCGCAGCGGCCGTTATTCGACGGAGGCGAAAAACGACGACCTTGTGCTGTTCGATGTCAGTGCGGTTGAAATTTCTGGAGCCCTCCGCTACAGCGTTTCTCATAGTCTTAATCGCTTGCCCCGCTGCAGAGGCTCAGTGGTTAGAGCGCCCGACAACTTAGCCTGACGACGCGCGTTCGGTGCGTATACCACGGATGGCTCCTTATCGATGAATGCGAAAAGCAAGGAATCTATCTTATCCAAATTGTCTTCTCCGGCCAAATCCGAATCTATCTTCTCCGACAAATGGTCTGAATCTCCGAAGCCCTACGCCTTCCCCCATTGCCAGTGTAACTTTGGTGTGTCAAACCCCGTACACGTGCCTTAATCTGCCCTTTCTTTTTTTCAAATAGGCTGCCAGTATGCATTTCACCTGCTATCAGCAACAAATGAAATGCGGACAACACCATACAGAACCTGAACAGCGTAACTTGAGGACGTAAGCTATGGGAAGCCAATTACTAACGCAAGTTAGTCATTTTGAATGAACGAATACCGTCTTTTGGAAGCGTTATTCAGTCTAGCCTGCACATGCCTCTACAGAAACTAATGCGTGCACATTTTTGCCGATAAAGGCGCAACGAAGAGGCGTCCGTGCGCTGTGCGATGTCAGCGCACGTTATACTCGGTCGAAATTATCCGAAGTCCTCCACTACGGCACCCCTTTCGGCTTTCACTCCCACCTTCTTCCTTTTTTGCCTTATGGTTGATTTATAGGAAGGGAAAGGCGCAGTAACTGTCTCACTTGTTTTCTGTGGACACCTCAACCGCGCCATAAAGGAAGGGAGTAAAGTGGGAGTGAAAGTGGAAAGAGAGAAAGAGGAGCCGTAGTGGAGGGCTGCGGTGTAATTTCGACCACCTGGGGATCCTTAACGTGCGCTGACATCGCACAGCACACGGACACCTCTTCGTTTCGCCTCCATCGAAACGCAGCAGCCGAGGTCGGGTTCAAAACAATTTTTTTTCCTTATGGCGGTGGTCAGGTGTCCGCTGAGAACGTGTAGCAGGTACACTGCGCCTTTCCTTTCCTGCAAACCAATTATTATTGTTGGTTGATTGAATTAACGTCCTTTGTTGAATGTGCTCATGGCCATGGATTGGGGGGGGGGGGGGGGGGGACGGTAAAGAGGAGTAGGCAGAATCTTCATTGTTTGCACAGGTCGTCTCTCAAATCATATTGCTCTGACCGGCCTGGCCGGGTGTCCTCCGGCCGCGGTGCGACAGACTGCCTCCCCGGACGCCTGCGTGCGGACCCGGAGGTGGCTGCCGCGCCATATTCGGCGGAAATAAATGTTCTTCCTCCTCTTCCTCCATCCGCACCACTTCTCAACAAGTTCTTCATTTAACCTATATATAGTTAAAGGGACAGAACACTTGCCAAAATATGTCATGAGATTATTAGAGGAGAACAACTTCTTCATTTAACCTATAGTTAAAGGGACAAAAAACTGGCCAAAATATGCCATGAAATTATGGTGGATATGAAAAGATCTTGCTTCATATAGTACAAATCGAGCAGTACAATATCAAAGAAAATAAGATTTACAATTTTAATTTGCCATTGAAAATTGCAGGAAGGAAGGGAAGGAATATAGGAGCATCCCCTTTGAAACGGGGTGGTAGCAGTAGCTATCATGCTCATTTTTCTCCCTATATCTTAATTATTGATTTAGATTGGTTAACTAAACCGTCATTCTATTTATTAAATTTTTGTTTCTACATTACTAACATTATGTCACTTCTCTGCATTTAAGCCACCAATTTTCCAGTCGTTTTTTGCTAGTTTCCACCGTCGGTTTATTCACCAGGCCACTGGTATCTCTAAACCCCAGAGCTTCAGGAACAGTGATTGCGCCTGCATCAACTTCCGGATGAACACCATTACATTCGAGTATAATATGGTCAATTGTTTCACTGGAGTTACCACATACAGCACATGCGTCATCTCCATCTCATCTCAGCTGCATAAAAGCAACTAAGGCGCCATCTAGCGGAGAAACCCTATTACTTTCACTAGGGCCCCACTTGACTACATGTCAGCAAAATATCGCTGATTTTCGTAGCCGTAGACTTTTTTTTTTTCTAGGAGTGCTTGCATAATTTATTATATTTTGTGCTCTCTCCAGTGCGTCTTTAAATAAAACCACCCCTCCTTTCGCACCGCGAGAGGCATGCTTTCAGGTTTTGCCAATAGATGGCTCCACAGTGTTTGGATTTCCGTGAATGAAGCGACGATGGTGCCCACTGATTGATTGATTGATTGATTGATTGATTGATTGATTGATTGATTGATTGATTGATTGATTGATTGATTGATTGATTGATTGATTGATTGTAACTTTAATTTCCATCGATTTGGGAGGCCCCCTACTCCCCGCTCCTGGCACGCAGGCCTGACGAGCGGGGGCTGGAACCTCCGCGACTAAGGACTGGCGAATATACCATAGCCTCCGAGATCGCTCCCACGCGCGTGCTTAAACGTGCGCGCGGAGGTGATCTCGGAGGCCATGAATATACATTGGTTATCCGCGGCCTCAGCCGCCAGACGGACGGCTAATTGCTGGTCAGCGGGGACTTCGCTTCGCAGCAACTCCCCCATGGTGCCCACTAAAACTTTGGTCGACGAGTCTTGCGTTATTGTGCCATAACAGCATTGAGTGTGAAACTGAAAAGGACGTTACTCTGCGAAAAAAAAAATGTTTGGTTATACTATCTGGAGAATGAAATTGATATTTGTTTTCGGTACATCTTTTTTGTCGACCACAAGTGTTCATCAGGGTCGCTGCTCGCGGTTTCCAGCATCGGACTGCATAAAAACGGGCGCATGCACTGATTGGAAAATTCTCCTTTGAAATTTTTCTACGGCGTTTCAACCAAAACCGCTATGGAACCGAAAATTTCAGACATCAGTCTTTCCATTGCGCCGAACAAAATTCGAAACATAAAGTCCAGTGTTTTGTCCCTTTAAATACGCCATGCACATAAGACAAAAAGTGCAGTTGTGCCTGACAGGCGGCCGAGACCATCGAACAACGAGAAGCTAGACAGCTCGTTGCAGAGAAGCTTACAAAGCTTACAAGATCGAAGCGGCAACAACGACTGCGGCTGCGGCCGATGGCTAACGTTCGTCAAATTTGGTTCAATAAAAATTGAAACTGCACTATTTTTCTGATTATTTTTCTTTTGTAAATCGTTCATTGAAAATATAGTTGTATACGGCGCCTCATTAACTGTAAACGGTGAGTAAAAAACGTGACCACACGAAAATACTGCGCGATAAATATCGTTAGCATTAGGGTGTGACTTTTATTTTTATGATGATCGCTTTTGCGTTGTGTTTTTGTTGTTGTTTTTTTAATTTGATTTTGAGGTGGGTTTCTCTCGTGGGTAGAGGGTTGTGAAGGGCGAAGGTGTGTGGCTGTGGGCGGGTGCTCCGAATGGGTTACTTCTTCCGGCCTCCAATGGTTCCCAGAAGGTGCCCTGATGTGGGGCGATCTGCTTAGGGCGCTGGGGAGGGGCCACTGCTAACTTGGAAAGGAAAAAAACCGTTATAAACAGCTGGTAAAAGACATAGAGGGTAAAAAATGTATATATTTTATGCAAAAAAAAAGGGGGAGTGTAGAAATATGGGAGTGCACGTCGGGATATACTTATTGGTTACGTCGGGATATACGTAACCAATAAGTATATCCCGACGTGCAGTTTTAGGAAGCGTAATCAGAAGCCGTGGTTCACCAAAACACTAAAAAGACTCGAAAATAAGAAAAAACGCGCATTTCGTACAGCGAAGCGACAAGGAAGCCCAAATGCGTGGGTAAAATATCATCAAGTTGAACACTTGTACTTGGCCGCGATTGTTAAAGCTAAGCGCTCCTTCTACGAAGTCGACCTACCAAAAATGATAGTCGATAACCCCAAAAAAATTTGGAAAATTATAAACCCAAAAGAAGCGCGCGCTATCACCCTCACTAACAATGCCGGTGTTACAATGACTGATACCGAATGTGCAAACGCGTTTAACACTGCTTTTTCGTCCGTTTTTACTGACGAACCCGAATTGCCCTGTTCTACATTACCACTTGTTATCACCACAGCCATGGAACCCATAACTTTCAACAGTAGCGGAATTTCATGCATAATTGATAAAATAAAGAACTCATCCGCTACCGGCATAGATGATATAAACTCAAAAATTTTAAAGAACGCTAAACTAGCTTGCTCCAGTATCCTTTGTGCACTGTTTACGCAATCATTGTCTGAAGGAACCATACCTGACGACTGGAAAGTGGGGAAGGTCGTTCCCATCCACAAAACCGGTACTACTGATTCACCTCTTAATTATCGCCCTATTTCATTAACAAGTGTACCGTGCAAATTAATGGAACATGTCATTTACAGCCAAATCATACGATTCCTAGATTCCAATCACTTCTTCCATCCGTCCCAGCATGGATTTCGGAAAGGATTTTCCTGCGAAACTCAGCTAGCCATTTTTCTTCATGACATTCACGCCAACCTTGACACTAACCTACAAACTGATGCCATATTCCTAGACTTCGCTAAGGCTTTCGATAAAGTACCTCATCAACGCTTGCTTCTCAAACTCTCTCAGCTGAATCTAGATCCAAACATCATCGCGTGGATTAAAGAATTCCTCACGCATCGTTCTCAGTCTGTCTTCATTAATAATCAGCCCTCCCACCCGCTTCCAGTAACCTCCGGCGTCCCGCAGGGTTCCGTTCTCGGTCCTTTGTTATTCCTTATTTACATTAACGACCTACCCCAGCATGTATCTTGTCATATCCGTCTGTTTGCTGATGACTGCGTTATTTATCGTTCAGTCACTAACCCTTCTGACCAAGAATCCCTACAGGCTGACCTAAACCATGTGCAAAACTGGTGTTTGCAGCAGCTGATGACACTCAACCCTAACAAATGTAAGTATATGTCTTTTCACCGCCGCCGAAATCCTTTTGTTTTCCAGTACACAATTTCTAACTCCTCTGTCGACCTCGTCCAGTCGTACAAATACTTAGGTATCACCATTTCTAACGATTTATCCTGGCGTCTGCATGTGACTAACCTGATATCATCGGCTAATAAAACACTTGGCTACTTGAAACGTCACCTGCGGGATGCCCCTCAACATGTAAGACTACAAGCATACATTTCACTCATCAGAACTAAACTGGAATTCGCATCGGCCATCTGGAACCCTCACCAAGCATATTTAACAAACGCCCTCGAAGCTGTGCAGAACAGGGCCACCAGATTCATTCATTCCTCGTATTCATACGACGTTAGCATATCATCTCTAAAATTGCAATCAGGTCTATCTAACCTTTCTGCTCGCCGTCGCACTGCCAGTCTCGTCTTATTTCACAAGTTTTTTTATTCGCCACTCAGACAAGAACCATACATCTGCGCACCCCCGCCGCGCAGATCCCATCGCATCAGTCACCCTCTTCAAGTTTTGCGCCCACGTGCCCGTACCACTGTTTTCTCTAATTCATTTTTTTGCCGAGTAGCAGCTGACTGGAACGGCCTTCCCCACGATATCGCTGCCATCACCTGCCCTGGAACATTCATGACTGCTTTGAACACCTGTACTTCATAAAAATCCACCCCTTATGTAACACCCCGCAAGGGGTCTTTAAGGAAAATAAAGTGATGTGATGTGAAGTGAAATATATCGAAACTGGGAAAGGAGATCAGGAAGGAATCTTTCCTTGATAACTCAATAGGCAGTGCCCTATTTAACCAAGATGACACATGTGCAGTGTGTGTTAAATCTGTAGAAACAACTGAACATCTTTACTCGAATGCGATGGCATCCACTCTGATCTCGATGCAGGCGCAGTCACTCTCCCTGTGGCCTTAGGGCTTAGAGACACCAGTAGTCGGATGAATGAACCCGCGGTGGAAGCTAGCAAAAATCGATTGGAACATTGGTGGCTCAAAAACAGAAAGATGACGCAAGTGTAGAAATAGAAATTTAATAACTAACAACGACAACAACAACAATAATAATAATAATAATAATAATAATAATAATAATAATAATAATAATAATAATAATAATAATAATAATAATAATAATAATAATAATAATAATAATAATAATAATAATAATAATAATAATAAAAGCGCAGTATCTGTTCACTTGTTTCTGTGGACCCCTGACTAAAGGAAGGGAGGAAGTGGGAGTGAGAGTGGAAAGAGAGAAAAAGAAGCCGTAGTGGAGGGCGATGGGGTAATTTCGACCACCTGGGGATCTTTAACGTGCGCTGACGTCGCACAGCAAAAGGACACCTCTTCGGTTCACCTAACTAAATTGACGAAATAGGTGAGCGGTTTATATATACAGCACTCAAGTTATTATAAGGAAGAAAAGCTGAGCATGGTGGAAACTGTCACTACCCTATAAGCTCCTATAACGCTCATAATCCATCCATCAATGCATACAGGAACACATAAGGTGGCATGGTGCTAAAAGAGGACTATAGTATACTAACGCATGCAGCAAAAAGAGCGCATCAAGCTCGCGGTAAAAAAGCTGGCCTGCTAACCTCTGCGGTCGCTAAGGAATGAACTCAGGAACTCTAAACACTTATATGATAATTAGTTAAGAATGGTGAACGTTTAGGGTTCTGTATACACGCGAAATGTTTAAAATTACAGGTTCAAAAGCGTGAAAAGGAAAACGCGTGATAAACAGGAGCGCAGTTTCCTTTTCTGACACTATGGTGCGCGAACTGATGCAAACGGGTGGCGCAAGAGATCCAAATCTTTGGGTGGTGAAAGAGCAACACATAACATAGCTTGACGCCAGTCGCAGGTACGGCGCCCAAGACCACCGTAAGACAAGAGGCGGTTCAATCTTTCGAGAGTTTAGAAAGCCATGCCCGAGTCCTTCACTGGGTAATATAATGGAACATGCGCGCGAGCCCAGATTTTATCTTGCTCAGCTTCGAGCAAGGTATGCTATTTTCGGAAAGCATTATGCGCAATCATTTTCTTCCTTAGTTTAGAAGTGTCGCAGTTTAAAAGTGTCGCAGCTGTGACCTATTGGTTTCAGCACCAGTTTTGTGAGCGTATAGAATGTGCAGGTTTGACCTCCTATGCTGCTACCGGATACCGACCGTACCTCAAACGGGCACAAGGTTTAGCCTAGTTTTCAGCTTCTGCTTCAGGAGTGGGGCCGCTATTTACCCAATTTCTTGCGAGTTTATGCTCCACCATAAGGCCATGACCTGACAGCCTTAATGGCTCCCGTCAGCGTGCATCCTCGTTCACGCGTGCACTTTACCACTAGCTTAATCATCGATTTCTTAATTTTCGCCTCACGCACACAGCATATATTCTTAAGCTATATACCAAATTATGCGAAATATCACACGGTGTAGATACAAAGCCTCACTTAAGCTGCAGAATAACGCGCCTGTGGGACGAAGGGATGTGCACCGTGTCTAACTCGGGATCCAAGGATACCGGAGGACTCGGTTTCTAACTTACCCTCCCATATTGCAAAGGAACTATGCGAGTTGGCAGCGCCTTCCAACCAGTCAAAGGCATGCGGTCTCGTGACGTCACCCTACCTTCCAACCAATCTGAACCTGCAGCCATGTCCCCAGAGAACTACCACTTTCTAAAGGCAAGGCCGTATTTTTAACGCGACACCTTAATTTAAAGCCTGCTTTCCCTAGAAAATTTGGAGTCAGCATTGTGAACGAATAACCTCGGACATGCTTCATTCGGACGGTAGTTTTCCAGTGATATTGAAGTGCACAGGCTTCCATACTACCTAGTAGCGTAGGACAGCAAGAGGAAAAAAATTAAAGGTTACTGATATGCGAGTAGAAAAGTTCCCAATGTACGTGAACAAGGGTCGTCAAAGGGAGCCGGCAGGTGCAGTTTCATTGGCAGAGCTTAACTGTGCCGCCAAGTCTCTCGCTTTTTTTTTTTTTTTTTTGCTCACAACGCCAACGCCGAAGCCGTACTTCCTAGAAAACGGCACCTTAGCATCATCACGTTAAGCCCATCTTTATGCTTAATTTAACCTGCATAAACTTTTGCGTACAATTCTTAGGCTCCACTATTTGTCTTGTTGTGTGCGTGTCTGTGGTGACGTACGCGCGCCCGTCGGCTGCCTCATGCATTTGCTTGGCTGCTGTGTATCGTCTTCCCCACTCAACTCACGTGCTCCGCGCACGGCCGCCTTTTCATAGCGGCAACTTTGAAGTCACCGTTCTGCAGAAAATCCAGCATTGTCGACGCCCAATGAGCGAAAAATCACATCCGACAAGTTGATGCTGATTTATTGTGGCTGACAGCGCTTAGACACGCGAAAAGGGGCGACATAACCGGACACTGATCGGTCGACGGAATTTATGACGTCATGAGACCACGTGGCATAGCAGAAGCTGAAATGGGGCTTGCCTTTGAGCTGGATAGGTGAGATGGGAGTCGAACCTACCGGGACCCTTGTCTCTCTTGTAAGACACGCTAATTCTAGAACACGCCGGCATGCCCATAGGGCTTGGTACCTCAGGCTATTGGGCGGCCTTTCACATCATTGGGTAGCGTACGGCATGCTAATGAGTACATGTGTGAGATACAAAGCCAATTATTAAAAAATAAGTAAACACGCAGGTAGCGATCGAAGTATACATAAGCGAACTATAGGATCCGCAAGGAAAGCCGCAGACGGGAGCGATTAAAGCTGTCGCTTCATAAAGTAATTAAAGGCGAAACTTGCAGGCCAATTGCAGCGGAATTTTATTTTGCTACAGTGCCTGGCAATGTGATGGTGAGTCGTGAAATTAATCATAACGAAACTTTACGATTCTTAGAATTGTAGTTTTGTAGTTGTATGTCAGAGAGGGGTAACTTACCGGATATGACGCATAACCGGGCATGCTTGAACCGTCCGTCCTCAAGCCGGATCCACTATGGGCGAACGGCGAAGTTAAAAAGCTGGAGGCTAAAATATGACTTAGAGGTCCCAGGTTTGTTACATTCGTGAGGTTTTTATAACTTCCCATCGTGGTTGCCATGCGACAGCCACGCCACTGGTGGCGGAGTTGAAAGTAAATCCGGAAGCGGAGCCGGCCGCTTCGTCCGCTAGCTCTTTGTCTCTACGCAGTCTTCGCGTCGCGAATTCGTTTTTCCGCGGCGTTTGCATCGTTGCATAAACAACATCCACTGCCAGTGCAGTGTGACACAAACTACGGGGCATCTCCAGCAATAGTTTTTCTTTAGATAAATGTTCGAAAGCGATAAAAAAAAAAACACGCTAGAATTTGTATTTACTTGTTCCAGCTCGGCAAGCAATACGACCGAGAGCGTACTGCTCGAGTTAACTTCGCGTTAACAAGCCGCTTTTTATTCCTGTCGTATATTTCGATATTATTACGGACGGTCCTCTGTTCTCCTGTTTTCATCGGCTTGTCGCTTAGTAACATTTGGTTGGAGGTGAGAGGTACTTCATCATCACCCCCTCATCCTGGTCCGGAGCTTCGGTGCCCTGCGACTTCTTGCGCCGTCGGCTGAAGGTCAGGAGGCATCGCATGGCAGTTCCCCAGCCTGCCGGACCCAGCAAGACCTTGCCGTTCCTCCGGCCCGTCCCCCCGCCCCGACCACAAGACACGACGAAGGAGAGACTGACCCGAGACGCCACACATGACTACAAGACACAACAAGAGACCCGAACGACCATATGTGACCCCACTGACCGGGTGTACCGACCAAAGACCCCACAACCCAAGACATCGCTACACTTCAAGACATCCTCCCCTGCCTATGCCATGCGGTGCGTGCCTTGGCCTCCGCCATCGAGTCGTGGCAACGTGTGGCCCGAGAGTGTCCTGGGCCAAAATTCATCGGGAATCATCGTGCCGGCAAGCCGTTCTATTCTGCCTTTTTCCTCTTCTTCCTCAAGCATCCAGACACGTCCATCATCATGCCATGGAATCATCAACATCGGTAAACTTCCTCGTCCACGATCGGGACGATCGCTCGGTGGCCCCGGGTCACATTACGGACGATCAAAGAAAAAGAAGCGGGCAGTGGCACGGACAGGAGCGTTCGCGCTAGGTCCGGCGACAATTCATTAAACGTCATCTCACTGTCCTCTGTTCTCCTGTTTTCATTGGCTTGCCGCTTCATAACAATATGTTAGCAGTTCTTACAATATCAGCGCATTAGCGGAAATTTTTCTGAAGGTCGCTTCCATTCGCGTTTAGGTGCAAAAAACAAAACAAAAACAAACGAAACAACCGCTGCAGCGTAAACCTGTAATAGTCAATTTACTTAATGCAGTGCTGCATTTTTTTGTGGAGCTTAAAATTTCAACGCATTCATAGCTCCTTAGTGCAAAGTAAACATGGATATGATGAGCGTCAGTATACGAGATTTTATAAATTAAACACTGTACTCTAAGCGCATGGTACATGCATTTATTGGCCTATAAGCGGCGCTTCTTATTAAGAGCTGCATCTTTAAGTATGTTGTCCTTTTACCTAAGCGCATAAGCTTTACGAAGCGAAGGTTGTAGGCGCTCGCTTCATCGCGTTTCACCCATTTCCGACTGTATGCGCATATTGCTACGACTAGTCACGTGGCGGATATCTTAAAATGGGGGCGCTTTAAGCATCGTCAATTAAGAACAGAACGCGATTGCGTTGTCGAACTCCGTTCGCATCGCTAATTCAGCAGGTCTACCTTTACTCAGCTTGAACCAGCGAACCTTCTCCTCTGTCTCGTTACGCGAAAGTCCTGGCTTTGACTTGAGCTGTAAATAAATAAATATGTTCTCTCCTTCTTCTCCCCCACTCAAAGCTGACTCCGTTTTCATCTCCGCTCAATTATCTTCCTTTAGTTATGGAACTTCCTGGGAAATTTAGCGTCAATTTGATCACTTCAAAAAGCGCCTGAATTTTCCTTCGAGGTTTTTCGTTCACGGTCAAGGACAACGACGATGACGCCGATTTTTCTTACGACAAGGAACCCTTAGCGAGAGAGAATTAAAGTCTGGCGAATTCGGCTGATGAAGCGATATGCATATATGGAAGCGGTGCTGGCAGAATGTAACGGCGGGTGACGTAGAATAACCCATATATTGGATCGAGGCGTGTCACCATGAGCGCATATTAAAAGAGGTTGCAAAGCAAAGGCAGGATAAAGGCAAACAAAACAGCGGTTATTATGCTGAAGTAATTGACCAATCCGCAGAGTTCAAAAATAAAGCTGGTCATTTAGCGCTTGTTTGTATGAGGCACCTGGCGCGTGTACTACTCATTAGTTTCTTCCGGATGGCTGCAGCATCATCAATGCTTTCACTCCTGCTCCAAGGTCAAAGTTAGTTTTATACTTCACACAACCATGGAGAATATCGGCAGAAGCTGAAGAAAAAAAAATAAAAATGGCTTAGTTCTGCTATTCCTGGATATACGTAGCGAAAAGCAGTGACTAGCTCGGGATGAGAAGCTGTTCATTTCTCCAGTCTTCCGCGTCGTTCGCCAGCAGCTAAACCAACGGCTAAACTCTCATTTGCTTCCGTGTCGAGCGCGTCTAAGTTCACCGGCGTTCTATAATTCGTTTACAGGAAATGGAAGACGCAGTATTTGCCACTCGCGGAAGGCAAGAAGCGCCGCCCGGTGGCTTTGGAGCGCACTCGTTCCCGCTTGGTCTTTATAGCTGAATACCAACGCCAAGCGCAAGCTTAGTGCCCTGCTAGACTTCATGTCGGAGTCTGGCACCCTCAATCTCACCTAACCCACCCCCTTCCCACTAGGCATCAGGTCATCCTTATATATAAAGATGAATGAATGAATGATAGCTGAAGGCAGATAGGTGGTATCACATTCTTGAGGTCACCCTAATTGAGTGACTTGACGATTTTAGTTTTTGGTACTTTCAAATTGTGCGCCAATCACAGTAGAAAGTTTTAGCTTACCGTGATCCGCGATCCTCTACCGTGATCCGCCACCGCGCGTTCCCCTGCGCATGCCCAGATCATTTGACGCCGATAGATGGCGCCACATACTGGATGTCGGCACATAGACCTGCCGCGTCGGGACCAATCAGCTTGTGCGCCCCGCCCATGCACGGTAACTGGCCACGGTGGCGGATCGCGGTAAGCTAAATCTCTCTAGTATCTGTCACTCGCGGTATCCCGCTATCATCCTCACGGTGGACAAGCAGAATTATGAAGAGCGTTTCACTACCCGGTGCGTGGCGCAGCGGTTTTTCGTTCTACTAATTTTATTATTATTATTTTTTTTTTAATGAGGAGGAGTCGCACACCTTTTAAGTGTTGCTAGGCAAAGCCGGCGGAGCTTGGCGAGGAAGCTGCACAGCTGGCCTTGGTTGTGACATCACTCGGTCGCGGCATACGCCATACGCGAAGCTCGGCTCCGACCCTCATAGTGAAGCTTTTCACTTCAAAAGTGTGACAGATGCTGCGCCTTTCATTTTCTGTGAGCCAATTATAAGAAAATTATGAAAAGACCACGGATGCCGCGGATTGTAAAGGCGGTGTTACAGAGGCTATCGCTGCAACATTCAGTTTTCGCCTTATCAATATAGGTTCAAGCCACGCTTAAACGTCCACAATTTTGAAGAGTCAGCTTCACTAAGCGAAATAAATATAAGGTCACCGTGTGCTTCCGACAACCTTCAAACGCCTTCGAGGTCAAGTAGGAATTTAAGCCACAACCACTTTAGGTAGCTATGTTCCCACCAAAGGTCGCCACAGTCAAAAGTCAAACGATGTGGAAAGTAGCTTAACGCGCGTGAGTAGCTCTGTGGCGAAACACATGATCGCTGGCGTCAATATCGAGTGCGCAGCCATGCCACGGACTCGGAGTATGCCAAATTCAAAAACCAAAGACGAACTTCTTTAAGGATCACCAAGTCTCTTCTTAGCCATAACCAAATAAAAACCTTCTACTGAATAAAGAGCTTTAACATATGTAACCATGCCTCACCTTTCGCTTCAACCTTGTTTTAACCGAAGCTAAACCACAGATAATTTTATGCAAAGCGCGTACAGCTCGTTTGGTTTTAAATGTGTTGCCGTAACGAGCGAGGGAAAAGCTCGCTGCGAGAGGCAGACACAATTAGTGGCGTACGCCCATCCTTCACCCGTCAGTCAGCGAGCCGGACCAATAGGAGTCGTTGCGATACTGACGTCAGCCTCGCGGCTCGATGGGCCAGCGTAGAGAACGATGAAGCTGATTTCCGATAGAGTATGAGAGAGCTTTGATTTGTACTTTTCTTTGATTTGTATTTATGCTGTTTTGCGGCCCGCGTATCACTGTAGCATTTTGCACAGACTATCTCCGGTACTTGATCGAAGCATTGGGCTCCTTTGCTTAAAAGGTCGTACCCTGGACAGTGGCCCCTTAATCACTGAGATCTGTCACGCACATAATTTCCGCCTCGCAGTGCATCCTATTCAAACTTTTAATGAAAAATGGGAGCGCCGTGCAGATCTGCACAACGCACCGGTGCGATCTGTGCTGGTGATTGTACCGCAAGACAGACATTATGTAAGTGGTAGAGCTTGGCTATTTAACGGTTAACTGCAATGACCTATATATATATATTACTTTTGATTTATAAGAGACAATTTTATATTAACAGGTTGAAGGCAAACTTAAAAGTTGTGTCCTAGAACGTAGCGACGGCCGCGCTGTCGAAGAACAATGGGAAGATCTTGCCGATGCAGTTGGCCAGGCGGATGGCAATTTTATGCGAGACTCGTTCTTCGAATGTCACAATATCCTGAACATTCCCATAAGATATGCGTAGTGGTTGCTGGGCTTCGGCAGCCTTCCTCAGCGTCGCCGTTGAATAACTTTGGTCTTAATGACAAGGTTAAGACAATACTAATTGCCAGCCGGCCAACTAGCATCTGCGTCGCCCGAGAATGGGGTGCGCCTTTCCTCGACGCATTTTTCTTTCATTGCGGATGTTCAAGGGCTCTGCGGCGTTCCATCCTCGCGATTATTTTCATGGTGGACGGTTCAAACGGGCAGGTTTTGGTACCCGCTATAGGGGATAGTGAGCGGACTATGGGGGACGCCGTAGCGGAGGACTCCGCAATAATTCCGAACATCTGGGGGTATTTACAGTGCACTGGCATCACACAGTACACGGCGCCCCCTGCCTTTCGCCTCCACTGAAACGGTATACCGCCGCGGCTAGGATCAAGCTCGCACTCGTTGTTCGGCAGTCGAGTGTCCTAAGGATTGAGTTGCCGCGGTGAATCTCGAAATGCAAATAACAAAAAAGTTTCCCTAGTCTGAAAGTCTGTAACGCTACTAGTGCGGGAAGAAGGAGAGAATGCCAACGAAAGAGACCCTTACCAGGATCGCTGAAGTCATGCAAAGCATTCATTGTTACTTTGGTATTGCTGAATGGAGCTACAAAAAAAAAAAACGTCAATGACGTTAGATCTGCAGGAAGGAACGAAGTTTCAGCCTGCTTTAATGCAGTACGAATACCTTGTTTCTTAATGCACCTGCATTAAAAATTTATCTGAACGCAAGCACAACATACAACGCGATGAGCTGTTAACCGTCGGTCGCTAAGCGCATTGAAATGAATTCAAAGAGAAGGCAAATGTAGGTGACAGACAGAAAAATTTTTTTTTACTATATACGTAGGAATTCAGGGCGCGTATATAGGCCCCTAGGTCCCCGCACGACCCCACTGAAACTGAAGTTTTCATGTCCCCAAGGCTCATAACACTGGCAGACCGGCCTGTGACGAGGGTCTCTCAGTCCTCCCAGGTTTTAAAGGCCCACTGTCCACCCTCCGGTCGAAAATATTTTCTTCCCGGTGACTGTGAGACTTCGCCCCTAGAACGCAAGGCCGCAAAATGTTTTTGCGCAGTTACAGCCACCGCAATCACCCGATTCTGTCATGCCTCTCTCCTTCCATTCCCTCGCAAAGGTTTTTCACTCTCCTGCCCGAGGTCGTCTATCCTCCACAATACAAATTCCCCTTCCTCCTCCGCGTTTGGCGGGAGGTGGGGCGTGGCTCTCCGCGAGCGCGAAAAAAAAAACGGTCGAGGGAGTGCGCGCCGCTGGATTCAGTCTGGCCGTGGCGAGGGAAAAGCGCGCTGCGAGCGGTAGACACCCATCCTTCTCCCGTCAGTCAGCGAGACGGACCAATGGACATCGTTCGCGGTACGTACGTCATTGCTGTGGCCCGTCGGGCCAGCGCAGGAAACGGGGAAGCTGGCTTCCCGGAGGAGAGCAGAGAGAGCTTTGAATTGTATTTTCGATGCTTTGCGGCGCGCGTGTCACTGTAGCATTTTGCACAGACTATCTCCGGTACCTGATTGAAACACTGGGCTCCTTTGCTTAAAAGGGCCTTCAATGGACAGTGGCCCTTTAAAGGCCCACTGTCCACGCTCCGGTCCAATTTTTTTTTTTCAGTGGTGGCTTTGAGGCTTCGTCCCCACAACGCAAGGCCGCAAGAAGTTTATGAAAAGAGTAACTAATAACGGAGTTACAGCCACCGCAATGAACCGATTTTGCGCTTCCCTCTGCTTCCGTCCCCTCTCAGAGGTTTTTTACTCTCCTGCTCGGTCGTCTAACCTCCGTAAGCCAAATTCCCCTTCCTCCTCCGCGTTTGGCGGGAGGTGGGGCGTCTTGTGGAGAACGTCACTCGCGTACGTCATGGCCCCGCCTTTGAGACTTTTCTTTTTCTTCGCTTTTGCTGTCTCGTTGACGTTGGGCCGAGTCGCCGATTCTCTCTCCTAAAAGGGAGAGAAATCGAGAGGTCACGTCGGAGTGAAAGCTTCAGGTTGCGCGAAAGAAGGGAAGGCTGTAGAAACGACGCAGCACACAAAACGGACTCGGAGCAGGGGGGTGGTGATGGTAGTACCATAGCCTCTTTTATAAAGGAGGCTATGGTGGTACTCTCTGCGTGCGCGAAAACGAAACAGGCGAGGGAAAAGCGTGCAGCAGCGAGCGGTGGACACAATTAGTGGTGTACGCCCATCTTAGCTTCTCCCGTCAGTCAGCGAGACGGACCAATGGACATCGTTCGCGGCAAGTACGTCATAACTGTTTCTCGACGGGCCAGCGCAGGAAACGGGGAAACTGGCTTCCCGAAGGAGAGCATGAGAGAGGTTTGATTTGTATTTTCGTTGCTTTGTGGCGCGCGTGTCACTGCAGCATTTTGCACAGACTATCTCCGGTACCTGATCGAAACACTGGGCTCCTTTGCTTAAAAGGTCCTACCCTGGACAGTGGCCCTTTAAAGTATTCTAGGCCCTGCGGGGGAGGGTCCGCCGGGCAGAGGAAGAGGATGTGGAGGGAAGAGGCAAATAGCTCGGGGCATAGGGTACAGGCTAGAGTGGGGAAGGAGGGATGGTAGTGGGATAGGTGAAGGGGTGAAGGAAGAGTGTGTGTTTGCAGTCTGTGCCTAGTGTTGCGTATTTATTGCCTAGGGAGGCCTGGGGTGGTGGGTAGAGATGGCTCGAGGCTCTGTAGGCGATGCCAGCAGGAAGAGGGTGAATATTACACAGTCCCCGGCATTGATGTTTATTGCTGTTAAATTGTCTTAGTGAGTGTTTATAAAGGGCACGCCACGAGCAGCCACCCAAAGGCTGAACTCTGACGGCAGTTAGAAAGGGGTTTTAGTGCGTACACCGTAACCCAAGATGGAGTTAAGAAAGCCAAGCGCATGTACCCTGGCGCACACCACCAGCGGTCTTCCTTTTCTTCGCTAGTTTTGACAGCGAATACGATGAGAAAGATTTAACACTCCCTACTGCGAAATGTCAGATAATTAGATCCAAGAGCAGAAGCTTATGGATTTCCGTGGTCCTGATGACTCCATCGGCGAGCTTTCTCTTTTAGCAGGAACAGATTTGCCAACAGAACTCTTGTGGCTCGACTCGCGCTAGCTTCCACAGCTATTAGCAGATAGTTTGCTTTTTACGTGGAGCGCCGGATGGAGCTTAAGAATACACATTTAGTCGGCTCATCTAAAAGTTTTTCGTAAGGCTTATGGATCCCTGGTCCCGCCTCCCGGTAACAAGAGTGCGCATGTGCTCGCCCGAGCAGCAACTTTCCTGGCGCTCTCGAAGGAAGTGGAGGAGGAAGTAAAAACAGAGGACGCCTGCGCGGCTATGCACTCTTGCATCCACATCACGCAATAGTACCGTACACAAATAAAAAAACGTACTGCCACCACCTCACCCACCAAGGCCGAAGCTGTGGCACATGGCATCAGCCACAAACTCATAGATATCCTAACATTCCGCAAATACTTGTTCTTCCGCACCCGCTACCCATAAAAATGTCCCAGCTGCCAACACCTTTCACAAATCATCGTTTCAGTAGTGCCATTGCCCGATACTGGCGACGTCTAGCGTCGAAACAGTTTATGCCGCCATTTTGGACTATGCTTGTGAAAGCTGAACTTGAGTCGGACGGCCACGCATCTGTTTCGTGCCCTTCAAGGCGCCGTATTCGTACTGCTTCTTCCTTCCATTTCACATATGTTGTGCCGCATAACCTAATACGCGATTCATATGCTCGCATGAACGACCAATGTAAAATAATGGCCACGCAAACCCAGCCAGCGGATCCGGCGCTTCGTCGACGGCATTGGTGTCAAACGCGTCGGGTTCGTCGAGGCTTGACTTGCTAGTCAGCGGTAGGTACTTTGTATTTATTAACGCGAAATAGGCTCACAGATTTCTGTCCGCAGACCATGCGATTCCTGTCCGCAGCAATTGCGAGTAATTGGAAGTGGTAAAGGTTAAGTGTTGTCAATCGATAGAGGGTGATGTAATGTTGTGTCCGAAATAATTAGGCCAATAAGATAATTAGGTAAATAATTAAAGGAAAACACCAAAATCGTGTCCGCAGCAGTTGTGAGTAATTGAGAAATCGTGGAGGTTAATGAGTTGTGTCAATCAATAGAGGGTGACGTAATGTGCGCAAGAAAATAATTAGACCAGTAAGTTAATTAGGTAATGAATTAGAGGCAAAAAATGAAACAGTAAAGGCGAAAATGGTCTCCTCGGTGAATGGCTTGGCGCCACATTTGAATGTATCAAATACCAGCATAGTTAATTAAAGCAGTAAATTATGGTGACGTCAAAGATGTGACGTCACGCAACGTGAAGTCGATCCAATAATGGGCATAGGAAGGGATTGGCGCGCAATTTGAAAGTACCAAAGACTAAAGTAGATAAGACCACCAGTTAGGGTGACGTCAAGGATGTGATACCACGCAATCGGAAGTAGAGCCGGAAAAGGGCATAGGAAGGGATTAGCGCGCAATTTGAAAGTACTAAAGACTAAAATGAATAAACAAAAAGTGAAATAATGTGACGCAGAGGATGTGACGTCACGCAACCGGAAGTAGAGGCAAAAAAAGCTCATAGAAAGGGATTGGCGCGCAATATGAAAGTACCAAAGACTAAAATGAATAAGCAAGAAGTGAATTAATGTGACGTAGAGAATGTGGCGTCACGCAACCGGAAGTAGAGCCATAAAAGGGCATATGAAGGGATTGGCGCGCAATTTGAAAGTATCACAGACTAAAATGGGTAAACAAGAAGGGAATTAGGCAACTAGAAGCAACCAACCGCAGCAACCGTGCTTTCGCAATATTCCAATGCAGATTTTGCAGTGCTCTTTAATTTTTACTGCTGCGTACAGTGATTTAGTCGTGGATTAAATCTGATCTTTACGTTCCGCGGTTGAGGGTAACCCGATCTAGCGAAAGCAAACGCTTACGTTGTTCTCGGCAAGGAGGCACCGGCGGCCAGCCGACGCACGACAGCGGTAGGTAAGCATGTGGTGGTTGTCCCACACAATGCAACGCAGAAGCCCAATCGTCCTTACTTTATCGCACCTATAAGTTTTTCTGCAACGCAGGTTGCTCTTAACCATTTTAGCGAAAGAAGGAGCAGTCTGGTACATTCTGCGAACCGGCTCTAGATAACGATCGCAAATCTGAGCGATACTGACGCAGCCAGGTGCTATGTTTCGAAATGAGCTTTATGTGCAGGGCCGCGTAGAGCGCAGATGAAAGCCGAGACAATATTTTGGCGAAACAAAGTGCTGCTTACATCTCACATAGGCGATGGATATCTCAGATTATTGAGAAAAGTTATTATATACAGATCGACGAGTTCCTCCCAGCATTGTTTAATATTTTATACGCTGAAAAAAGTGCTTAGAAGAATAACAAACGTAGCAGCTTCATCTACATACGTGAAAGTATTGAGTCGAAGAGCTTGCTTCTCGCAAGTTGTTTGGAAATATGGTATGTGGGGTTCAGCATCTCAAAGCGACTCTGGCTACGAGCGCCGCCGTATCAGAGAGCTCCGGATAGTTCAGACCACCTGGAGATATTTAACGTGCACTGACATCGCAAGAACACAGGCGCCCTCCCGGCCATGCCGAAAACGGCTGAGCAAAATCCCGTTATTGAGCCAGTGTTTATATGGTTAGACTGAAATGTTAAATGCTGCTTAACCGACGCATTATTTCTAATGTTCGTTCGTACTCGGAAAATTATTTCCAGTCAAGTTTTCACAAGCATAAACGATCGAGCATGTGAAAAAGAAAGTGGCGTATTGCTCACACCTTATTTAATAGAAATATGGAGATGACTGACTTCACAGAAAACCTTGTCTACGACCACCTAGACAACATCAAAGAATGGACAGAAAAAAAAAATTAAAGAGCACTGCAGAATCTGCATTGGAGTAATGCAAAAGCATGGATGCTGCTGTTGGTTGCTTCTAGTTGCTTAATTTGCTTCTTGGTTACCCATTTTAGTCTTTGGTACTTTCAAACTGCGCGTCAATCCCTTCCTATGGCCTTTTCGGCTCTACTTCCGATTGCGTGACGACACATTAATTCACTTTTTGTTTACCCCTTTTAGTCTTTGGTACTTTCAAATTGCGCGGCAATCCCTTCCTATGCCTTTTCGGCTCTACTTCCGGATGCATGACGTCACATTAATTCACTTGTTTATTCATTTTAGTCTTTGGTACTTTCAAATTGCGCGGCAATCTTCCTATGCCTTTTCGGCTCTACTTCCGGTTGCGTGACGTCACCCTAATTGATTTAATTATTTATTTTCTGAGACCTGTTTCCTCGTAGCCGGGTCACTTAGTGCGGATACCCCAAGCAGCAGGAGGTGAGGAGTCATAGGGCTGCCTAAGGGACAGATGATGCAAGATGGCCAGAGTTCAGAACTGGTTGGGAGCGCGCAGTGGCACTTCCCTATTACGCCGGCTAGGGCCCAGTGATGCCGGGTTACTTTCGGCACCATGGGGCAAGAGGAAGGGAGACAAGCGGAAGAGTCCATGGCCTGAGCACTACTGAAAGCAAGGTGCCGAGGTCGATTCTTGGGACCACGGAAGCAGTAAATAACCTAACTTATTTGGGGCCTTCAAACGGCAGAGACAGCCCTGTGCCAGCAAGACGCCATGGGTTCACCGCTCGTTTCACGAGCGTTTTATCATGCTTCTGTTCTTGTTCTATTGCCGTTGTCTTATTCTTGTCATGGCAAGTGCTGTAGAAATGAGGGAAGGAATAGCTCCCTGGGAAAGAATTTGGCTGGAAGACGAAATGAATGCGTCACGTCTGGAGAGAAGTTCGTTTGTTGCGAGCTTTATTCAGTTTTTGCATAGCTGAAAACTACAAAGTAATTTAAAAGTAATTGAATTACTCAGAAAATGTAATCGTAATGTAATTTGATTGCTCTTTGGGAGCAGTAATCAGTAATGTAATTTAATATTTCTGCTATTAACAGCACAGCAATTAGAAATGCCATTTAATTGCTTTTCAAAAGTAATTTTACCATGTATGCGCAAGACCAGCGACAGCTGCTCTAGCGGGCGGGCAGGATAGTGGCGGCACATGGGGCCATGTACAGAGGGCTCCCCTCAGGAAGAAAGGGACAAACGCAAATAATTATTTTTTTTTTCATTTTACTCCTTAGAGTGCTGAATGTAGGCTGCAACGTCAAGATTATCCTCCCCTGTTACTTGCAGCAAAATTGCGTAGTCGAGGGCTCTCTGCCATACACAAGTTTGAACAGAGTCGACCGGGTTGTCTCTGGAATGGCAGTGTTACAAGCGAAGAAGATGTAGGGCAGGGTATGGTGTCTCATGTTTTGTGTTCGGCGTCGACGTACATGGCGAGCATGTCCGCGATAGTTTTATGCAGACGCTCTGTTCGTCCGTTTGTCTGCGGGCAGTAGGCGGTCATTCTCTGGCGGGTTGTCAGGCTGTACTTCAAGATGGCTTGTGAACTCCACTGTAAATGGTGTTCCCCTGTCCATGATTAGCACTTCGGGGGTGCCGTATCGCAGGAGAATGCGCTCGACGAAAAACCTGGAGCTACTTCTCCTGCGGTATACATAAGACAGTGCTTTTGCTTCGGTGCAGTGGTTAAGATAACCCGCTTGTTACCCGTAGATGCAGTCTGAAAGGGGCCGACAAGATCCATTCGAATTTGCTTGAAACGGCTTGGTCGAGGGTGGTATGGGGTTTAGCAGTCCAGATGGTCTGATCAGAGCTAGGCGCCGTGTGTCGCTGACTCACGGCATATTTTCACGTAATGTGTAACATCGGCAAATAACTGCGGCCAATAATGCTTCTCTTGCACTCAACGTAAAGTGCGGGCCATCCAGAGATGTCCTGCAGTTGGCTCATTGTGGAAAGCCTGCAAAACTTCCTTTCGGAGTTCTTTAGGCACAAGGAGGTATGTGGTCCTGTTTGGTGCGAAGTTCTTTACGAGGACGTCGTTGTGCAACGCGAAGGAGGATAACTGACGCCTGAACATATAGGAGGAGAAGCGGTCGAGCCTTCTCCTGCTCCTCCACCAGATGTAACATGGTGTTGACAGTGCCGTGGGCACCAAGGAGCAGACAGGAGTAGTAGCCAAGGTATACTTCCGCCGTGTAGTAGCACCTAAATAGATTCTTTATTGAGCTGACTTGTGCCTTCAAAAGAACTAAGGGGAGCGTCGATAGCAGCAAATGTGCTCGCTATAGTCGTCGAATTACTAATGCCATGTAGAAGAACGGCTGATTGGGCGAGTTGGTGAACCATGACGAACAGTAATATAAGAGCACCATTCTGCGCCATTGTTGTCCTCTTCGTCTCGTTTCTGTTGCGCTCTTATATTACAAATGCCCGTCGCATCCGTCAAGGCTCAATTTAAGCACAGCGAAGAAGCACGCAGATAAAGTCGCGAACAGTTACTAGCATAACCTGCAGCATTGAGGATCCAGGTAGAACAAAAAGAAGATGGTCTACACAGTATTAAGGAGCACTGAACAAGGGTAAATGGGGTACACCTCAGTTCAAGCCAACGTTTCTACAAGTGTATTCGTAGTCCACTTGTCGAAACGTTGGCTCAACCTGCGAAGTCCACTTGTCGAAACGTTAGCTCGACCTACGAACTGAGGCGTCCCCCTTTACCCTTGTTCAGTGCTCCTTCATACCGTGCAACATTGAAGAAATACGCGCGGGTGGCTGGAACCCTTCGAGATACATTTCGACGTATCTTGCATGACGAAGAAAATGATAAAGTTGCGTCTCGCGGCGAGCATGAACATTACAGAATCTATCCGTGCACTACAATCGCAGTGATAAGGCCGTATGCCAGCGGCTGTAGAAAAATAAGAAATAAAGATTTGAATGGTCCGTGGCAATATCAACTCCAAGTGAACAGCACAAAATGCGGCAAAAAAGTAAACAGCGCAATTTAGCACTTAGTTTCTCCATTGGGCAAGGTCACGAAGAGTGGTCCCGCGAAATCAATGCCTCGAAAGGGCTCGTGCAAACAAGCCGGTGACTTAGCCGGGGTAGATGCGGCAAGAGTGCTGCCTGATTTGTTCGTGAAACATTTGCATAAGAAACAGCTTAGGATCACTCGCCTCACTAACATTCGCAATGAGTTCAATGAGTTCAATGGCAATGAGTTCTAATCTTCAACAGCTCCGAAAAGTGATGAGGTGTTGGAAGAATGGCTGGGTGTTTGCGCTCTTCTACAGGTTCAGGAAAGCTGTCCACCAACTCGAAGGATGCCTTCGCTGTCCAAGAAAGAGTTGCGGGTTTGATAAAACAATATCTCTTTGCTGTGGCTCTGAGGAATCGCTGTATCATACGTTTGCAGTCAATCACCGGGCTGAGTATGCGCGACAGCAGCAGTATGAACCATAAGCGTTTTACAGCTGACGCATTCTTTAGCATCGTTGAGTTTTGGGTGAGTCGGTTGTACATAACGGGGATACACAAAGGCTCCTTTGTGCGTCCCCTTTCTTGTCCCCGTTTGTTCTAAAGCACAAGTTTCCATAAGAATTCTTTACGGTTGAGAGATCATGCGTTGGTTTAAAACTACAGGTCTGCCAGTCATTGAAGCCACTCTGACTCATGCCACCATGCATGCGGGGCTACAAGATCTTTTCAATGGACATAAGTTAAGATCGAGGTTTGCAAGATTGCCCGGTCATGAATATTTCCATTGCGACGGGATAATTGATTAGAATCTGTTTCTCCATTGCAGATAAAAGACTTCCATTACGCGCCTCACCTCGTATATATGTCAGTAAGATTTTGGAGTCCGTCCATATGTGGTATAGTCAACTTCGATAACTCTGATAGCTGCTGCAGACATGGTTAAGGAGCTTGAACCTTTCATTGCTCCCAGCTAGAAGCTCTAAGCGAGGCAATACCATTCTCTTAATAGGGGCAAGACTGGACTTTGTGAGAAGCAGCAGACATGCTTCTCTGGGACTGGTCGCCATGCCTGCACCATATGTGAGCAAAAAATGTTGGGAGGGGGGTCGGCTGCTCCAAGACCTCAGGTGCTGGGAACCTAGGGGCTATACTTCCTTTGCAGCGGATACTCGATTGCCACCGGTGCTTCTGTACCTGATGTGCATGCCTCCATTGCACTTGGCGCTGCTTCGGAGGCGTACGGCAGTTTTGCGACGTGCATCTCTTCCTCTTTTTTTGTTTTTCTTCTCAGTCCGCAAGAGCGGTGATGGCTCATGTAGACCCACTTGGCCCACCCACGCATTTTCTTTTCCTTCCTCCTACATAGTCGCAACATAAACTGGGCTTTTTATGTTTATGGGCGAGATGCTAGTCTAATCGTCTCTGTATATAATGTATGACCAAAAAGAATAGCCCCCCCCCCCCTCCCCATATTAACTCAGCAAAACAATGCTTATTCATTGAGACACAACAAGCATAACCAATGTGAAATCGCATTCCTGCGGCACGATGTTCCGTTCACTGAGCTGAACAGCCCGGATCTTTTTTTACTCAGCATCCCTCGCAGATGCCCCTTCGTACGTGGCACCGGATAAAACACTGACGCTGCGCAGGTGCAGCCTAAGATTTCGCCGATGAATCTCGATCTTTTCTTCGCCGGTGTCATCTCGAATTCTCACAAGCCGCACGAGTGCATCCGATCCTTACTTCAGCAAAGCGTAAAATATGGGAGCCGACATACCAAATCACAACGACGTAAAAGGGGAGCGGAAGTGTCACGCAGCCGTCATCGCAGCTACTGGGGCTCAAGTGGATACGTTGCGAAAGGAGACGTTGAGAGCATATACCGACTCGGGACGTAAGCGGTCGCCGAAGCCGTTGCAACCAGACATGCGTGAATTGCTTTGTTTTTTCCGCAATGTTCTCAGGTTGCATTTCTTCAGGAGCCTTTCCACCATTGCAGTCATCACCACTCGATTGCGCCGTGGCTTGACGCTGCATCCACTTGACCCATCGCCCAATTTTCTGCCGCTTCCTGCTACGCTTTCCTTTCCTTAGAATCTACCATCCGTTACTCTCACCCCTACTGGTAACCACCATTTGTTGCCCTTAGCGACCATCTGTTGACCGCTGCAGTACAACAGGGCTAAGAGCGGCGTCCCCGCGTTTCACAGTGACAAGGACCAACTTCTCAGTTACCACGACCTTACCCTATTTTAAAAAATTCTCGTCTACAGTACCTTGCCCCACATAAAATTTTTTTGGAAAGCGACCAGGTTTTGTGGCGCCAACTTCGAACGGCCACGGTCACGACCCCTTTCCTTATTTCCGTTACGACTCATGGTGAAACCTCTCCCCCACTGGCATTTGTGTCCAGTTGTGATGTATGGATGCGAGAGTTGGACTGTGAAAAAGGCTGACCGCCGAAGAATTGACGCGTTTGAATTGTGGTGCTGGCGAAGACTCTTGAGAGTTCCTTGGACTGCCAGATCAAATCAGTCAATATTGTCGATCATAAACCCTGACTGCTCATTGGAGGGTCAAATTCTAAAGTTAAAGCTCAGCTACTTTGGTCATCTGATGAGAAGAGAGGAGTCGCTGGAGAAAGATTTGATGTTGGGAAAGGTTGAGGGTCGCCGGAGAAGGGGTAGGCAGCGAACGCGATGGTTAGATGGCATCCTCGAGGCACTGCAGATGAAGTTATCTGATGTTAGGAAGATAGTGAGAGACCGGAAAGCGTGGCGTGACATGGTCAATAGGGTCACGAAGAGTCGGACACGACTGAACGACTGAACTGAACTGAACAAGAGTTCACTTTAGTCTAATCTTTTTGGACTGCCCTAATAAACCCAAGCCCCTATGGCAAGAATCACAACATCAGGAGCGATAGGAGGCTGCTCTGCGCCGCTCGCAGCCGGAGATATTGCTTCGGATTGGGCTGGGCCAGAGGGGTCGCCAAAGCACAAACGTGCCCGGCCATCTAGAGCCGCTATTCCACACTTGATTCTGCCAGGAATCAATGAAGTTGTTACCTACCTACCTACCTATGTGTCCTGCCATAGTATGAACGAGCACTGAACAAGGGTAGAGGGGGAACCTCAATTCGTAATCCCAGTCAACATTTCGACAAATGTACTTGTCTTCATTTGGCCATGGTCATTTCTGCCATCCTATGGTCCCTGCATTACAACTTTCCAATGACCTCCACATCATGTACAATGCCATCAATGTACAATTCTTTTCATTCTCTGACCTCCTGGTGCCTAACGACTGCATCAGCTGCACTACCCATTGGCTGCCATCAAAGCATTGCTTTCATGCAAGGTCTATACAGCAGCATTACCACGCATACTGACTTACAGCGCTTCCAGTTTCACGCAAAACAAAGATCAAATTAAACGAAGCACGCGTCTGCTATGAAATGCTGTTGCCAGTGAACGTCACTAGAACCTGCGATGACTGACCGCAAGTTCAGACACACAAAATATCCTGTAACTTTAAAAAATTCACAAGGACTGAATATTTACCATAACAGGAGTGCAGTAAGAATGGAATGGCAAGTGCTATTCGCAAACAGTTCCAAATGTATTGACATCCTAGAAACCACGGCATATGCGGCAAAAAAAAAAAAAGGGTCGTGCCTGCTTTTCCTTTTATTGCTTAAGTAGGCAAAATTTCAGCAAATTTTAAAATTCCAGTGCAAAAAATTGCACATGCATTAAAATGAAGATGAAGAAAACCAGCTGACCTTTACGTGGAAAAATAAGCATACTTTTTTGTTTTTGCAACCTGAAATTGATCAGACATGCATATCTGATCCCCTGTGAAAGCACTATGGGATTGCATTTGTCTGTTGAGGACTTCGAGCAAGTCAGGCCAAATTCTACAACTTAATGGCATCTTGCAGCATCACGGCCATGTTCATATCATAGGTTTAGCTTCCACATGATTGCTGAATATTACATTCTTGAAATAAAGAACGAGTTCAGGCCAACTAGTGTGCCTAAAAAAAATTTTCATACACTTTTATTATAAGAAATAAACAATTTTACCCCAGCTCCATTACATTACACCATGAAAAAGAAAAAAATCAATTTACAGTAGAAACGTCCATGCAAGGGGCTCATTTCTTCTTCTTGCTAGACTTGCTAGATGAGGAGCCAGCTTCATCTCGTGCCTTCTGCCATGGAAGCGGGTGCTTGCGATACAACGGCCAAGGGGGCAGTGTGAGCTGCAAGAGGGCAACCCACAAATCTTGAAATAAAAGCACATCTAACAATGTGTTACACAGGGCAAATGATAGCCCAACCCCTTGTTCTGCGTCCTAGAGTGATGAAAAAGAAAACAGCTGTAGTAGGCCTGAGGCCACATTGAATAAACTTCTATCTCATTTAGCGAGACATCATAGAGTAACTGCAGCATTAGACAAAAGCAACGAGTGGCCAGTCACAAAAATCCCGAGATAGCGGGTCCCATCATTGCCAAAAGCCATTGCAGCATGCACCGGCTAATGAATGGCTGTGACATGCAGCCAATGGTGAGGCGTGGTTACCAGACAGCTAATGATCCGGTCACTTTCCATAGATGCTTGAAAGCTGCCACTTCGACACCGACCAATGCTAAAGGAGTAGATGCATCCAAAATGAAAAATGGAAGCTAATGAAATGTGGACTGAGCTGTATTTCCAGCACATTTTTGCTGCACTTGAATTGTTTTTTCCCCCATCTGTTTGGTTCTTTTTACACATTTGCAAAAAAAAAAAAATGAAAACAGTACCTGCAATTTACATAATCTGCTGTGATGCCCCATTTCACAAAAGCAAGACCTACTGAAGCTTCACTCTAAAGTTAAAAAAAATTAACATTTCCAGTGTAGACGCCACAGAATAAAAGTTCAGCTAATTTTTTAACTAGATTGTCCGCACTTGTAGCATAGTTCACACCGAATATATTGAATAAATGCATATCCAGTGTAGAGGCCACAAAAATGAAGTTCAGCTAACTTTTTTTTTTTTTTACTAGATTGTCCGCACTTGTAGCATAGTTCACACCGAATATATTGAGTAATGCCGGCCTGCATGCTACATTGGATGTTAACGAAAAAGGAGATCCTACATAGTTCATAAAGCTCTAAATATTAACCTGTGAACATGAATATAGCCTGCACATTGCATTTAGCCATGCACTACATCTACAAGCACTACATCTTAACGCTGTTTCTGTCTTGCAAGCACATGACCACACCAGCACTCAATGTCATGCACTACACTCAAAGAACAAGTGACAGTGTCTGTCCTAAGCAAGAGTGATGACAAACTGAGGTTCGTCTTCAAAAGCAACTTACTGCATTTCAATGAAAAAGACGCTATTTTAGTGAAAAATAACATTCACGGGCTAGAAAAGGCCATTAAATAAAATAATGATAGCACGACTAACAGCCTATTTTGTGCGAGAACTACTGCGCGCTGACAGTTTTTTTGGGGCACAAATCCCAGACACAGCTCTGACAGGAAACTCTGCTACCGAAACTAATTTTAGTAGCCACTTTAGAGATACTTACATATTATGGTGCCATCAGAAAGCAGCTAATAAAACTGTTCTGATAGAGATTTTTTCCCCCTTCTTTTACTTCTCAATTTATCTCCGATTTGTGTTACCGATACTTGTTAACGTAAGTGTTTAACAGGTTTCGTTGCCTGGTGACTGCGCACAGTTTATCTTAAAGACCATGGGTGTCATGGAAATGCACAAAACGCTCAAATTTTAGCACAACTCAGAATGCCATTTTTTGAAACATGGACCCCACTGGAAGTTCGCCACCAGTAATATTAAAAAGCTCTGATCCCAGAGGGTATCCCACACTGCCATTCGATTCGGAACACCGATCACAATATCTATTTCAGTGCAGACATCATGAGCACGAACTCAGTGCTGGAAAATTTTTAACTGCAATTTTCTCAGCTGTGAATGTGTTTTTGGCCCTTGACCACATGTTGATATGCGCAGAAAGAGCCGCAGAATTTTTACTGGCATCAAAAACTGGATGGAACTGCCAGCAGTGTCTCTAAGTATGCTGAAATTTAAAAATTTCACACCAGTAACTCCTTGTGTACACCCAACGGACTTGCCTACTGCAAAGTCATTACTCATACTACGGAAACATCTATGATGAGCTGCTGCGGGAACTCGAAATTTATGCCAATTATTCTCTATACAGAACCTTGATTTTGGTAGAATGTAAATATCCGACAAACTTAATCAGTAATTTATGTGTCTAGGCTTACTTTATATCAATGCTCAAGGTACTTTTATCAAAACAGCATATGCCAAAACAAAGTTCTACATGCAACACAACAATACCTTACACAGCATAGTAAGCGATTTTCAAGCATATTTTCATTTGAGAAATGTTTCTCAAGATTCTGCAAAAGTATGTTCAAAACTGACACCGTACTAGTAGTTCACAAATTATTTATCGGATTTAAAAGTCTCCACATAATTTACAGCATGGTACAAACCATAACAGTATGAGACAGGTCAAAATGGAATGACAGAAAATCTGATGCACATCCTCACATTATTCTGTGCAGTTAAGTTGGAAAGGACTCTGTCGGCCATTAACCCCTTGCCAGAAATAGAGTCCTCCATGTACTATCTGTAAAATATGTCTCCAAGACATGTGAGCCACAAAGCTCAGACCTGAAGGATTAAGAACAAAGTTTAGAAGGTGAAAGCTGGAAAACACATGTGCTATAGCATGTAGTAGTGAAATAAGTTAATTCGAACATAGATTTGCAAGTGGTTCTTGATGTGTATGCATATGCCACATATATTGTAGACTATGTAAGCAAGTTGAATCAGGGCATTTTCAACTTGAGCAAAGCTATCAAAGAACTCATCAAGTCTTCTCCTGAAGCTGAAATGACATACATCACTAGGTGTAAAAATGCCAAATGAAGTTGAAATATCTCCCAAGAAGCTGCTTGGTACTCTTGCGCTTTGATACGAGTGAAACAAGTCGTGAGGTGATTCATGTCAATACAACATGGCCTGAAGAATGCGCTCGTTCATGTAAAACCAAAGCAGAAATGGAATCGGAAAAGTTGCCACACAATAGCAATAACATTTGGTGAAAGATAGCATTGGAAAAATATAAAGACCATTCTACTGAACTTGAAAGCACATTTGCAGAGCTTCGGACTGAATTCTATAAGACAAAGGCGAAATGTCACTTGAAAGTTACTATACTTTGTAGTCGTGGTTACCCTGCAAGTGATACCTGTAACTAAAAAGCGAACATGTCCTCTTGTATTTTCCATTCCGCAAAGAAGTAGACATCTGAGATCGGAACAAGTTCGAAAAAAATCTTTAATGAGAACCTTGACCAGATTTTTTAAGTCAAGTGAAAACTCACAGAAGGGAGTAGCAATGAATGCTGTCGGCATGTGATGCCATAATTCAAGCCAATGATGCAGCTTTGCTTGCACACGAAGGTGAGAAGATTACTCAAGCTGTGGAAACCAGTGATGAACCTAGTACATCAACCACGTGAATATTACTGGAAAGCAATGATGATGCATATTTACTAGGGGATCCTGATCAGCCTGAAGCAAGGGTTATAAATCCTAAATGTCCAGCTATACAGAGAAGAGACGATGTTATGTCAACGCCTGAATATTATTCCTAGATGCGCAAGGCAAATGTTGGAGAACATGAGCGAGAAATTGTGCAGAACCTTACCACAGCGAATTTAGAACCGTCATGCATTTTCATCCCAGGAGCTGCTGGCTGTGGTAAGACGTTCGTTCTAAGACTTGTTATGGACGTGTGCAACCGTTATTGCAATACAAGTAGGACATCCGATGCAACTGATCGTTCTATAAATTCTTATATCGCTTGTGCTACAACCGGCAAAGCAGCCGTAGGTTTGGGTAACGTAACTGTTCACTCTGCATTTAAGCTGACTACGGCACACAAGAATCACGATAGAGGTCTGTCAAACAATGACCTCAACACATTTCGAACACAGCTCAGAAATGTGCGATGCATTATCATAGATGAAATACACATGCTGCCACCTGGCATGCTTCATCTAGTTGACAGGAGCTTGAAAGAAGTATGCCCTGATCGCATGAACGAACCATTCGGAGGGCTTGACATAATTCTTTGTGGAGATATGCAACAGCTTCCCCTGTGAGAGTGGCAGAAGTGTTTAAAAGACCAAAGTCTGAAGGTTGTGTCTAGAACACTGCAGTCATGCCGTGGCATTCATTGTCGTACTACAATCTAAACAGAAGTGGTTAGACAAAGTGCAGTCATCTTCTTAACCATCTTGACCAAAACTGGAGATGGGAAATCGTCAAATGAAGAAAAAGCAGTACTTGATGCTCGCTTTGTAACTACTTAAGAAGTCGCAATTCGCTGCCTAAATGTTGTTAGACTTTACTATGCCAACAAGGATGCTCATAATTTCAGCATGATAGTAGTATGAGCTGCTGATGGACCAATCAAATGCAAAGCAAATGATGTTGCCCTTGAGTGTCGTACCTGTGAAGAGAGATTCAGCCATTGCTAAAATACCAATGTTATGTAAAGCTGGAACTGGAAATCTTGCTTCTAGCTTAAAGCATGCACAGGGAAGCCAAGCCATACATGATTACATGAAATCTGAACGCTACCGATGGGCTAGTCAATGGGACGGTTGGAATTGAAGATGTCAAGGGCCATGCGATTCGTGTGTGGCTTGAATGTCCATTGGTCATTGGAGTTTGTACAAGAGTGAAAACGAAACATCTGCGTTGTGGTTCTCCCGAGATATCACCACAGTGATTGCCAACTGAATTGCACAGAGTATTATTTGCCTATGCCGAAGCACTGAAACGTATAACTGTGAAACGGAGCCAGTTTCCACTTGTCCAAGCCAGTGCTATAACTGTACACAAGTCACACGGGGGAACAATGATGAAGTTGTTTTTGACTAAGGTAAGAATCTTCCCCAAAAGTTTGTGTATGTTGCATTAAGCCATGTTACATCACTTCAAGGCTTACACCTAACAAACAGAACAAGTTCAACTTCTGCCATATTCGTGAAAATCAGGACTGAGCATTGGCTGACGAATTTCGAAGGCTGGAACATAACTTAAAAACAGTTTAATCACTGTCGTACAAAGCTGCAAGAAAGAACAAACAACATTGCTTTGATCAATCATAGATTATTGGCCTTGCATTATGAAGGTGCAGATACTGTGCTTAACGAAGATTGGAATGAAGCCTCACTATCCAAATGCTATATCTGGCTTTGATTTTGTGCTTCGCAACGGCAGTGCCCAGCCATGCAGCCATGTCACTTGCTAATTACCATCTGCCAGAGGCATTCTTGTGACTTTTCACCCGCAGTGCTGACAACAATGATGGCATATCAACTGAACAAAGGGACGTTAACAGTGTTGCTTTAAAAGGTAAGTATTGCTCTTCGGATCAGAGAAGTTTCAACTGCACTGGGCTTTTTATTTGTTTTTCTTGCCTGAAATGATAAATGATATTTGCAAAGGAACAAGTAACTATGCCTGGATGAAGACATTGGCTTTTTAATCTTGACCACTCCAAGCAAGCTTGCTCTCCTCCACCACTCTCTGCAGAACACGTGCTCCGTGACAGGTAAAATGTTCAGAAAAGACGCTGCAAGCTGTGCAATGAACAAAAAAAAAAATATCCAGGCCCAAGCTACTGTTTCTCGTAAATGCAAAGTACATTTGTGTCTCAACACTTTCCGGCACTGATTCCATGACTGGTAAAAATAGTGCATCATTAGGACGCAGACAAAGGACACCCCAGGGATTAATTACATGAGTGGCATAAACACAGGTCACAGAAATTAGTGAGCACTGGTGCGTGCAGTTGTAAACAAACCTGCCAATATTTTTTTTCTTCAAGTTAAAGAGGCATTACACCACATTGCATATATTCTGGAAATTCTTTATGGTTTTCGACTGCCATGGCAAAGTCTTTTCAGCATTTAGTTTTTTAGAAAACATATTTCAAACCTTCGTTCTATTTCATCTACTGGCTTTAGGCATTACAAATTTTTTATACCCCATTTTTTTTTTACCTTCATTTCATATATGTTGTCATAAAAAGATTATACAAAAATGTTTACTAAAAACATACTGCACCACCTATCAGAATTGCCTGATTGTCTGCAGTCCCACTGGAATCACGTCAAGGAAAGGAACTTGAGGAAAGGCATTCAAAATTTCCACAACCACACAATTTAGCACAGTTTGTACATTCTGAAATTGTTTTATTGTGGGTGTTTACTTCCCTACTGAACCATTCCTAACTTCTTTTTTTTTTTCTTTTATAAAATTTAAGATTTCATAGTTCAAAAAAAATTATTTGTAGAAAGTCAACCACTTATTCAGCTGAATATGGACATATGTTGCACCAGATAGTGGAACAGCTTCATTTATAAAATATTTCTAATCCATTCTAGGTGCATAATTTTTTAGCTTTGATAGCCATCAATGACTGAACAGAAGTGCCGCTCGTGGCTATCGAGGTTCAACTTTAGCTTCTGCTTCAGTAGCAGCAGCGAAGATATTCAGACATTCCTTTTGAGAATTGTCTCTCACGCCCCTCTGTGGTGGTCTCGGCATTATTTCTTTCTGGATTACCATATCAGCTATAATTATATTAGGCCAGGCCTGGAATTTCGGCTTGTGCCCATCTTTGGCCTCTATTATCTTAAACATATCCGCTCGCATATAGTAAGGAGCCACACTTTGTGAAAGACTACATACCAATGATATAAAACATTGTTTTAACCAAGCTGTGCCAACGTGCGTATGTGGCCTAGGGGCTTAACACCTAAACCTTAACAACCTAAATGTTTTGATGCTCCAAGCACTTACCTTAGACTAGCACACTGAAGTGGAGATTTAGAGCCGTAAGGTAAGCTAGTGAGCTATGATGCCCCGCATGAGAGCGAACCACATACCTGGCAGTTCACACTGGTACCAGGACTCAAGCACACCACTTACCAGGCATGAAATGATGAATCCAACTCCAAGGCTGATGACAGTCAATGAAAACTGCTGCACAATGTAACCCCAAACGAGCCCCGCTGCCTGGAAACAAAAATGGAAAGCTACTTTAGGTGGTACCACCATGGCAAAAACCTTTCTTATGTACGCATTGAGCAACTTCCCTGGCTTTATTTCTCATTGCACTCATTCAAAAATGGCCTACCTGGTTGACACACTAATGGCAAGTACATAACGCAGCTGGCCAACAGATGCACACTTAAGTAGCTCATTCAATCCTATGTCCGTAACTTTCTAGAGCAAAAACGTTATTTACATTTTAGCACAAATACTACGAGCAGCATTACAGCACTTCACAGGCTCTAACAGCAGCAATACACTCAACTTTCTATTTCTATACTATGCTTCCATGCAGTCGCAAAACCGAATAGTTCTGTACCAGACCTAGCTGTCGTGAAAGTGCAGAGGAAAATGGAAACATAGCGAGCATCGAGCTAAACACACCTGTACTACATCGACCTTCAGAGCTGCTCATTCGGCTGCTGCTGTTCAACAAAACAGAAAGGCCACGTCTGCGTCCAGATTTTAGACACGCTCATCCGGCGAAAGTAAAACCATCAATGCGCTAACTGCGCAAAATTCAACTTACCGCAAAGACAACTATAATAACTTGAAATATCTTTTCTGCCACCTTCTGCCCCTCGAAATCCTGAGACAAAAAAAAAAAAAAGAAAGGAAAAACAAGCGAACATTACAACACGGCAGTGACCGGCGGCAAGCAACATCACAACCAAGCCGGCTCGCAAGTAGGAATGAGAGTCGCATATGCAGGCGGCATGCAAGCGTACCATGTACGTGGGAATGCTGTTGAGGAACGGTGTTAAGAGCGGTATGTCTACCATGCTTGCAGTGAGTGTATTACTGGTAACAGTAACTTATTCACAGCACAGCACTTGTAACCGAAAGGCACACGTAGACTCGTTGGCCTCTTGCTGACCTGAACTTGCAGAGAGCCGGCTCCGTGAACTGCGCATGCGCGCCCAGGACCAAAGTGGAAAGGAGGATATGTTGCTCTTCTGGACGGATATGACGTCAAATAGCTTTTAGTGCTTGTTTTTTTCTAGAAGTAAGCCTCAAACCCAGATGCTCACTGAGTCGCCCAAAGTATGGCCTTCCTCCATGACTGGCGCGCTTTTCAGACAACAGCATTTGCGCTTTGCGAGCCCTAGGTACCCTAGGTTGTCTTTCATGCGTCGGTCTGCTGCAGTTGGCGGGCCATCATCCCGGTAAATGCAAACTCGGTGATATGCGAATTCAGTTCGTGAATTATATCCTTAAATTCAAGGGCGCAGCCTTCGGTGCAGTCCTATTTGCAGCCTTCTGACTGCGGTGAGTCGTACATACATGCCCGCGAACTCTAAGTAAAGCATTTGTAGTCTTTCTGCCATCGCCTTCCTTGCAGCTTCTTGTAACGAGTTTTTGCACGGCAGCGCAAGCATGCGTTAGCCTCAATTATTGACGCGGCGTAATCGCGCGACGGTCTCCGGGCGAAGGCGTGAGGAGACTGCGTAATGGCGTCCACGATCTCGTTTCATTGCGCTTGGAACAGCTTCCATACCTGCTGCCGTGCACCGATCAATCGTCGGTTGCTGTTGTCTTCCGGATGCACTAGAGTATTGGGACATATGAGGCGACTAAAAGATAACGTAAAACTGTTTCTGAGTTCGCTTATATTTGTTTGGGCAGTATAAGGCATTTTTGCGTGCGCCAGCGTGAACTCGCTGGTTTATAATCAGGAGGTTTTATTGCCTTCCTCGCAGCTTCAACCGATGGAGCGGCTCAGCCCATAGAAAATGTCGGGCTTCTTTCGGAAAACTGTTGGAAGGTAAGTGGCACTCATCTGTACAGACCATACGTGGTAGTGCTGCAATACATGAGTATATCTGCGGACTGATAAAGGGGGGTTGCTGGCCAGCTGATAGATGGTTTAAACGTGAGTTGGCCCTGTGCGGAATGAGCCTCGAAGTGCAACAAGCCTACTGCACAGCATGAAATGGCTACAAAAGTATGGTTATATACATGACCGAATTCCTGTGCTTATTTGCTCAGACCTTCCACTGTCAAGTACTCACTTATTTCGGTGTATGCAGCAATGAGGGTAACCTCAATACTCCTCAGCTAGCATAGGTTCATGCCTGTGACAATATCTCTCTTTTTACTGCCGAAATAACTGCATTGGTGGAACTCACTGAGCTTGTTTATATAGATTTAACACTTTGGATGCATGTTGCTACCACAGAGTTCCCAAATATATATATCTTTTGCCTGCTCCAACATAAATAGTTGGCAGTGCTTGGCTTCAAGCTGCTGCCAAGGCCATTGACAGCTTATTTGAAAACAGAGCAATAAATAATCTGAGCTAGCATGTTTTGTGGGAGAGAGGCACTCTTGATTACAATTCCATGCAAGCCGCAGCATATTCCGCACTTACTGCACACATGATTTACCTTAGTCTCTTTGTTGCTATTTCAGTGTTTTGCAAGTGTGCTAAATATTTGTATTTGTGCTAGCATTGACTGCTAGTCTCGTTACTGCCTTTTTCCTTCTGCGGCAGGCACTCTCACTTGCTTTATTCAAATCAAATTCTACTGTGAGTGAGTTTGCTGAATTTATGCAAACTAAATGTATTTGCAGTATTACTCTCATTTATTTACATTTGCAGAGGCAACGAATTCTTGGTGCCGACGAACGAGTTCCCTCCGCCAGTTCGATTACACCGCCACCTCAGTAGTGCAGTGAGCTGCGACTGGCGTGACCAAATGGATACTCTCACTGCTTCCACAGGTTTAGAGCGTGCTCCCAGTTAAGTTTAAAACACCTTGCTTGCAATGTATTTAATCTTGTGTAATATTGTCACCCTTGAATTTGCTGATATGCTATTATTTGAAAATCATTCTGGGTGGTTTGGAACACATGATTTGCAGTGGGGGGAGGTGGGAAGCACAAATGTGTGACTGCAATTTTTTGCCAGTCTAGCTTCTAGCCTTGCGAATTAAAGTAACAGATTAATACCTGAACAGGCCTGACATTTATTGGAGAGATGTCATATAGAAGACAACTTGATCCCTTGTGGAGGTAACACAGCTGTGGTTCTCCGAGAAAAAGTTATCCGTGTGTGATGGTGTCTAAAACATGGCATTGTCTTAGGTAGCTTGGCATGGAATCAGCCACTTGTACTCTCTTGACAGCATCTATTGTACTATGTGCTAGGTGACATGCCTTCAGGGATGAGGGTAGATGGAGAATACCTCAGTAATCTGCAATTTGCTGATGACATTGCCCTGAAGCAGTCACAGCAGCAGCTGAAGCAGTCAGGATGACGAGCAGTAATGTGAGCAGGTTGTACGTCATGCTGGTCATGGAGGAAGTAAAAAAGCCTTAGAAGCAATGCAAAGGGGTAAAGCGGCTGGTATGGATAGGCAACTGCAGATCTTTGAAGAGTGGTAGGGAGATTGTGCTAGAAAAACTGCTTGCTTTGAGTGTGTAGTGCCTCACGACCTCAAGTGTATTGAAATCTTGGAAGGATCCTAACAGTACCATAATCTATAAGAAAGGGGCTGTCAAGCACTTGCAAACTTAAACTGATCGGGTTATTGTCCATTGCCTACAAGATAATAGAATTGGGAAAATCTTGGACTTTCTATCAGCTGAAGGAGCAGCTGGCTTTCGTAAGGGCTGCCATGTTTTTTAATGTGTCTGCCCTGCCGCTGTTGTGTGCTGGATTGTAGCCTACATCCACATCGGATAGGAGGCTGTGCAAACAAACTGCTCTTTACAGAAGGGACATAATTTGAACTGCCCATATCATACAATGCAGCAGCAGTAGTGAAAAGTGCTCCACAAGAAGTGACTTATTTTAGAATAGTTGCTTTATTGCGGTAGCGTAAAAGGCGTCACCCTTGAGAAAAATCACAACCATGCCTTTGGCAGGTGACATGGCCATGCACTGATTGGTTGTCTGGTTCTGCGATGTCATGAGGCCACATGATATGGCCGAACTGGCTGGAGCTCATATTGTGGAAAAGCGAAAAAGAGACAAAGGATCGAGAAAAGAGAGGACGACGCTATCTGGAGCTGCTAACTCAGGCAGCTCCTTTGAGGTGAGAGGTTGAGGTGGAATAGAACCATCCGAGACCCTTGGATCTAGTATCAGACATGCTACTCCATGTTCATACAGCTTTGTTAAAACAGAGCTTTATACCCATGTTGGGTGGTCTTAGGCACAATGTGGTAGATTATGGTTGTATGCTGATGATTGTGTGTGAGATAATACCGGCACAAATTAAGGGATTAGGGCTTATAACCTTTCAGGACTGCTTTAAGCCAATCGTTCATATATGAATGATCGTTCTCACACACTGGCAGACGTAAATTTATGTATTTGGAACATGTAGCCCCATTTAGGCAGATAGTATGACAAAAGTAATTATAGTAATTAGTTCACAGGAATGGAAAAGGCACAGAATCTGTCACTTGTTTCTGTGGGCACCTGAACTGTGCCGTAAGGGAAGGGAGGAGGGAGTCAAAGTGGAAAGACAGAAATGGGTGCCGTAGTGGAGGTCTATGGAGTAATTTTGACCACCTAGGGATCTTTAACGCGCGCTGACATCACAAAGCACACGGGTGCCACTTCGTTTGCATCGAAAGCAGCCGCCAGCGATCGGGTTTGGACATGGGTACTCCGGCACAGTAATCTAGCATCTTAACCACTGCACTACCGCAGTGGGGCTATTGTGACAACCATAGTTTCTGTTTGTGTGCAGCTTGTTTATTTTTTTTATTTATATTTTTTTTTGTTTTTTTCTGGCACAGTGTGACATTTAAAAAATTATTTGAAATAAAGAGGTCTTTGGCGCCATTCACACGATTCTGCTGCTTCTACTATAGTTTTCTGTTTATGAGAGTAGTAGCGAAGTCTCTTGAAGACAATTTTACTAGCTCTCAGTTCAGCTCAGATGATGAATCAGTCAAATGTCAGCCTCGGACTTCAGGTAGTGGCCAAGAAAAGCTTAGTTTCAATCTCTGATCACACTTGGTCAGTTACACATGCTCATTTTGTGTTCCCACTGTTCTGTTTCCATTCGCTGGGTTTCAGCAGTAATGAAAGCTTGGTACTACTTGATATGGCTTCTCCAGAACTTCAAGTGTGGAACTTCTTCAAGCAAATTCAGTGGAGTTTGAACACCAAGCTTCTATTGCAGATTTTGAAATTTAATGGCAAAATCTCCCACCTTCTGGAAAACATGTCACCAAATAATTCAGTCATAAATCCTGAAAGGTTTGGAAATGCCAATACTATAAACTGTAAAATCAGTGGAACAAGGCCGAGCATAAAAATGGGTGTTTTCAGCAACTTAGCTATATTTCTGAGAGAACAGCACACCTTCAAAATGAACTTCAGAACCTAAACTAGTAATAAAAGAGGCAGTGTAGCATATTTTTAGTATTCTGAATTATTTTTCTTGCTGTCTTATTTTGATATTCATGCCCCCTTTTCTTTCACTTTTTGGATTTTTTTCTGCAAATTTCGGAGAAAAAGTTTTTTATGCTATGTATAAAGCCAAAACAAAAACATGGGCATTTATTTAATTGAGCATCTAAATACTTGCATTTTAGTATTATCTAATAGCAAGATTGTGTAAATATTTCATTTAATAAACAAATTACATGGTGCTGAAGGAGTTGAGGCAAAAAAAAAAGCTTCATTTGCAAGCTGTAGTTCAAGAAATGACCATTTTTCTGCCTTTTGTATATCCTCAAGATTTTATTACAATTTCTTGATTTTATATTCATGTTTGACAATACTTTGTGAATATTTTACCCAGTGCTGAGAATTTATCTTATGTATTATGCTTATATTCATAATATTCACGTGTCTAGAGGGCATTTAAATAGCTGTATTTTAACTGGGTCATGTGCGTCATGTACAGAAAGTGTGATCAGAAATTGTCATCAAGAAACGTCCTTCATACTGGAACTTGCGTGTGAAGAGCTCTGGCAGGTGCGTGCTCTGTTGCCGCGTTGCAGAGAGGAGGAAAGGAGGCATCCTGGCTGTGCAAACCGCTGCAGAGAGGTGACAAAGAGGGTAATGGCAACCCCATGCATACGCGGGCCACTTATGCGCTTATTCACAGGACCTCGGAGGATGGGCGTGTGGTATTCGATCTGTCATTTGACGTGCGTAACTATAAGGCTGCATTCCCTGCACCGTACTTATTAGTCACATATTCTAATTCTGGTGCCGGGTTGTGTTCGCCTTAGCGATCTTAGAGCTCTTAAACACTTCCTACTCTTTGTAGGTTGCAGCAAAGTTCTTTAAAGACTTCATTTATAAAATAGCAAGGTGCATGTATGCGATCAAGGATCTTTGAGGGAAGCTGCAGATGGGAGCTGTTGACGCTACCATGCTATACTCTTAAAGACAGATCTCAAGTGTCTCCTAAATTTTTATAACAAAACGAACATCCGCACAGTGTTTGCTGGAGATGCTTACAACCCTGCTGTCCTGTCCGAAGACAGGGGTACATGCATTACTGCCCGCCATATGCAAGGCCAGCCACAATTAAACATTCGTTACCAGAGTAACATGATTGCCTGGCTTTTTTGTGTGTTCACTTCCTTAGCATACTGTAGCATAGTCATAGTAGTGTGCACCTTTCCAATAAGTGGTCACGGGGTGTCACCATATTACCTGCTGGACTGCTTTGTGCATTTGGTGCTAGCACAGTGGAAGCAGAGCCGGTTTGCAGCAGTCCAGAGAGGAGGAGCGAACAATATGGTGGCACCGAGTAACTTATTGGAAAGGTGTATATAGATTGCTTGTTCCTGCAAGATGCGAGTTAAACTGCTCTCATACGAACAGTTTCGATCCTCATTGAACTGGATCTACATTTAACTCATTGTAGATTGAGGTTGTCACACGGCAACTGTCAAGTGCAGTTGAGCTCGAGCCTGCTTGACTCAAGGTTGCTTCCTCAATCGCTCTCGAGATTTCAAGCACACTCAAAAGCGGTCATTGACACCCTCGTCATCAACGAGCTCTAAAACTTGAAAAATGAATAAATGCAATAGAACTGCACATAATAACACATAAATGTATTAAAAGGCATGATAGAACATTCGTAGAATGGCTAATTTTATAATATTGACACCGTAGTCTACTGCCAGTGGAAGCTAAGGTGGCGTTCTCTTCGACTGCGTCAGTGTGGAAACTGTGGAGTGGAAGAGAAACTGCACTGTAGCACTTGACCGCTGGGAAGATAGGTTAGATGACCTGAGGCGCCAAAAGCGGAATGCTGCTGTGTACACTGAAATCGTGCAATCATTACCCCAATCTTAAATTTCCTTTTGAGACTCATTGCGACTGACAGCAGACGACGGACCACGTAGGAAATTTCTCAATGCTGACTGAAAACGCTCGTGTAGCACCGGATGCTTCAATCCTTCTTGAAAGCCTGAATGCAGATTGAGTTCAATGAGGATCGGAAGTGTTTGTGTGACAGAGGGATTAGTGTAGCGCTGCTAAAGCTTTGTGTTAGCTGGTGTGCACAAGTTGGGTGGCCAAGCTGTGTTAAATGGTCTTACAATGCATATTTAGAAAACAAAACAGGGCAGCCCGAACGGTTTATTCAACTTCTCAGATTATTTGGCATTACACACATTGTCTTGAAAGCAGTCCACAATATGGCCAGCACAACTTATGTCCTTGCTTATTTCAGATTGTTCATTTAAGAGAGCTAACATATTCAAGGGCTACTGACCAGGCTGACATTTTAACCAAGCCCGATAAGGAGTTGGACATGGTCTCTGCGAAATACTGCAGCGATGCACACACTGGAAAGCAACAAAATGCAAACCAAAGCTCTCATGGTCCTTTTAAAGCAGCCAAACCTTCTCATCCTTTGCGCTGGCCATCGAACTTTGTCGATGAGGTACCCTCAGATACTGCATCCATTGGTTTCTCTCTGACTGATGGGCGAGGGGTGTCACTTGGTCTGCTGATGTCACGCACTTTTTTGTCTTGCATTTCGTTTTCACTCATGCATACACTCACACAAGAAAGAAGGCTTTTAGTTTCTTGCCCTTGTCTATGCATGCTTCAGCGTGTTCTGTGCACTGTGCTATTCATACACCAACGGCTGGACTCAAGTGGCAGCGGCGCGCACTTTCATACAGCCTGCGCATTCGCCGCAGATATAATGGCAGCTCTTCTAAGCAAGCAGTGCTCTCTTCCCCGTGAAGTTAGTGCAGGATTTACCCAACCCTGGCCACTCGCTTCTGTGGCGGCGCCCGGTGCGCACCTGCGTTCGCGCCTTCAAGCGTTCAGTTTACGGAGTGAGCGAAATACTTAGAGAAATTATGTAGTCTCAATTTTGTGTGCGCAAAAGCGGTGCAGTGTAGGCTCAGGCAACAGTATTATTTTGATCGTAGTAATACTTACTTTGTCTTATTTCTTACAGTGCGCAACATGTGCTAATTACCGTCTGAATACAACAGTGATTTGGGTTATCAGTCTGCAGTAAGGCAAGTAGCAGCATACTATTGTAAGGTCAGTCCCATTATGCTGCACAAAAGCTGATTTTTTTCTTCCTGCTGTAACTTTGTTTCCTTCATGATATGAGGGGAACTGTCAAAAATGCATTGACATGGCTACAGAAGCACAGAATTTATCACATGAACATTTTCGGCCTCTCGGGCCTGTTCTGCCAGGCCTGTTACAATTAGTGGCCGAGCAAGGAGGAGTACCTGTTTTGCCTACATGCATTATTTCAAATGATATGCCAGTGTGACGGCATCTTTTCGCTTTTGGGCACATTTCTGTCTGCTTCTGCACATGTACCAAAATTTCGGGCACCTTCACGTGTCTGCAAGTCAGGCTGGTCGTTGACCTGTTTTAAGTTGTTAGTGCAAATTAAAAAAAAAGGTAACCTGCTCTTATTGCACTTTTTGTGCACTTTGAACAGCGCATTCACTGTAACTGCTTTTCCTGTTCTGAGGCGTGCGCAGCATCACCTCGAAATAACAGGAGACATTCATCACCATCCTCATATAAGGATAGGATAGTAGGAAAGCCTTCCGACCCTTGTCTTTGCCTGCCACCTATGTTGCTAAACTCTGCGGCTAGTTTGTAACGAAGCTAACTTCATGACAATAGTTGAGCTTCTCGGCCGCAGTGTGCTTTTGGTATTTCTTTCGGTCCGGACCCATACGTATGTTTTCTGCCACACATTTGAACTTTATTTCCTCTGAACGACGTGCCCACGCCTGCAAGTTTGAAAAACTTGCAGTGTTTCCTTTCATCAATTTCCGAGTGATGGAGAACTCTGTTCCAATAATTTAGCTATATTTTATGAGAGTTTTTCTCTGGTTTTGGCTCTTCGGCAAGATGCTGATACACAGCCAGAGCCTGTAAGGATGGCTCACGGCCGGCACACCTATCATATATAACTCTCAGTACAGCGGCAAAAATCACTGCAGGTCGCTCTGAACGCTCAAGTTCATGACATCTCGTTGGCAAGAATCACAACCGGGTGAAAGTGCAGGCTTGGCCAGCCTCCGCTTTTTTTTTTTTTCCAGCTTGTTGCACACCAAATGACGGCATCACTGAGTAGACGCGTCAATGCCACACAGTGCCACGATTTCGCAGCTGTAGCAGACAGGAAGCACCCTCCATGCGTAGGTCGTAAAGAGCGCACCGTCGCCACTCGAATCCAGCCATGGTACACCGTGCATAACCATAATACAGAAAACACAGAACATCCATACAAGCACGGGCTTGGTTTCCTGTTCCAATAATTTAGCTATATTTTATGCGAGTTTTTCCCTGGTTTTGGCTCTTCGGCAAGATGCTAATACACAGCCAGAGCCTGTAAGGATGGCTCACGGCCGGCACACCTATCATATATAACTCTCAGTACAGCGGCAAAAATCACTGCAGGTCGCTCTGAACGCTCAAGTTCATGACATCTCGTTGGCAAGAATCACAACCGGGTGAAAGTGCAGGCTTGGCCAGCCTCCGCTTTTTTTTTTTTTACCAGCTTGTTGCACACCAAATGACGGCATCACTGAGTAGACGCGTCAATGCCACACAGTGCCACGATTTCGCAGCTGTAGCAGACAGGAAGCACCCTCCATGCGTAGGTCGTAAAGAGCGCACCGTCGCCACTCGAATCCAGCCATGGTACACCGTGCATAACCATAATACAGAAAACACAGAACATCCATACATGCACGGGCTTGGTTTCCTAAGAAAGGCCAGAGGCCTCGCACCTATGCTTCGGCCACCCATTGAGCTCAGCCTCTCCCCCTCCTCCTCCTTATTGGCATTGTAGCTGGATGAGCCAAAGCTCACTTCTCAACCTTCAAACAAAGGTCACTGGTGGTGCTTGGGTAGCAGAAAGCAAGAAAAGAAAAAGCTGAGGCGGTAGCGTTTTGATGGAAGGCAGAAAGCAAGGCACCCGTGTTTGTGCAATGTCAGTGCACCTTAAAGAAAGAACTCCAGGTGGTCGGAATTATCGGGGCCCTTCACTATGGCGTCTATCATACCTGAGTCTCTTTTGGACGTTAAACCTCACAAACCAACCAGCAAGAAAAAAAAGAATGCCTGTAATAGTCGGGGCCATAATGACTGCATTTGATGCATTCTTGTAGCTGTTTTTACCCAGCACAGGGCAGCGTTTTCATTTTGTTGACCGAACCAACATGGCGGGCATAGTTTCTCAAAGCACTAAGAGATGGCGCTCCACATTTCGCGTATTTAGGGAGCCTACATGTACCAGCCCTACGCGTATTGTCTCTTGTGGAGGCTAGTCAACCAGGGAGGAGGGAGGGACTCTTTGGTGATGGAAGGGAAGGAGAGAAACATACCGGTTTTGATGGTTGTAGCTCTGTTATTAACGAGTCTGCTGCAAAAGTATTTTTGGCCACCGCGCATTCTGAAGGCGCTGCCTCATAGACAGCAGGTTTGAACACATTTTTGAATCTAGGGTGGTTCATAAACAAGTTCAGTTTATGGAATCGCACCTGAAAACGAAAGGAATGATTGAAGCAGGAGAAATGATAGCACCTTAAAATAGAAACAAAGGGTGGATGGGTTTTAAGATGCTTTGCAGCTGTTTTCCACTTGCCCAAAGGCAGTGCAGAGTTTTGGCCGGTGTGCAATGAGCAGTTGGGCGCATGGTTTTGCTGATGGCATGGCAGCTACGTGCTGGTTGGTGACATTTTATACACAAGGTCTTGTAGACTTTGTGTCTAGTTGGAAAAAAAGAGTATTGTAGCAAATGAGCATTATGCTGAAATAATTTTGTGAGTAGCTTCAAAGAGCAGCCTTTTTTAAAAAATGGCTGCTTTTCATGAAAACATGGCATTAGATTTTTGCTTTTCTAGATGGGGTTTTAAATTTTGTTTTGATGGTTTCTTGCAATCTTTTGCTTGTTCTTCACGACAAATGTATTTACTTCATAGCTTGCAATAAAATGCTTTCATTGCAAATAAGCATTCCTTGTGTGTCGTGCTCTTTGGTCTCATTATTTTGAACTGTAGTAGCCATGACAATCGGAAAACATTTGGGTGAACAGCATTGCATCATGTCTACATTATATTCCTGTAGAAAAAGAGAACGGGCATTGCAGTTGATGTCGATGAGACTGAAATCGACATTTGTTTCAGCTAAACTGTTTCCTCGATTTCGAATCTGGTTTGGGCTATTGCATGTCTAAGGCCCCAGCCAAATATTGCCCACTGCCTCAATAACAGCACATGCTCAAGGACCTAAAGAAACTACAAGATGAAAGTTTATTTTTCAACCCTTTGTGATGAGAGCAACTTTACAACAGGTAGAGGTATTGACATAGCACACAGGGATCGGGAATGCCAAAACCTAATGCGGTCTATGAAAGACGGCAAGCATGGGAAAGAGCTAATTAATTTTGACTGCTTGGTGTCCTTTTTATATGCACTGACATTGTGTAGCCCACAGGTGTCTTTACATCTTGCCTCTGCCAAAATGTAGCCATGTATTTAATCTTAAAACCTTAGGATTAGCAGTCGAATGCATAGCCACAAAGTCACTGCTGCACATAGGTAGGAAGGTTTCGGACGTAGGAAGGGAGTAATGTTTTTAAGCCAGGTTGAATCTGAACCATGAGAAACATTTCCCCAAGAGCAAAAAGAGGTGAATGTAAATTTGAAAGGTGCTGTATATACAATGTAATAAAAGGCAGCTTGCTATCATGTGATCATTTGAAAGGCTGAAAAGTGGATATTAAAGCATTAGTTTAAAATACCTAAGCAAAGGACAGTGCAGCAGGTTATAGAAAGTAAAATAATTTGGAAAACCTTCACAAACACAGATGTGGATTAAAGTACAGTTTCAAGGTAATCATAACAAGGAAGTAGTAATCAGCTATTATTGAAATGAGCAGGCCCTATTTGCCCTGGGCAGGTGGCGTCCTTGGTCCAAAAAGGTGAGGGCATAAGCAGGTCCTCATCTGATGGTTTGTGTGGGTGGTACTTCTATGCTGCCGCAACACCATACCATATGACACAGAGTGCTGGGCATCTTGCAGTAGAGTACCTGCAGTTGAGATTGCAGCACATGGTGCACATCTTTGAGTATGAAGATGCAGAAAACTGAAAAGAAGCATTAGAGAGGGACATGTGATCCAGGAAATAGGGCTTTTCAGCTAATCGATTAGGTTTCGAGGGAGTGAAACAAGTAAGGGATACCAGACACTGGGATGAAGAGATAATGTCGGCAAATGAGCCAAGGTTAGCGGCTGCAGCTAACGCATGAAGCAGCGATGATTGCAGACATTAATTCCCTTCAGCATACCTAATGCAGGCAGTGATGATGAATCAAAACTGTGTTGCCAATTTATGAAATAACTATAGATATGTAACTGCACTGTGGGAAGCCCACTTAGCCTCTTGATTTTTCTTCCAAGTTTTTGTTATGAATGGACAGAGTGAAAATGCGCAAAGGAAATAAATGCCAGACTAGGAATAAGTGTAGTCCTTCATTGAATGGCTCTAGTGTCGCATTGCTGAACTGTGGTTTAAAAGTTACTTGTGGCGAGATAAATGAGTCATACAGCCTCTAGGAGGCTTGCAAGAGAGCTGAACTGAGAAGAGAGAACAGCAGAGACTTGTGCGAGCACCGTACAACCAGCCGGTTCAAATGGCGCGCCGTTGCAACGGTTGAGTGACAGCGCTGCAGGTGGCGAAAACGTCCAATGTCAACAAAAATTAATTCAGTAAAAGGAAACCTTTAGATAATTAAAATTGGCACTTGTAGTTTATGCGTCACCACCTCCTTTGTTTAACTGAAACTGTATAGTTTCATTTGCAACAATTTTAGATACGATGGTGCGTGCGCCATTATCATCATCATCGCCCCTCCGCTAAATTATTTTGAGTTGCGGCGCGTTACATGAAACGTTTTAAAAAAATGTTTGACGCGTTATTGACTCTAGTTATTCTCCTTCCAGTGCTTTGCGGACCCTGTGTTGCGCTTTATCTATTTGTTGTTAATGCTAACGAACCATAAAATGGCTGTGTTCTGTGTTTATACAGCACAGGCGACGCACTTCGCACGGTGAGCATCACTTTGGTAAGTCGAATAGAAAGCCAGCTGATTGCTCTTTGGAAGGAAATGAGTTACATAATATATTGATTTGTGGAACATTAACGTACTCGAGTGCCATGTTGGTAAGCATGGTGCCTGCGCTAGAACCGCGATTCTTCCGCGAATCGCTGTGTGAAATTAGCTGGGAACGATTTGTTTTGGGACGTTTAACTGTGAACATTGCAGCAAGGTTACTTTCTTGCTGCACTTGAGGTTGTCTGAGCGAAGTTCTGAGCTTGCCTGCGCAGAACTAAATAAAGCGCTCCGCTGAAAGTGTTTAGGCATAATGACTACAGAGACATCGAAGGCTTACGTTTGTGTCAGAAGTGCTTTGAATTAATTTTTAGTGTGAATGTGAGGCATGTAGCTTTCCCCTAGCAGTCGTAAGATCACCGAGGCCGACGTCAGTTTTGCACTTGCATCGGACGCGCCTTTTCAGCACATGCTGCATGTATGCGCCTGTTGTTGCTTTTATGTATGATGACTGTGGTAATAGTTTGCAGACTAGCTGAATATAGAACTGTGTCTCAAGTGTGTTGACCGCTTCTTAATAGTGTGTAATGTTGATTGACTAGAAATTAAGCTTCGCTTTTTTTTTTTTTTGGCAAATGATGAGGGCCTAACACGCTGTCCGTCAGTCCCGAGACGAGTGGTACGCTGTACAGCAAAGTAAATGTACTGCATTACCGAACGGGGTCACGTACTCGTTAGCTATGATTTTTATTTTTATAACTGTAGTGCACAACGTAGATGTAATGTGCGATCGCTTGGTTCTTTCCTAGTGTATTCTTGTAAAACAAATAAACTGGTCAGAACAGCATAGAGATGTGGCTTTAGGGAATGCATCGAAACAGGCTTGCCAAATGGTTTGCCTCTGTTCTCATTCTTGCTCAGATCCAAAGGCAGTACATTTCATTTATCAACTTAATTTTTTTTTGTAATTTCAGTGTTTGACTTTACAGTAGTTGTCTGCATGTTAGGTAATCTGCCCAAGTACAGATGACTTGCAGCACTGTCACATTCTTGGTGGACCAGAGCCATGGACGAACCCTGTTTGCCTGCCTAGCCTGCTACTAGCTACCTGCCCCATGGAAGATACATATACCTGATTTACTATCATGGAGTATGTGCGACAGCCACCTGATAGCTCGCAGCTGCAGCCATGTTTTTATGTTCTACACCTGTGCACTGCAGTGTAACGCTCTATCACGCATTTTAAAAAGGACAGTATTTAATGGCTACATTTTCATCTACAATAATCTGTCACGGTTCCATCCACCAAGGCTGCACGACATTCATATGTGCCCTAGTGAGGCTCAGAGGAGTTTTGAAAATTCTTGTGCAGTATTGTTGAATTATTACTTACAAAATATTGTCCAGTGAACCAGTTTTAACTGTGAATGTATTTATTTTTTCTAAATTACTACCCACGCAATGTTGTTATTACGGCATTGTGAATGCACAAGATTGTTAGTCTGCTAGAGTTTCCAGTTTGTACAACCCATAGCCATTTAAACAAGAATTGCAATGGTGGCGCTGAAGGGCAGCACTTATCTGCGAGATGGCTGATGCATTGTGAGGGCACCAGACATTCCCCTCATCATCTGCGGCGACTGTCATCGATACTACGAAATCACAGTGGTTGCCAGTGTTCACGTGCGAACTGCTCGGGGTCGCAGTCAACAATTTCAAGCCACTACAAAAAGTGTTAATTGCATTGATTACATCTTTGCATGACAGCCGATGTATCCAGCATGAACTATGTCTTACTACAGGTACCATATGCCATTACTTGCTGTACTGTACGACAGCACAGAGCACATGTGTGATTAGTGGGGTAAATAAAATAAATAAATACTGTCTCCACTGGGAATCAAACCTCCATCCCTTGTATTCCTCACATACTGTACTTTGTTTATGGCAATAGAACATGAGTCAACACAGATGCATTCTTGCAGTGGAATTATCTAGGCATAGCACTGCTAATTTTTGTTCTAATGTGGCACCTTTTATGGAGTTCACCGATTTTTTTTTTTTTTTTGCATCGTTCCTATAATAAACACATAAAAACCCTGCAGCACTATGAAAATTTGCCCGGAGCATTCAACTCGTGCTACAGTATGTGCAGTAAAGCTACCTTTGTCTTTGTGTGCAAAATGAAATTTTTTACGAAAGATTTACATTTTGCATGCTGATTTGATCAGAATATATTGGTTTTGAACATGATTGGAAGAGGCTTTTCAATACCCGAGCTGTTTGATGTGCATGGTTGTTAACTACCATGCTGAACTTTGTAGTCAAGTACAATATGTGCATAGTGCCTATATGCATACAATATATGCATAGAGGCATGTAGAGTGATTGTTTAGGTGTACTGTAATTATCAGGCTGTGCTAGTATCGTTACAGCTATGATATAAAAATTCGCATCAGGTTTGTAGAACTTGTATTGTGAACAGTGGTTATATGGTGTCTGTGTATTTTATTTTAGCATAGCAGTGATATTGGTGCAAGTTCTGTCAAGTTTGGTTTTGTTTTGATTTTAACTTTGCTTATTGCCACTTATGGACAGCCTTATCACACAGCGCTATTCAGGTTCTATTAGTGTCGAAGATCATTCATTTCACTTTCTTTAATAGACACTGAGGGTTCACTGACACATACGCCACCAAATTTTTTTGTTTCAACTGCTTCAATTGTTTTCCTTCCCACTGGTGTTGTACATTTTCACAAAAATTTGCTTTCAAAGTGAAGTTGTTGACTTTCTTCCAAGTTATGTGATATGCTGTGAAAAATGACATGCGTGTCATGAAACTTGTTCCAGATTTTTTGATCGCATTCAACCTTCTATGAATGCTTTGTCTCAAAAATATTAAGTATTCAGGCTTGGATTAGGTTGCATTCTGGGTTCTGTTGTGCCGGGTAGCAGCTCAGCAGTCAGATTCTTTTACTGGACTTGCCTGAGAGTACGAGTTGTGTGAAGCCTGCACACAGACCCATATCATGCCATTTGACGCAATTTTTACGCTCGACCGCCGTCAGTTTAGAAAAGGACTGTATTGGGTTACTACGACAAACATTACCCCAGCTTGTTTTAGGCGGAAAAAAAAAAAGTTTGTGCCATGGTCGCCATCTTGCATGTTCTCATACACTTTAATTTCAAATTTGTAAAATTTGCTGTTCTCATCGTAGTTGTTCCAACAATACCCCAAGTTTCCCAGAAGTAAAGGAACCCAAGAAAATTGTTTTGGAGATTAGAGAATATAAGCCATGCCAGAATAAAATTCTCAAGTTGAGAAAATTTGCTTTTTGCAGCATTTACAGCTGTAAAATACAGAGTAAGGTGGTTCTAGTAAATATATGACGTGTATTAAGAAAAAGTACCACTCGGTGGCATTTATTTTGGGAAGTTAAATCACAGCACTCAGTTCCTTGCTCGCATACAGCCGCCCAAATCTTCAACTAGACTGCACAACGCCCACTTTCAACAGTGATGCTGTTTAAGCTGGAGGTTGTTTCATCTATTGTGCGCAGCTTAATGTGTTCGCAGTAATGTCACCATGACCGGATGTGACATCATCATGACGTCACATCCAGTCATGTCTAATAACCAGAACTGAGGTTACCACATGACATCATGTCCGGTCATGACCGATGACTTCACCGTGCGATTCACGCATATATGAAGCTAACCTTGCCAGGCATCCAATCCAGGCATCCGTGCTGCGCCTTTCATCTGTCGCTTCCTCAAACGCCCTACCACACAGGAATCAGCAGTGTTTTAAATTGGTTTACAGGAAAGAAAAGGCATAATATCTGTTGCACTTGTCCGCTGACAACAGATAGCCACGATGAGTCTCGAAGTATAATCACGGATAACTTGAGGCAAACAGAAACAGCATCATTGTGTCATCAGTCTTGTACATGACTGCAATCTGCCTTAATTTTTTTCTGTACCCCTGTGCCTTGGCAGGGATTGAACTTGCAGAGAGGTAAAAATAAGGCAAGGCCTTATTTTAGCTTGTATCCTAAGGTCAACATGAATTCCTAGAGGATCACAACTTGTGGAGAAGTGAGGACTGCAGCTTGCCTTTACTACTTTGCACAGATTTACAGTTTCAGAAGTGGTACGAATTATCTGCTACTTGGCTGAAAAGCGGAGCACGCAGCCTGGTTATTTTTGGCAATGGTGGTACTTCCATTATCTTATACATACTCTTTAGCATAGAGTCATGAACTACCACATTATGTGAAAGACTGCCTGACACAAATATAAAGCCTCCCTTAACCTAGCCGTATGAAGTGCTTTTGTGGTCTACGGGTAGCATGTCTGACTTGAAATGCAAGAGTCCTGGAGGGTTCGATTCATTTCACCTACCCATCTGATTCGAGAAGCTTGAGTTGGCAGCTCCTGCCAAATCTGCCATATCATATGATCAAGTGACTTTGCACACCCCTGCCACCAATCAATTCCCGGCTATCACCCACAATTTTTCTTTCACAACCCTGATACCAAATTTTATGGTGAATGGCAGCCTTTAACGCTGTCATATCAACATGTAACCAAAATTTGGTTTCCTTCAAGTGGTGGCTTTAGACAGCTTGTGTTGTTCGCCCCTTTGAGACCTTGATTGGCAGGTGGCAAAGTAGAGACAAGAGGGATGATGAAGAGAAGGTAGGAGGCAGAGGGTGGAGAACGGGTACAATGTGTCGCACTGTGATTTGTAGATTAGGTGGCACAACCCGCTTGCATGGTCGTAACCCATCAGCTGCATTGAGAACAGCAATGCTAACTCCTAGCTCTTACTCCCCTGCACAGATCGTATTCATTGTCTATACTTTTTCTTGGACAAGTTCTTCTGAATATCTCGTAGGAGGTCACTGTTAAGATTTTTGCACGGCCCCTGAAGGCTAGGTATTGCTGCAAAGCACCTTCTACAGAAAACGGAAACATAGAATGACCATCTTGTTCAGCTTGTTTCTGCAATGGGCACAAAACTGGACTTCATTCCACTCGTGAAATATGGAGGAGCCTCTATGACCGGTTATCATTGTACAGTAGAACCCTGCTATAGTAAAGTGAAACTGAAGCCCCATCATAGCAGTGCTTTTGGTAAAACTAGGTTATACTAAACAACGTCTGGCCGTGGCGTCGACTTCTCACGAAATGTCATTGCTGCACACGCATTACATGGAATCGCGAGGAAATTTTTTCTTAGAAAAAAAAAATAAGTAGTGCTTTTTTTTTTTATGGTTTTACCGCTAGGCTCATCAGCACTGAGAAGAAGCCAACTTTAAGGCCTTGGAGCCGTGAGGGAAAGCATGCAGCACGTAGCGGGAAAAATGTAAAGCTGACCAAACACAAAAAGAAGACGGCCGGTCACTTAAAAATAGAGTAAAAGTGCAGCAAGAAAAAGGGAAGTGAAGAAACGGCCGAACATTCACACAACACTGTTCAGCACGAAGGAGTAGTGGCAAGAATTGGAGGCGTGGCTTGTGAGGTTTTGCAGTGCTGGACTGTCGCGCATTTTTCATCTATTGCCTCTTAAAAGATGGAAACAGCGGAAGATGATGCTGCGCTCACGCAATGCTTTGGTTCTCAGCTCGAATCAAGCTCGGCTGTATTTGTATCCATGTTGCATTCATGCTAAACAGGTACTTCTACAAGCTGTAAAAGAAAAAAAAAAATGAAAAAGGAAATGGCACAGAGATGATAAGAGAGAGATGGAAGGCATTTTAGAGCGTTCTTTTCATAAAGCAACAAGATGTGCTTAGTAAGCAGACTTTAATTACGAGATAGTATCTTCAGGACCGTGTCATCACTAACAACTGATATAGTAAGATTTTGGCCGGTCCCGGTGACTTTACTGTAATGGGGTTCTACTGTACTTATCAGTTCGCAAAGAGCACTTACTGGCAGAAGGGCAGCTCAACACTGTTAATGTGGAAAAGCACTCACCACTCTGCTTGTGCTCAAACTGAAACCCACATCTGAATTTGATTATGCTTCCTGCAGGAACGACCTTTAGTCTGCATCTCAAGTGAGCATGCGGGGTATCTTGATGCTTATTTTTATTTTCTGTAACCGCAACCTCGAGCAGACTAATTCGCCAAAGCTGGCAGCGCTGGTTATGTATACGTTTGCTGCTGGCTCAAGCCTGCACTGCAGTGAAGTGCAGGCACAGAGCAACGCTAGAGAAGAGCACGGGCGTTCAAATTGCGAAACTTTTCTGCCCCAGTCAAAAAGAATTCCATTTAAGCTTCCGGGAAAAAAAAAAAATGCTAGAGTGGCCCTGCGCAATATAATACCAGCTAGTACCACATCACTACTCTCTACAGCGACTTTCTGTTAGCTAGTGCCAAGTTACTGTATATCTGGCAGAACCACATAGAATGGTTTGTGGGGTTTAATGTCCCAAAGTGACTCGGGCTACGAGAGACGCTGTAGTGGAGGACTCCGGAAATTTCGACCACCTGGGGTTCTTTAACGTACACTGACATTCCACAGCACACGGTCGCCTTGCCTTTCGCCTCCATTCGAAAAGCGGTCGCCGAGGCCAGGATTCGATCCCGCATCCTTAGGAAGCGCCCTACACTGCGCCATCCCGGCGGGGTAACACATGAATGTGTCATGACAAACACAAAATAACATAAAAGGAACAGCCAAGGTCGCAATGAGCGACTGCAGGTGACAAATGCATCGGTCCCTGGTACTAGTGCTTTTTTAACATCACACTATGCAGCACTGAACTGAATGCTCATACGAGCAAAAAGTAAAAACTCTAGGGGCACTTTGGACCACTAAAGAGCAATGAGGTGAAAGCCTTTATTGCATGGTGGTCTGATGCCCTCCACTATGGCACCTCCTTCCTCGTTTTCATTATGGCTCGGTTCAGGTGTTCGCGGAGAAGTGTGAGATACGCCTTTTCTTTCCTGTAAACCAATTTGAAATGCTGCTGATGCTTGCTGTACTGCGTCTGCTTTTGTATGCTGTGTCATGTGGCGTTAGAGCAAACGCCAAATGAAAGGTGCTGCACTGACGACTGGATCAGGTTAACTTTCACATGTGCTCGAGTCGCCTGGTAAAGTCATGACATCATAGTAATCTTTGTCATTATCATCACTGTCACTATCATTATCAATCAGTATCTATCACTAAGTTCTTCACTGGCTACCCTGTATACGCAGTGCCTGGTGTCATCGATAGTACCGGAACTATGGAAGAACGCAAACATTATCCTCATTCATAAGAAAGGGGATGCTAAGAACCTTAAAAATTAGACCAATCAGCTTACTGTCTGTTACGTATAAGGTGTTTACTAAGGTAATCGCTAATAGAATCAGGGCAACCTTAGACTGCAATCAAGCAAAGGATCAAGCAGGGCTTTAGAAACGGTACTCTACTATCGATCATATCCATACCATCAATCAGGTGATAGAAAAATGCTCGGAATATAACCAGCCCTTATACATAGCATTCATTGATTACGAAAAAGCATTTGACTCAGTTGAAACCTCGGCGGTGATGCAGGCATTGCGAAATCGGGGGGTAGACGAGCCGTACGTTGAAGTGCTGGAAGATATATATAGTGGCTGCACAGCAACCATAGTTCTGCATAAAGAAAGTAACAAAGTTCCGATAAAGAAAGGTGTTAGGCAAGGAGACACAATCTCCCCAGTACTATTCACAGCTTGCTTAGAGGAAGTATTCAGAGACTTGGAATGGGAGCAGTGAGGGATAAGGGTAGATGGAGAATACCTCAGTAATCTGCGATTTGCTGATGACATTGCTTTGCTAAGCAACTCGGGGGATGAACTGCAAATAATGATTGATGACCTAGACAGGAAAAGTAGAAAGGTAGGCTTGAAAATCAATATGCAGAAGACTAAGGTAATGTTCAACAGCCTCAGAAAGGAACAGCAGTCTACATTAGGTAGCGAAGTACTGGAAGTAGTAGGCGAATATGTCTACTTTGGACAGGCAGTACCCGCAGATCCGGACCATGAAAAGGAAATAACAAGAAGAACAGAATTGGGATGGAGCGCATTTCGCAAGCACTCGCAGATTATGACTAGCAGCTTATCGTTATCGCTCAAGAGGAAAGTATACAACAGTTGCATCTTACCTGTACTCACCTATGGGGCTGAAACGTGGAGGCTAACCAAGAGAGTTCTACTTAAGTTGAGGACAACCCAGAGGGCTATGGAACGAAAAATGGTAGAGGTAACATTAAGAGAGAGGAAGCGTGCACAGTGGGTCAGAGAAATAACTCAAGTTACCGACATTCTAGTGGAAATTAAGAAGAAATGGACATGGGCCGGACATGTAGTGCGAAGAGAGGATAACCGATGGTCGCTGAGGGTAACAAACTGGATTCCAAGGGAAGGAAAGCGTAGCAGGGTGCGGCAGAAAGTTAGATGGGCGGATTAAGAAGTTCGCAGGGGTGAAGCGGATGCAACCTAGCACAGAACCGGGTTAAGTGGAGAAATATGGGAGAGTGCAATGGGTATAATCAGGCTGATGATGATGAATCCCACAGACTTTCGGTAGAAGCAATGTTAGGTAACCCAAGGGCCGCCTTATACGCCAGCCTAATCATAGCGTCCACCTTGTTTTCCTCCGTCACGTCCATATTCATACAAGGCGTCGCATAAACTGTTCTACTGATCACGAATGCCTGTACCAAATGACTTGACTCCTTTTCCTGCAATCCTCTCTTTAGATTGGAGATTCTTTCAGTGAGCCTCATGGCGGCGTTTACCCTATTCTTCAGCTTTCCTAAGGCCTCCTTATTTTTCCTGTTAGTCTGCAAGTACATGTCCTGTTGTAGCGTATCCTCCTCCTCCAATTGTCTGTCTCTACCCCTGGTGACACAGAGTAACATCGCACCAAGTGGTGACACACAAGCGATCTGTATCTGAAGAATGGTGGCAGCTTTGATGAAGAAATGTTCATGTCAGGCCGCATAACAAAAAACACTGAAATTGTGTGATTCAGCAACTTCAGCTACAGATTTTTTTTATCGCACTAGCAGCAAAGAAGCCAGAAGAGTCTGTCAGAAGAAGCTCTGATTTCAGCTTTTAGCGATTCAGGTACTACAACCACCTGTAATGCCAACTAGTGGCCAAAGGTGCACATAGTTTCCGTACCCACTTGCTTTTGAGTATGTACACATGATCGCTGCATGTCCTCAGTTTTATCTCTGTTTAGGAGGGTTTCCACAATCGTTAGCAACGATCTGCTGACACTGGCACACAAGCGTGTAGTTTTCACGTAGATAGGAACCTAGTGTATACTTGAGTGAAGGCTCTCCAGCTTATACAAACTATTTGTAAAAATAAAAATATGATTGTACAGGGATTTTGGGGAAACCTACAGGCTGCTTGTTTTGACGGATGTTTAGAAGAAATGACTAAGTGAAATGCTCAAGTTCATAGGCCTCTTGTTTGTCCAACACGGGCATTGTGAAACTTCACTGGCTGAAGCTGCACTGGAATGAGGACATCTACAGTGGTTTGCCTCCACCAGGAACAATGCTGGGAATCTGCTTCATAGCAGTGCTGGTGCTCCTCAAAGTGGCAGTCCTGTACAATGTAGACCAGCTGCCACAAGTAATGCACCGGTACATCAATCAAGTGCAAAGCCCTCACAGCCACATTAGGCAGTATTTGCATGTAGCTTCCCGAGAAGAGTTCAATAAACAGATATTTAACCTTCGTGGCACACCAGCTCAAATTTTGTCACCCTCTGCAAAATGTGCCAACCATAAACCACAAAAAGTTGACAAATGCACGAAATGAGTTGTGCTATGAGCAAAAGAAGACCGGGCTTAAAAATAATGTTTCTAGCAATTTGGCAAAGTTACGAGAATGGCAAGCCTTCACAATGAACCACATAACACATTGGTTCCTGGTATTTGGCTTCACTGCATTTTATTGGTGTAGTCTGGAGAATAGGAATTTCCAACTCGCAACAACCACCCCATCTTGATACATCAAGGCAACTGCTGCAGACAGATCCGAAGGCATGTCGCCTAGCACACATTACAATAGATGCTGTCAAGAGAATGCAAGAAGTGGCCGATTCCATGCCAAGTTACTTAAGACAATGCCGTGTTTTGGACACCATCACATACAGAGAACTTTTGCTCAGATAACCACAGCTGTGTTACCTCCGCAAGGGTCAAGTGTTGTTGTATATGACAAACTCTTTAATCCATGCCAGGCCTGTTCACATATCAATCTGTTGCTTTAATTCTAAAGGCTGAAAACTAAAGAGGCAAAAAATTGCAGTCGCACATTTGTGCTTCTCCACCTCCCGCCACTGCAAATCATGCGTCCAAAATCACTCTGAATGCTTTCCAAATAATAACATATCAGCAAATGCAAGGGTGACAATACTCCACAACAAGATTAAATACATTGCAAGCAAGATATTTTAAACTTAACTAGGAGCACGCTCTAAACCAGTAGGAGTGAGAGTGTCCATTTGGTCACACCAGTTACAGCTCACTGCACTACTGAGGTAGCGGCGGAATCCAACTGGAGGAGGAAACTCGTACGTCGGCCCCGAGTATTCCTTGCCTCTGTAAATGCAAATAAATGAGAGTAATACAGCAATTACATTTAGTTTGCATAAATTCAGCAAACTCACTCACAGTAGAATTTGATTTGAATAAAGCAAGTGAGAGTGCCTGCCGCAGAAGGAAAAAGGCAGTAACGAGACTAGCAGTCAATGCTAGCACAAATACAAATATTTAGCACACTTGCAAAACACTGAAATAGCAACAAAGAGACTAAGGTAAATCATGTGTGCAGTAAGTGCGGAATATGCTGCGGCTTGCATGGAATTGTAATCAAGAGTGCTTATAGCAGCAACTGCCAAGCTCTTTGACAGGATTACGAGGCACAGTCTTTGTCAAAAGTGTAGAGCCCAGGGGGTCTGCTTCTGGGCCAGTTCCTGCGGCTTGTAATGAATTTCCGGTATTCCAACTTTGTTGATGGCAAGAAGATTTTTGTCCTACCCCTTCAGTGGGAAAGGCCTCAACTAATTCTACATCAGTGCCACTATTCGGCTCAGAAGCGGACCCCCCCCCCCCCCCCCCCCCCCGGGCTCTACACTTTTGACAAAGGCTGTACATGCAACGGTGCCTCACTCCCCTCAACAAAACGTACCACCTCAGATTAATTATTGCTTTGTTTTCAAATAAGCTGTCCATGGCCTTGACAGAAGCTTGAAGCCAAGCACTGCCCACTATTTATGGAGGCATTGTTTCTGCTATCATTCCCAGTTTTCTCAAAATGATGACGCTGTTGGAGCAAGCAAAAGATATATATTAGGGAACCCTGCGGTAGCGACATGCAATCGAAGTGTTAAGTCTATATAAACAAGCTCAGCGAGTGCTACCAATGCAGTTATTTTCGTAGTAAAAGGGCAGATACTCTCATGGGCAAGAACCTATGATAGCCGAAGAGTCACCCTCATTGCTGCATGCACCGATGTGAGTACTCGACCAGTGGAACGTGTGAGCATATAAGCACAATAAATTCGTGCGGGTATACGCCCGTATCTTGTAGCAATTTTATGCTGACCAGTAGGCTCGTTTCACTCCGGGGCTCATTTCGCACTGGGCCAGTTTACACTTATACTATCTCTCAGCTAGCCAGCAACTCCCCTTCTTTAGCACTTCGTCGACACTGTAAAGAAGCTGACCTCTTGCACTGCAGCACCACGTATGGGCCGCATAGATAAATACCTTACGACAGTTTTTTGACGGAAGCACGACCGTTTCTATGGGCCCAGCCACTCTATCTGCTGAAGCTGCGAGGAAGGCAATAAAACCTCCTGATCATAAACCAGCGCGTTCACGCTGGCGCACCACACCAAAATGCCTGCTACTGCCCAAACAAACTAGACCACAAACGAAGAATCTTAAAAAAAAAAAAAAAAAAAAAAAAGCAAATTACAAACTTCCGTGACTCTCGACTCACAAATAGTTTCACATCATCTGTAAGTCGCCGCGTACGTCCCAATACCCCAGTGCACCCCGAAGACAACAGCAACCGGCGACTGATCGGTGCACAGCAGCAGGTATGCAACGGTTGTTTCAAGCGCGAAGAAACGGGATCGGCACCATTATGCAGTCTCCACATGCCTTCGCCCGGAGACTGTCGCGTGATTACGCCGCGTCAGTAATTGTGACTACCGCATAGCTGTACTGCCGTGTAAAAACTCGTTAAAAAAGCTGCAAGACGGTAGCAGAACGCCGACAAATGCTTTACCTAGAGCTCGCGGGCATGTACGAAACACCATCATTCGCGTACGACTCACCGTAGTCGGAGGCTGCAGACAGGCCAGGGACAGGACCGAAGGCTACGCTGTTGAATTTAGGGCAACAATCCACAAACTGAATCAGATTTTCACCGAATTTGCATCTATCGGGATGATGCCCCGCAAAGTAAAACAAGCCGACGCATGAAAAGCGACCTAGGGCTCGCAAGGCGCGAGCACCCGTTGCCCGAAAAGCGCGCCAGCTTTTGCTCGGGTGCGGTGGTTCGAAACGGGGTAATTGGCATCTGGGTTTGAGGCTCATTTCCAGAAAAAAGCAAATACTAAAATTTGTTTGACGTCACATCCGTCGAGAGAATCAACGCGTCCTCCTTTCCACTTTGGTTCTGTGCGCGCATGCGCAGTTCACGGAGCCGGCTCTCTGCAAGTTCAGGGGCCCGATCCTCGACATTCGCCTTTTCGGCCATGTTGTGACGTACCCGTGACGTGTAAATTGGGGCGGTGCTAAATCGCGTGTACACAGAAATTGATGACGAAATTTAAAAAACAGGGAAAAAAGTTACAAAAAATTAACGCCGTCGTCTGCTACTTGGCGCCGATTACAAAAATGCCAACGCTGCGATGCCGAGAAGCTGAAGGGTCGGTGCGAACCGTGTTTACGCTGCAGGGTAAGGCTGAGGAGATAGTGAGATACTTACGTATACATTGCGGCTGTACTGTACTATTAGTTACGGTCGTTGCGACCACAGTGAATCATAGTACACACGCTGTCGGACGTCCAGCAGCAGCTAGGCTGAGCGAACGGCGGTACTCGACGCAAACCCCACAAACAGCCGGTCGTCAAGTGTGAGCGATGCCTGACTTGAGATGCGTGCATGTGGTTAGCTGTGCGTAAGTTTCATTTATGGACTTAGTCACGCAAAGAAATCGGCGAGTATCAGGATCGAGCTTTGCACATTCACCTCAGCTAGTGGGTATACAGAAGTTGTTTACGAATACTGAGAATTGGAAGCGTCCAGCAGATTTTCGGGCTGCAGTTGCCACTAGAGAAGAGACACACCTGTTCGACAACAACGCTGACCTTCTCAAGGTATCACTGCCGTTGGAAACTGCCTGCGGCAGCCCACCGTTTCCATCATGTTAAGTCTGTTACGGCTACGTGTCGGCTTCAGTGGCGTAGCGTGCGGATATCGGCCCGGTGAAGCGGCGTAGTGAAAACACGCATAGTGGAGAGCTCGATTAGGCCATATACCTGGCGATCTTAGCCTGCGCTGACATCGGACCACCTTTAGGATGGAATTAACACGCTGGCGTGTTAATTCCATCGAAATGCGATCGTCGTGACTGGGCTACGCACATACTGCGGGTCAGAGCCGGCGTCTGCATGGTTACACTTTTTATTGAGCCATCGCGGCGGGGACGTTTTCACGCAGCCGCAAAAATAAGCAGATAAGATTTTCTGGCAGCAATGAAAATGCAATAAAAAGTGTAACCATGCAGATGCCCACTGGCAGCAACGGGTTAGCTTTCACGCTGATGGCATTTAATGTGCCCTGAATTAGACGTACATAGCACGTTGTATGCACATTTCACCGCATGCAGAGTGTCACTGTGTTGTGGCAGATGTATTAATTATCTCGTTAAAATGAAATAAAAAATCTGTCGGTATTATTGTCCTTGGTTTCTGAGCATGTTGCATAAAAACATTTTATAAAAGTAGCAACACTGCTCGTCTGATGCAGGTACACATCACACCACAATGTCACAAGTGAAACAAAATTTGTCAGGTACAGCCTGTTCCTTTGCTACTGTTTACCAGTTTTGCACTTGCAATAGCATCTGGCACTTTCTTTCAGTGCAGCAAGATTCTTCAGAGGAGAGAAGGGTGAAGAGGTCAGCTAGAGAAATGCCTTCACTTTTTTTATTTGACGCTCAGGAAGTGAAGGAACAGACATGAAGAGTGAATATGATATATGATGCCTAATTACAATGAGCTAGATGCAGTATGGAAACCATTTTCTTGAAGCAATTGTCATTGAATGTAGCATTCATGCACACATTAACCAGTGCACATGCTACACAAAGCCCGAACCTGTCTCTGAGTGAAGCATGGGAGCCAAAGGGGAAAACAAGCGTGACTTTAAGGACACCGTAAGTAAAAAGTAACAGCAACAAAAAAGGAAAACAGAAGTATGCACAGGGACAATATTAGACAAAAAGAAACATGAATTGCAAGGCTGATGTGGCCTGCAGTACATTATTTTTAGGAGAGACAGCAACGCAATCGGGTGGTGTTCTGGATTTTTTGGCAAAGGGTCATTATTGCCAGGTGATAATACTGTATGATTTGTATTGGCTTTGCCATCCCCTGTGTGCTCTTCCAGCAATGCATAATGTCCAACGTGCAACTAACATCCACTCTCTACACTCTGACTCAAAAACATGCTCAAATGAACCTCACCTGAATACGGGCATAAATATGGGAATAAAGCATGGAATTTACTTTTTCGATATTCTGATTGCATATCATTGGAAAACTAAACGTGATGGCTTGTTTAAATGAGCGTATGATTTGCAGCTAGTGTGTCTTGTATGCATGGTTTTTCCAACAGGTTGCAGTATAGCTTCTGTCCTTTATTTTGGCAAAACATGCACACTTTAAGAGGCCTGCTACTCACGCAACACATTCCCTGTAGCTTTAAACAGCTCGCCATTGACTAACAATTGGTGTATTATTTGCTTTCGGTACTTTTTGGCATTTTTTTTACATGCACCTGACATCAAGCCTTGCTTATAAGAAAAATGAAAATTACAATATACAAAACAATACAAAATTTATTTACAGCACTCCACACTCTACAATACACAGCCTAAAAAATGAAAGGCTGTCACATTCAAGTAATTACAGTATTGTACTTGTACAGCTCATCGCCATATCTGAAAGGTGGCACGGCCTTGGAAACCAAAGAAGAGAAATTAGTTATACAAAGCAAGGGAACACAAGATAGGGTCAAAAACCCATTCTCCAAGTGTTTGGCCCAAGATAACCCCAGCACCAGCAAAGCAAGCACCCACTGTTTTACCAAAGAGTACCCAACACCACTGAGGATTGGTCCCCAAATGCTCAAACCACTAGGCTGCAACTACAGTCAAGGGATGCTATGCGTTCCGCAGTATTACCAGTATCAAAGTGATGTCGTATGTGCCAAGAGTTGATGTATTTAAATTTTCGTTTCTGCCTAAAACAATCATTGAATGAAACAACCTTGACCGAAGCGTATTTGAAAAAACTTGTTCTTTAAAACTTTTGATAAAGAGTTGGAAATTTGTTGGGCCGCCTAAATGTACATTACCCACCCTGTAACAGCCCGGAAGGGCTAACAGTACTTGCAAATAAATAAATAAATATGGAACTCGTCATTTAAATGGCAGTCGGCACCTGCGACAGAGCAAGTATTCCCTGATTCTGTTATGGACAGGGCAAAGGTAGTTATAGTGTGTGTAAGAATGATTTTATCTGTGCATAAATGCCTGCCACACCTAGAATGCTCCCTTTATGCAGTCTACCAAAAAGCAGAAATGTTTGTCTCAGGAAGACAAGCCTTAAGCATTATTTCAGCAAGTCACTCAATGTGACGGCTATCAGGCAAACCAGCACAGCACTTGAAAACTTCATGCTCTAAAAACAATTGTGGGGACACGCAAGCTCAGCATTTACCGCTATGACACAACAGCTTTTATGGCTCCTGTCTGCAGACTCTCATTCGTGTGAATCGACTTTGCTACTGCTAACACCTAGTATTTATTCTATGATACATATCAGTAGCGTATACCTGTAAGTTATCCAATTATGTGGAAGACCACTTGTCTAGATACCTATAAAGCCCACTGTAACCGAGCTGTACGGATGCGTTTCCATGGCCTAAGGGTTGCCTGTCTTATTATCCAAAGATCCTGCAAGGTTTATCACCTCACACATTCATCTCAAAGGTGAAGCCAGAGACATCACATTGAGTACTCGGCCATGTCACCTGTCTGAAATGTGCCCAAGATTTTCCCCTCACAACGTCACATTTTGTGCAGAAAAGAGGCTTTAACGTTGCTGCATCAAAAAAAAAAGCAAGAAGCCAATAGCTGAACATCTACGCTACATTAGGCTCTGCTGGCTCGCAAGACATTTGACCACGGTGCCAACAGCCAAGTTATAGATGTAGCTGTGGCAGAGGCTGTACCACAGAAACAACAGAAGAATGTGGTCAAGATAAAATGAAATCGCTTTGTTCACAAATTCTTCAATACATCATGAAAAAGAATGGCTCACTTATGGATAGTATGACGTCTACTGTGTTCAATAGGATTGTATCTTCAGGAAGTTATCTTTTGAATGCAATCTTAAGAATATATTGTGGTGTTCAATTTAGGCTGTACACATAGCAGACGTGCAAAATATGGAACACATTCTGAGGGTTAAATGCAGAGAGGATTGCTGAAGCTGATATAATAGGAAAGCATAGGGATACTAGATAACGTAGAAAACAAATGTGACAATAGGATAGGTGTAAGTGAAACTAGTGCAGCTGTCACTTATGAGAGCAAAAAGTTATACAACTCAGTACTAGCACAATGGTACAAAATGTTGAAAAGTGATGATGAAACAAAAGTGTCCTTGAAAGTGCTTCCACATAAATGAGATGAAAGTGATTGGCATAAAATGTCTGCCCCTTCCTTAAAATTCTCAATTTAAAGCTCACAAAGAACAATGAAGATAAGGCTACAAAAGCAACTAACAGAAAAAAAAATAATGAAGCAGTTATACACAGCTGCAATCATTCGATAAACATCTCGAGTGATGAAGCCATGCTTCAGTGGCTTAGAGCATGAATATGTGAGCTTTACCAACCCTCCTTTAACATATGTGAGTGCCGGAGGGCATGTGGCAGCAGCAAGAATGTGTCAAGAAGCAACTGGCCCAGATAGCAGCCTCATAATAGGGGTATGGAAGGTCTACACACAACGCTATCATGGAGGGAGATATTTTATGGAACAAGATATGTAGCAATGTACAAAAGGAGCAAAGCATTTTGTAGAGCTGCAGTCAAAAATTTATGAAGGACAATCTTATCAAAAAGATTTTATTTCATTCCTGCGCTTGTGCATCATTATTGTGACTATGGGTTATATAGTGAACATGAAATGTCAAGAAATTTATCTCGTACACAAATGAATGCATTCTTTCCCCTGCGAAGCCACCTTCAAGAACTTTTGCCAGTGGGTACACATGCACATCAATATCACCTAGTTACAAAACAGAGAAGTCAATAGTTGCCTTTGTAAAAAAAAATGAATACAAAAATGTTCATTGATAGCCGAGCCACACAAATGATGCAGAGGTTAAACAGGTTATCTGGGATCTTGATTAACATGACTAAAAAGCATCGGTAATTGCAGTGCAAAGTGAAAATGGCAAATTTTGCAAAAGTGGAATCTAAAATTGCCAAAATGGGTTGACAAGTTGGCGGGGCCCTCATTTTTCGTGCATACAACAATGAAAGACAATGACCACCAAATAGATGCACAGATTAGCCTTGGGAAAACTAGTTGATTGCTGTTCATCTACGTTCAGCATATGAAGGAAGCAATAGAAAACAAGCATAAAGGCAACCAAATACAAAGAAGCACAGCTCGCTTCACTCTACAGTTCGTGGAAAAACACAGTGGGCACCTCACGTTTCACCCTAGTAGCACACAAGATAGGTGTAACGAAATGGACTCTGCTATGGTAAACGACTGCAGACACATCCACCAGGGTACACGTATGTCAAATATTCTCACTGAAGTAGTATGTCGCAGACTGCTTGCTTGCCACAAACACCAAAGTGAATTGTGAACTATATGTGCATGCACGTCCTACTCAGAATGGCACTTCTGGAGGTAGAAGGAGAACGTTTTTGTACCTTCCTGCGTTTCATTGACATGAAGCACTTAATAAAATGCACACTGAGTTTAAGCAGAACACAAAAAAGCAAAGTATACAACAAAGAATGACAGCTCTCAGCGAGGGCCACAGCACTTGTAGAATACACTCAGTATGTCTACAGATGGTAGACAAAAAATTATAGCACCAAAGAAAGGTTTGGTTTGGTTTGTGGGGTTTAACGTCCCAAAGTGACTCAAAGTGACATTGATCACTTGTGGCATATATCAAAATCATGACAGCGAGTGAAAATCTCAAGTGCAGGTGATCAAGTTGTTCTTGTCCAAGTTAATATAAATGTTGCATGTCCTCTTCCTTGTACTTGTCGATGTTCCTGCTGCGATTACCATTTGCAGGTGGCGTCAATGTCATGTGATCTGCACGCACTACAAGCTGTAACGATCTTCAAAAAGAGCTGTCCATCTGCATAGCACTTCACATCTGATGTGGCCGTCCAGGGACAAGGCGTGGCCTCCCAGATTATACAAGCCTAGCAGAGAGGTTAATGATGTTGAATATGGCCCCAGGACTTCTCGCCCACATGATGACTCGGATCGGAAGTGCTGCAATGGCTGCACAAGGTCCACACGATCACCTGCAAATGTTTAGTGCCTAAATTATATGCGAATAAAATATCAAACACGCATGGCACAGGAACATTCAAAATCATCAATGCTGCAAGCTAAGCTGCGGTAAAGTGTAATCTATGAATGCAAGAAATGGTCAGTGCAATACCTAAGTGAACCATTTCCGTAACAGGTAAAGACGGGTTGGTGGCGGAAATTGTAGTGCGAAGGTTAACTTTTTTCTATTTTGCAACTAAAGGAACGACTTATATCAGGCGATTTCACATTACTTTCCTTTCTCGGTCGTCGAAACCATTAGCCAAGAAATCTTGACAACTACGAGCACACTCAGTTTCTTTTTTTTTTTTTTTTTTTCGCCGCATGCGTCCTGTAAGTATTCCTTTAATCTTCAGTCATTTCCCGCCTGCGCACAACTTGAATGCGAATGACGCTGTATGAACAGTCACCTTTGCAGGTTTTCCTATTGCGCTTACCTCTATGATGCTCGACGTGCTGCAGCATTTCCAGCAGATTGACTGCGTTGCCTTGCTGGCCGACACCCATCGAGAAGCCCGACACATTCCAGGAGCTCGTTGCTCGGCCGAACGAATACATTTCGTGCCATCCTACATCAGAGGCGTTCACCACTGCCGATTCCACCCGAAACACCCGAGCGCAGAGCAATTCTCGCCTCGGAGTTTGCAAAGCCGCCACACTACACTCCTCAGATCTGACTGTACTGACGAGCTATCTTTCAAGGCAATTTGACAGCATTGCTGTGCTGCTGCAAATCCTCGATCACTACTTGCAGACGACGAACTGCACGAAGACCACTCGTAAGCGTACCTCCCTCCATGGCCGCCGCCATTGCTGGGTTATTATAACCGCGCAGACCAATAATTTCTTACCATGGAAGAAAGGGTTTGAAATAAGAAAGCAGTTAGCGCCGTCACGCGGCCGCACGCTTCTGCCCCATTAGAGATTGTCTCAAACGTCCTTTATTTCATACGCGCTCATAATTTGCCTTTCTATTCCGTTTAAAAAGCCATACAAGGTGTATATAAAGTTATCCTTTTACTTTTAATAACAAGCTAAGAAACTACGGTAGGCTAACGGCTGCATAAATCAGCTTGCCTGTCGCCATAGTCTCATTAGCATAATTCGGGCACCTCGCCACTCGGCGAAATTATGGCGGCCAAACGTCAGCATTTTCGGTAATGGCGGCACGTCAGTTACGTCATGACGCGTCAATTTGACGTAATCTAAATATGCTTGCGTATCACGTGTTTCACGTGACATAGCTCCAGCCAATCAAATTTGAGCATCCGCTCCTTCCCAGTATGCCATTATTTTCATCACATTGGTTAATCGAGCGTAAGTGTTCTCCAAACCACCATCAGTAACTTTGCTTCCACTCCAAAATCATTCGTATTTGTCATCCAGGCAACAAGGATAGCTCCGGTTGAAATCAATTTTCACGGCTACGTCATTTTGACGTAACCGCTAAAAGTGCTTGCCTCAACTGATGGTTTCGCGCCACAAGTTTGAAGCACGTGACTCTTTTCTGAGCCAATCAGAAAGACAATATGGCGCCGCCAGGGGAAGGCGAATATCGAGGATCGGGCCCCAGGGGCCCGATCCTCGATATTCGCCTTCCCCTGGCGGCGCCATATTGTCTTTCTGATTGGCTCTGAAAAGAGTCACGTGCTTCAAACTTGTGGCGCGAAACCATCAGTTGAGGCAAGCACTTTTAGCGGTTACGTCAAAATGACGTAGCCGTGAAAATTGATTTCAACCGGAGCTATCCTTGTTGCCTGGATGACAAATACGAATGATTTTGGAGTGGAAGCAAAGTTACTGATGGTGGTTTGGAGAACACTTACGCTCGATTAACCAATGTGATGAAAATAATGGCATACTGGGAAGGAGCGGATGCTCAAATTTGATTGGCTGGAGCTATGTCACGTGAAACACGTGATACGCAGGCATATTTAGATTACGTCAAATTGACGCGTCATGACGTAACTGATGTGCCGCCATTACCGAAAATGCTGACGTTTGGCCGCCATAATTTCGCCGAGTGGCGAGGTGCCCGAATTATGCTAATGAGACTATGGCGACAGGCAAGCTGATTTATGCAGCCGTTAGCCTACCGTAGTTTCTTAGCTTGTTATTAAAAGTAAAAGGATAACTTTATATACACCTTGCATGGCTTTTAAACGCAATAGAAAGGCAAATAATGAGCGCGTATGAAATAAAGGACGCTTGAGACAATCTGTAATGGGGGCAGAAGCTTGCGGCCGCGTGACGGCGCTAACTGCTTTCTTATTTCAAACCCTTTCTTCCCATGGTAAGAAATCATTGGTCTGTGCGGTTATGATAACCCAGCAATGGCGGCGGCCATGGAGGGAGGCATGAAGGGAGGTACGCTTTCATTATAGTGAACTAGAATATATATTCTAGTTCACTATAGCTTACATGGAGGAAAGAAAGAACTTGTACGCTTATGAGTGGTCTTCGTGCCGTTCGTCGTCTGCAAGTAGTGATCGAGGATTTGCTGCAGCACAGCAATGCTGTCAAATTGTCTTGAAAGATAGCTCGTCAGTACAGTCAGATCAATCATCTGACGAGGAGTGTAGTGTGGCGGCTTTGCAAGCTCCGAGGCGAGAATTGTCCTGCGCTCGGAATGTTGAACTGTTGAGCTACTGGTGCTTCGGGTGTGATCGCCAGTGGTGAACGCCTCTGATGTTGGATGGCACGAAATGTATTCGTTCGGCCGAGCGACAAGCTCCCGGAATGTGTCGGGCTTCTCGATGGGTGTCGACCAGCAGGGCAACGCAGTCAATCTGCTGGAAATGGTACAGCACGTCGAGCATCACAGAGGTAAGTGCAATAAGAAAACCTGTAAAGGTGACTGTTCATACAGCGTCATTCGCATTCAAGTTGTACGCAGGCGGGAAATGACTGAAGATTAAAGGAATACTCACAGGACGCATGCGGCGAATCCGATATTTTTAATCAGCACTTTGCGTTGCTTTTAGCTGCATATTTCTACGACGCATTATAATTTTCTTCAACTTCTCTACACTGCACGAACTTAAAAAAAAAAAAAAAAAAAAAAAAAAAAAAAAAAAAAAAAAACTGAGTGTGCTTGTAGTTGTCAAGATTTCTTGGTTAATGGTTTCGACGACCGAGGAAGGAAAAACAAGTGAAATCGCCTGATATAAGTCGTTCCCTTAATTGCAAAAAAAGAAAGAAAAAGTTAGCCACAATACAATTTCCGCCACCAAGCCGTCTTTACCTGTTACGGAAATGGTTCACTTAGGTTTAGGTTTTGCACTGACCATTTCTTGCATTCATAGATTACACTTTACCGCAGCCTAGCTTGTAGCTTTGATGATTTTGAATGTTCCTGTGCCATGCGTGTTTGATATTTTATTTGCATATAATTTAGGCACTAAACATTTGCAGGTGATCGTGTGGACCTTGTGCAGCCGTTGCAGCACTTTCAATCCGAGTCATCATGTGGTCGAGAAGTCCTGGGGCCATATTCAACATCATTAACCTCTCTGCTAGGCTTGTATAATCTGGGAGGCCACGCCTTGTCCCTGGACGGCCACATCAGATGTGAAGTGCTATGCAGATGGACAGCTCTTTTTGAAGATCGTTACAGCTTGTAGTGTGTGCAGATCACATGACATTGACGCCACCTGCAAATGGTAATCGCAGCAGGAACATCAACAAGTACAAGGAAGAGGACGTGCAACATTTATATTAACTCGGACAGGAACAACTTGATCACCTGCACTTGAGATTTTCACTCGCTGTCATGATTTTGATATATGCCACAAGTGATCAATGTGCACATTCTTACTGCTTCATGTTCGATAGCATACTGCTGAAAAGCCGTCCAAGTCTTAATTTTTTCTGTGGTTTTGAGATATAACCATCTCTTTGGTGTACATTTTGTTGATAGCATGTGCAAGAACCAAGTTCAGCTTTGGGGTGGCGCAGTGGTTACGGCGCTCGACTATTGTTCCCAAAGACGCGGGATCGAATCCCGGCCTCGGCGGCCGCTTTTCGATGGAGGTGAAAAGCAAGGCGCCCATGTGCTGTGCGATGTTAGTGCACATTAGTGCGATGTTAGAACCCCAGGTGGTCGAAATTTCCGGAGCCCTCCACTACGACGTCTCTCATAGTCTGAGTCGCTTTGGGACGTTAAACCCCACAAACCAAACCAAACCTTTCCTTGGTGCTATAATTTTTTGTCTACCATCTGTAGACATACTGAGTGTATTCTACAAGTGCTGTGGCCCTTGCTGAGAGCTGTCATTCTTTGTTGTATACTTTGCTTTTTTGTGTTCTGCTTAAACTCAGTGTGCATTTTATTAAGTGCTTCATGTCAATGAAACACAGGAAGGTACAAAAACGTTCTCCTTCTACCTCCAGAAGTGCCATTCTGAGTAGGACATGCGGGCAGCAACAGTTCACAATTCACTTTGGTGTTTGTGGCAAGCAGGCAGCCTGCGATGTACTACTTCAGTGAGAATATTTGACATACGTGCACCCTGGTGGATGTGTCTGCAGTCGTTTACCATAGCAGAGTCCATTTCGTTACACCTATCTTGTGTGCTACTAGGGTGAAATGTGAGGTGCCCACTGTGTTTTTCCACAAACTGCAGAGTGAAGCGAGCTGTGCTTCTTTGTATTTGGTTGCCTTTATGCTTGTTTTCTATTGCTTCCTTCATATGCTGAATGTAGATGAACAGCAATCAACTAGTTTTCCCAAGGATAATTTGTGCATCTATTTGGTGGTCATTGTCTTTCATTGTTGTATGCACGGAAAATGAGGCCCCCGCCAACTTGTCAACCCATTTTGGCAATTTTAGATTCCACTTTTGCAAAATTTGCCAGTTTCATTTTGCACTGCAATTACTGATGCTTTGTAGTGATGTTAATCAAGATCCCAGATAACCTGTTTAACCTCTGCATCATTTGTGTGGCTCGGCGATCAATGAACATTTTTGTATTCTTCAGTTTTTTCACAAAGGCAACTATTGACTTCTCTGTTTTGTAACTAGGTGATATTGATGTGCATGTGCACCCACTGGCAAAAGTTCTTGAAGGTGGCTTCGCAGGGGAAAGAATGCATTCATTTGTGTACGGGATAAATTGCTTGACATTTCATGTTTCACTATATAACTCATAGTCACAATAATGATGCACAAGCGCAGGAGTGAAATAAAAACTTTTTGATAAGATTGTCCTTCATAAATTTTTGACTGCAGCTCTACAAAATGCTTTGCTCCTTTTGTGCATTGCTACATATCTTGTTCCATAAAATACCTCCCTCCATGATAGCGCTGTGTGTAGTCCTTCCATACCTCTATTATGAGGCTGCTATCTGGGCCATTTGCTTCTTGACACATTCTTGCTGCTGCCACATGCCCTCCGGCACTCACATATGTTAAAAGAGGGTTGGTAAAGCTCACATATTCATGCTCTAAGCCACTGGAGACTGGCTTCATCACTCGAGATGTTTATCGAATGATTGCAGCTGTGTATAACTGCTTCATTACTTTTTTTCTGTTAGTTGCTTTTGTAGCCTTCATTGTTCTTTGTGAGCTTTAAATTGAGAATTTTAAGGAAGGGGCACAAATTTTATGCCAATCACTTTCATTTCATTTATGTAGAAGCACTTTCAAGGAAACTTGTGTTTCATCATCACTTTTCAACATTTTGTACCATTGTGCTAGTACTGAGTTGTATAACTTTTTGCTCTCATAAGTGACAGCTGCGCTAGTTTCACTTACACCTATCCTATTGTCGCATGTGTTTTCTATGTTATCTAGTATCCCTATGCTTTCCTATTATATCAGCTTCAGCAATCCTCTCTGCATTTAACCCTCAGAATGTGCTGCATATTTTGCACGTCTGCTATGTGTACAGCCTAAATTGAACACCACAATATATTCTTAAGATTGCATTCAAAAGATAACTTCCTGAAGGTACAATCCTATTGAACACAGTAGACGTCATACTATCCATAAGTGAGCCATTCTTTTTCGTGATGTATTGAAGAATTTGTGAACAAAGCGATTTCATTTTATCTTGACCACATTCATCTGTTGTTTCTGTGGTACAGCCTCTGCCACAGCTGCATCTATAACTCGGCTGTTGACACTGTGGTCAAATGTCTTGCGAGCCAGCAGAGCCTAATGTAGCGTTGATGTTCAGCTATTGGCTTCTTGCTTTTTTTTTTTTTTGATGCAGCAACGTTAAAGCCTCTTTTCTGCACAAAACGCGACGTTGTGAGTGGAAAATCTTGGGCACATTTCAGACAGGTGACATGGCCGAGTACTCAGTGTGATGTCTCTGGCTTCACCTTTGAGATGAATGTGTGAGGTGATAAACCTTGCAGGATCTTTGGGTAATAAGACAGGCAACCCTTAGGCCATGGAAACGCATCCGTACAGCTTGGTTAGAGTGGGCTTTATAGGTATCTAGACAAGTGGTCTTCCACATAATTGGATAACTTACAGGTATATGCTACTGATATGTATCATAGAATAAATACTAGATGTTAGCAGTAGCAAAGTCGATTCACACGAATGAGAGTCTGCAGACAGGAGCCATAAAAGCTGTTGTGTCATAGGGGTAAATGCTGAGCTTGCGTGTCCCCACAATTGTTTTTAGAGCATGAAGTTTTCAAGTGCTGTGCTGGTTTGCCTGATAGCCGTCACACTGAGTGACTTGCTGAAATAATGCTTAAGGCTTGTCTTCCTGAGCCAAACATTTCTCCTTTTTGGTAGACTGCATAAAGGGAACATTCTAGGTGTGGCAGGCATTTATGCACAGATAAAATCATTCTTACACACACTATAACTACCTTTGCCCTGTCCATAACAGAATCAGGGAATACTTGCTCTGTCCCAGGTGCCGACTACCATTTAAATGACGTTGAGTTCCATAATCTTTGATACTGGTAATACTGCGGAACGCATAGCATCCCTTGACTGCAGTTGCAGCCTAGTGGTTTGAGCATTTGGGGACCAATCCTCAGTGGTGTTGGGTACTCATTGGTAAAACAGTGGGTGCTTGCTTTGCTGGTGCTATCTTGGGCCAAACACTTGGAGAATGGGCTTTTGACCCTATCTTGTGTTCCCTTGCTTTGTATAACTAATTTCTCTTCTTTGGTCTCCAAGGCCGTGCCACCTTTCAGATATGGCGATGAGCTGTACAAGTACAACAATACTGTAATTACTTGAATGTGTGACAGCCTTTCATTTTAGGCTGTGTATTGTAGAGTGTGCAGTGCTGTAAATAAATTTTGTATTGTTTTGTATATTGTAATTTTCAGTTTTCTTATAAGCAAGGCTTCATGTCAGGTGCATGTAAAAAAAAATGCCAAAAAGTACCGAAAGCAAATGATACACCAATTGTTAGTCAACGACGAGCTGTTTAAAGCTACAGGGAATGTGTTACGTGAGTAGCAGGTCTCTTAAAGTGTGCATGTTTTACCAAAATAAAGGACAGAAGCTATACTGCAACCTGTTGGAAGAACCATGCATACAAGACGCACTAGCTGCAAATCATACGCTCATTTAAATCACGTTTAGTTTTCCAATGATATGCAATCAGAATGTCGAAAAAGTAAATTTCATGCTTTATTCCCATATTTATGCCCGTATTCAGGTGAGGTTCATTTGAGCATGTTTTTGAGTCAGAGTGTAGAGAGTGGATGTTAGACAGTTGCACGTTGGACATTATGCATTGCTGGAAGAGCACACAGGGGATGGCACAGCCAATACAAATCATACAGTATTATCACCTGGCATTAATGAACCTTTGCCAAAAAATCCAGAACACCACCCTGATGTGCTGCAGGCCACATTGCTGCAGGCCTTGCAATTCATGCCTCTTTTTGTCGAATATTGTTCCTGTGCATGCTTCTGTTTTTCTTTTTTGTTGCTGTTACTTTTTTACTTACGGTGTCTTTAAAGTCACGCTTGCTTTCCCCTTTGGCTCCCTTGCTTCACTCAGAAACAGGTTCGGGCTTTGTGTATATAGCATGTGCACTGGTTAATGTGTGCATGAATGCTACATTCAATTGACAATTGCTTCAAGAAAATGGTTTCCGTACTGCATCTAGCTCATTGTAATTAGGCATCATATATCATATTCACTCTTCATGTCTGTTCCTTCACTTCCTGATCGTCAAATAGTATATGTGAAGGCATATCTCTAGCCGACCTCATCACCCTTCTCTCCTCTGAGGAATCATGCTGCACTGAAAGAAAGTGCCGGATGCTATTGCAAGTGCAAAACTGGTAAACAGTAGCAAAGGAACTAGGCTGTACCTGACAAATTTTGTTTCTCTTGTGACATTGTGGTGTGATGTGCACCTGCATCAGACGAGCAGTGTTGCTACTTTTATAAAATGTTTTTATGCAACATGCTCAGAAACCAAGCAGAATAATACCGACAGCTTTTTTTTTTATTATTATTATTTTAACGAGGCATCTGCCACAACAGAGTGACACACTCTGCATGCGGTGAAATGTGCATACAGCGTGCTATGTCTAATTCAGGGCACATTAAATGCCATCAGCGTGAAAGCTAACCTGTTGCTGCCAGTGGGCATCTGGATACACTTTTCATTGCATTTTCATTGCTGCCAGAAAATCTTATCTGCTTATTTTTGCGGCTGCGTGAAAACGTCCCCGCCTCGATGGCTCAGTAATGATTATAGACGCTCGGCTCTCTGACCCGCAATATGTGCGTAGCCCAGCTACGACGATCGCATTTCGATGGAATTAACACGCTAAAGGTGGTCCGATGTCAGCGCATGCTAAGATCGCCAGATATATGGCCTAATCGAGCTCTCCACTATGCGTGTTTTCACTACGCCGCTCCAGTCGGGCCGATATCCGCACGCTACGCCACAGAAGCCGACACGTATACCCGGCCGTAGCAGACTTGCTAACATGATGGAAACGGTGGGCTGCCGCAGGCAGTTTCCAACGACAGTGATACCCTGAGAAGGCCAGCGTTGTCGTCGGATAGGTGCGTCTCTTCTCTAGAGGCAACTGCAGCCCGAAAATCTGTTGGGCGCTTCCAATTCTCAGTCGTAAACAAATTCTTTAATCCTGATACTCGCCGATTTCTCTGCGCGACTAAGTCCATAAATGAAACACGGACAGCTAGCAACATGCAGGCATCTCAAGTGAGGCATCGCTCACACTTGACGACCGGCTGTTTGTGGGGTTTGCGTCGAGTACCGCCGTTCGCTCAGCCTAGCTGCTGGTGGACGTCCGACAGCGTGTGTACTATGATGCACTGTGGTCGCAACTACCGTTACTATAATAGTACAGTACAGCCGCAATGTATACGTAAGTATCTCACTATCTCCTCAGCCTTGCCCTGCCGCGCGACGCGTGTATGCAGCGTAAACACTGTTCGCACCGACCCTTCAGCTTCTTGGCATCGCAGCGTTGGCATTTTTGTAATCGGCGCCAAGTAGCAGACGACGGCGTTATTTTTTGTAACTTTTTTTCTTGTTTTTTAAATTTCGTCATCAATTTCTGTTTATACGCGTTTTAGCGCCGCCCCAATATTTACGTCACGGGTACGTCACAACATGGCCGAAAAGGCGAATATCGAGGATCGGGCCCCAGGTCTCTTGCTGCCCTGCACACAAATCAAGCAACTACAAGCAACGCCGCAGTTGCAGGCACGCAGAAAATTAAAATAGTAAAAAAAGTATTAATAACCCAAAATAAACAATTTTTATTATTTTTGAAAATAATATTTAAATTGTACATTTTTTTTACAAAACTTTTAGGCGTTTTGGTTTTTGAAGAGTGAACCGCAGTGCCGCAGTCAAGTAGCATAGTTGATCTTGCCCCGTTTCTGCCAAATTTGCTGTAGTCTGGGATTATTGGCCCGTATTACTTGTTAAATTGCTAGGGAAACTGTTTATGGTACCGAAATGGGGGTGCCTAAGTTTTACAGATGGATAAGCGAACGCTACCCCTGTCTGAGTACTGTTGTCAAAGAATATCAGGTAGGTTTCAAGTTGCAGCAGGTAACCCGACCGTCAAGACGCAGCTCATAGAATGTTCTGTTGAGTCGATCTTTTTCACTGTATGCCATGTACTACCGAAAGTTCGCTGTTCGAAGTGAACTTAGTAACTGTGTACCGTGCGCGTGTATCAACGTCGTTTTGTTATCGAGCCCGTAACTTGTCTCGTGAAGCATCGTATTGAGCCGATTCTCGCGCGCGGTATCTGCGACGCACCTAGCTCTGAGCATTGTCGGTGCATTTGATTGTTGCGTACCATGTCTTAGCCGATTTCACAGACAGTAGATAACTTTAAAATTACAGGGTTCGACTGAGTCCTGGCAGATTTAGGCGGCTTCGGGCGAGAACATGTCAGCCGGAGCCTTGTCAAATCGTGTCACGAACTTTTGAGTGTCATAGTTATCAAAATAGAAATAAGAGGGGAGCGAGGAATGTCTGCTTAATCGGCAGTTTGATTTGTCGCGGAATGACGCGGTCAGTTGTTTTGGAAGCTTTTCAATCCTTATGAATAACCGAACTGTCCCATCACGTTCTTACCTACCAGTAAAAAGAGAGCCAGTAATTCAGGCTCGAACAAAGGCTACTTTCCTAGCATGATATATATTGACTTCACCTAGTGAGTTCTAGTAACTGCTGTCTTCTCCTACTAGGGCCCAATGTTTAAGCAGCGTTTATGCCTGTTGTTCAGACTACATTGTTGCAAAGTTGATCATATTTTTTATTTAAGGTTTCTTGTCTGATGACGCAGGCCGTTTTGCAGTCGAGTTTTCATTGTACTAAAAGAAATCAGTGTTCATTTTGTATTACTGATGCAAACTTGTGCAGATACCAGAATTTGACAACCTGTACCTTGACATGAATGGCATCATCCATGTCTGCTCACATCCCAATGATGATGACCCGCACTTTCGGATCACGGAGGACAAGATCTTCCTGGACATATTTAATTACATTGATGTGAGTACATGTCAACAGGATTTTATTTTGGTTGTTGTTTCTGAGTTTTTTTTATTTGCTGAAATCGTTGCAGTGGCTTTAAAAATTCCACGGTAAAAGAGTATATTCTTTGCCTAAAGGTAAGTCTGTGTTAGTCGGGAAATTTTTCTTGAGAACAGCACTCCTTGTCATCACATTAGAACGGTATGTGTTTTCACATTTCAAACACAGCAGTCACCTTTGAGTGTCTTCAAAGCTTGGTTATTACAAGCAGTAACTTAAACCCTTCCATAATTAGCATAGCCAGTCTTTTAATGCTGTGGAGGAATTGAAGAATTGGTGAAAATTCACAGGAACATTTAATTACATTTTATGGTGGCAGTGCAATAGCATTAAAGGGATTTTCAGTTTTTGTCAGCGCAATAGAGAGCTTCCTGTCCCAAGTGGTCGATTTCATAGTGTTTTTGACGGAACATTATCATGAAATTTCACTCAGAACTTTTCGATTGGTTCTTGTAAACCCATTTTTATGTAACCCAATGAAGGAAACCATGACTAACGGCTGCAATGACGATCGCACATCAAAAGAAGTGATGCACAAAAAACAAATATAAATCTCTCCTACCAAACAGTAATTAGTCATTATTTTAGTAACACTGCACAGAAACATATGCCTCATTGACAAGAAGTTTAGGTCGGCCATGATCACCACTTTATCCAAGAAATTCAGAACACTGTGGTGTTATCTAGTGACAGACGCTAAAAGCACATTATAGGCTATGTGAAAGGAGGGTGGTTTTTGTTGATGGGCACATTGGAGAGAGTGCAAAATATAATAAAACAAGGTGAGCACTCTTCAAACAATAGAGAATGCTGTGCACTTATGAAAACCACTAACACTGGTGAAATATGGCCGCGTAGGTTACTACTGTGATAATTACAGCATTTCGCTGCAAGAAGTCAGTCTGTCATTTTCATGCGATTTTCAGTGCCGAATTAAAGTTATAAATCTTCGTTGCTTAGGTATTGCAGTGCTCCATGTATACTATACGAGGCAAGATCTTTTCACTTCCACCATAATCCCATTATATATTTTGGTCAGTGTTCCGTCCTTTTAATAGTTGTTTAGTTTTAGCGAGATCGTGTGAAAGGCCCCGTGTAGCAGAAAAGCCAGTGTTGGCATTGTGGTTGTAACGCAAAAATCTGAAGAAAGGAAAGAAACAATAAACGCTTTGCGGAGACCCGCAGAGTCGAACACGGTGTCTTCACAATGGATGCGAGCACATAACCACTCTGCCAGAGGAAAGAAACAATAAACGCTTTGCGGAGACCCGCAGAGTCGAACACGGTGTCTTCACAATGGATGCGAGCACATAACCACTCTGCCAGAGGACCGCATTGCTTCTCTCCGAATAAAGGTGGACCTAATGTATGCATTGTCTTATGAGTGTCGGCTAATGTTTGGGTGCGTCATTAGAAAGAAACTTATTACGGAAGTAGTAGTCAAGCGAGTAGCAAAGAACATTTCCGTTTTGCTTAACTGCAATGCGGCGCTGACTGGAAAATTCCTTCGATCGTATGGTGCTGCTGCATCAGATGGTGCGAGCTCCCGCCTGATTCAAAGCCTTATACAGCCAGCCATCATCTTAAAAGCATTGAGGTTTAAGGACAGTGGAGAACAAAAAACAGACTACAGATTTTAAGCAGGAAGAAATAACCAAACGAAGGTTATCTGATTGGTGGTTAAAATTGATTGCCGTGTGGCACGACGAAGGCATGAAAAAAGCACTTGACAGTACCAAGAAGCACCGGCGCCACCAAGCGTTTTGTAACTTCCCTTCGCTCCAGACATTTTTCAACAATATTTCTACGATTTTTCTCCTTCTATGCCCTAGGTTTTCTATTATCATTTTCATGTTATTTATTTATTAAGGCAGCTTACAGGCTCCACGTGCAGCGTAAGTGGGGCATATGCATGAAAATCCCTAACACGAGCAAAAATAAAGAATAAAGAGAAACTTTAATCAATTGTTAGCAAGAATTTCTTACTAGGACATGCTTATAAACAGAGAAACCGTTATAGAAAGTTTCAAAACATTATACATGTGGTAATAACAGTTTTCAGCACTAAATACATTATTGCGATCCTGACGACGGCAGAGTGGGCAGAGGAAATGCACGAAATGCTCGCTCTAGCCCCCCTTCCTCCCGCTTTTAAAGCATCGTACAGTGGAGAACAAAAAACAGACTACAGATTTTAAGCAGGAAGAAATAACCAAACGAAGGTTATCTGATTGGTGGTTAAAATCAAGGCAGGAGGGAAATTTCATCCTCCACTAAATGCAAAAAAAAAAAAAAGGAGTGGTGTGTCATAAGAGGTATGTCATTGTGGGACTGAAGAGCATGAGAAGGTGATGCGAACGGGGCCTGATTACTCTTATCGCGTTAACTGTTAAAAACAAAGCTTAAGCATCCTCTAATTTTTTTTTTGTTTTGTTTTATTATGATTTGATAATTTGTTTTGTTGACTTCTGAACTTTAGTGTGCACATTACCAGCCATCTCTTAGGTCATCTGGCTGGTTGTTTAGGTACCTTTCTGAGGTTGCTTAGAAATGGGCACACAGGTGCAGTAAAGGTACATTGAAGCATATTGTCACTTCATCTAGCCAGTCGGATCTGGTGGGGGTACTATTGAATCTCTTCCGGTTATTCTCATCGGTGTGGGGCAGCCCTTAGCACAAAAGCAACTGGATATTGTCTTTGCTAAATCTGTCATTAGAAGCTGGTGATAAATACATTAGCCTTCTCATTGTCTGTCTTACTGTTGCATACAAGTGAAATGAAAATTTGTCATACATCGTTGCTAGGGAAGGGAGATCAACTTTGAGGGAGATAAGCAAAAAGCAAACAAGCTGTATCTGTGATGAACAGAGCAAATTCTTCCAGATTCTTGTGTATCTTGCTTTTTTACACTACTTTGGCAAGTTCTTTTTTGTCGTCAATGTTTCTCTGCATACGTTAGCAAATTCATTGATTATCTTATTCCCTTTGTGCAATTTTTTGTACCATTAAAGGGGCCCTGCAATGCTTCACGTTATGCTTTAGATGAATTCAGTTAAAAGGAATTACTGGAATTACACTAGAACGGCAGTTATTAAGGAATGAATTTTCAAAATACAAGCAAATCAAATATAGCGCTCAAATTAATTTTCCTGGTCTTTTGCTTTCCCATTTCACTTGTTTACATGCAACGTGTGGCGGAACCAATTGAAACAGCTTACTTGTGCATGTCACTACAACGTTGCGAAAGATGGCTTATCATAGTTTCTGAGTCGCTGTAACACATTTTTGCTAAAGTTGACAATCTTTTTTTCATGGCTAAGACTGGGTGGGCACCTCGCAGATATAGAATAAGGAACTAGGAGACATAGGAGGAACTAGGCAGGCAGGAGAAGGAGACATTCCTTCATCACCATGAACTCGCAACTATTGTTCTTTTCTCTTGAGCCTGTTCCTTGACCGCCCCTTTCTCTCCTCCATCCAAAGGCATCCTACAGTAGTGAGGAGTGACTGGCGACATTCCGTTCTTTCCTGTCTAATTTTGGCTGCATAGCCACTGGTAGCTGTCCACATGTATAGGTTGTGAAAGACTTTGATTCATAGTAGTAACCAATGCCTCTGTTGGTGCTTTTTATGTCGCTTGCTTTGCACTGCCTTTGTGTACAGCAAACATTTTGGACTCATTGACTTAATATAAAATACAACAACGCAACATAACATACTTTTCCTAATGGACACAATTTGCTGTGCATTTGCTATTTATCCATGTCATACCCGCTGCAAAGAAGCACCACAGTATGCCGGCACCGTCAGTACTATGATTTTGGTTTTTGAGCAAATTAAGATATTATGTCCCAAATACTGTATGCGTGTTACGACTGGTGGTATATTAGCATCGCCATAACTCAACAATTGCAACAGAAATTATGTTGCGGGAAGGCCAGTACTGTGACTGCCCATGTTTCTCTCTACCCAAGTAAAATTGAGTTCAGGTTTTCTATTGATTGAAGACCAATCAAACTGGTGGTTCATTATGGCTTTCAGTTCCTCTTTCGGATGATCAAGCCAAAGAAGACTTTCTTCATGGCCGTGGATGGTGTTGCTCCCAGAGCCAAGATGAACCAACAGCGAGGGCGAAGATTCAAGTAAACTTCTTTTTAACTCCCACATAAAAGTTCCATCTACCCTGGAATGTGTTTTTATTGTTAATTCTCACTTCTTATCATAAAATAATCTTTTTAATGACATACTGAGGAAAATTCATAGAATTCTTTTAATCAGATTTTTTAGCTTTTCTAGGCTAATGCTTTTTGGCAGCAAAAGGTACAGTAATTTCTGAGGAACTTGAGTTCAAACTAGAAATGGAATACTTTTTCTCACTGTGTTCAAACCTGTGCTATGAACTAGGCACTCTATGATTGTTGGTAGGAAATATAGGTGGTGTTTTGAGTTAGCTTTGAGATTGTAAAAGAAAAAAAAAAATTGCCATCAATCATTGCAGCTTGCTTGTAAAAATAACCTGTTGCATTCTCTTCGTCTTTTGGTTTTTGGAAGCTCTGTTTTGGGAGAAAGTGGTCTCTACATCTTAGAATACATTAATCAGTTGATATACAGTGGGTTCAGGCTAACTTTAGCCAAGGGTTCAGCTAGGCCAGGGAAACCACTGGTATACACCTGGCAGCCATCTGGCATACCACAGGCATTTTTTTATTTTGCAGTTTTACAGGGAAACCACTGTCTATAGTCTGAATTTGTCCTCAGTGTCTTGACTCAATGGCTGGGAGAAAGGAGCCTCTGTGTTCTCTGGAAAGCAGTAATCAGTTGATATATGAGCTCAGTTTATTGTCTCAGTGGTTAAACGTTTTGTTTCGAATCCAGCAGCAGTGGCCGCGCTTTGATGGAGGTGGAAAGTCAAAAGGCACCTGTTGTGCTTGTTGATTTCGGTGCGTTCTTGCAATTCTCACATACTCTGAATTAATCTGAAGCCCTCCGCTACGAAGCCCTCTGCTTCGGGATTTTAACTTTCTAAAATGGATTTATATGCTCACTTTCTTGTTACATTGACCGCAAAATCTAAATGCAATCAGCGCTTGAATGGTGTGACAAGAATTCTTTATGAGAGTTGAAAGAAACCTTTGAGTACAGTTTTCTGCACTTATCAAGCTGGTGAAGACACAGGTTTCTTTGGTTTTGTTTTCATCAGTTCTCAGTCCCACATTGTTTTTTTGTACCTGTTTTATAAGCTGCTTGAACTGCAGTGAGATGCCTTGTAGGCGCATTTACCTTTTTCTTGCACTACAACAGGGTTCAGAGAAAAAGGAGGGTGTGTAAGTTATCACCTTCTGGCGAAAATAATGTTGCTTGTATGAATCTTGCGAAAGTGGTGCATTTTGACACCTATTCTGTTAAGGGTTAGCGAGTCTAGCGAGTGCAGGAACACAAAGTTGGAGCTGAGGGCCATGATTTATTTATTGTTATTATTATAGCTTTTTTTTTTGCATAGGAGAACAGAGATACCTGAACCCGGAGGATGCCTTGGAGCTTCATTTTAGTTTACCGCACAAGTCGAATGCAAGCGCCAGAGAGTGCTGTGATAGTTCTGACATGGAAAGTATTGTGCGTTTAAGCAATGAGAGCAGTGAAAAGTACAGGGTCTCTCTTTGCCACTTCCTGTTTCCACTACAAGTGAGCGTAAAATAATTGCGTGCAAGCTTTACTCAAGAAAAGGGCAAAAAAAACAAAAAAAAAAAACAGAAAAGGCCGAAGAAGCCCCCTGGTGTGTTAGATGTGGTATTACAGCCAGCCTGTGGGACATATCAACAAGCTGATTACCGAAAATTCTTTTTGAAAATAAAAACAACCCTAAATGTGCACTACAAGACAAAAAGAATGGACGCTCAGTAAATGGTATTCCTGAGGAGTTCTGATTTGCCAGAAATAACCACCACTCCATGCTGACCGGGAAATGATTGTGGGGCTGGTGGTGCTACGCAAAGCTGACGGAAGTGCACATCAAATATGTTTGCAAAATGTGCAACGTGCAATAAGTGGATCGGGGGAGACATATCCTGTTCCATGTATTGAATAGACCTTATGCTGTGTGCGATTAAAATGGGGTAAAAAAATATGTTTTCCCTGCTTAGTTGTGGCTGACAGTCCACGCCGCTGACCCCACCCCATGACCACGAGCGCTACCGAGCGCACATCGACCACGGCAGGCCGTGCTCTTGGGAATATAGCAACACAATTATTGCTGACAACAAACAGGCAAATAACAACAACGGCAGCTAGCAATAAAACATGCTGATGAATAAGTTGTCCGACTCTCCAGCAAGGTAGCATGAGTGTTCGCCCACGCTTGGGCAGAGGTTATCTCTGAGGCCAGACAGGACGAGCCGAAGGGAAAGCTCCCGCGAGCCTCTCCTTGCCGGGAGCTTGCGAGGATGCGTCCACTTATGCCGAGTACCTAATGCCGAACATTGACTTTTTCCACGTGCGCATTGACGGAGCCGTCGGTGGTGCTCGTGCTGCCGCAACACTGACGCCCTCTCTCGATACTTAAGGTTAAGTACTGACACTGTCGCCATCTTGTGATAGCTAGGGTAACTGATGGGGGGGAACCGACTTAAAGGAACGATGGGAGACTTCCCCACAGTGGTTAGGGTGACATGCGATGTCCCAAGCTTTTCTTTTTTGGGAACTGGCAGTTTTAATAAGACTGTCTCAGAAAATTTTTGGTGATGAAGAAAAAGCAGCTAAATTAGTTTTTCTTGTCGCATCCGTCACCCCACACCATACCTATCCTTTTGATTCTCCTGTCCAAAGAGTATATTCATTCAGTTCATTAGGAGTGAGACCATGCGCCCTTGAATGCATGAAAAACTTGCAGCCACGGCTTTGCAAATATTTTTTTTTTTTCAAACATTTTGAAATCGCCAGCAGTTGTCTTTGTTTTAGGTATGAGTTTGATATTTGAAGGTTTAGGCAATTGATATTCCCAGGCAGCTCTATAATTGACACTGTGTGCATATATCTCTTTTAAGACAAAGTATTGCTCTCACATTTCCAGGTCTGCCAAGGAAGCCGCGGCACTTGAGAAACAGGCCCGTGACAAAGGAGAGACCTTGCCTACTGAGGAGAGATTTGACTCAAACTGCATCTCTCCAGGTAAGGGCATTTCTCTGTGATTTATTTGGCTGTTATAGAGAGGGAGAGATATATTTTATTGATAGCAGAAGATGGCTGCCTGGTGCTGAGCCTAGCATGCTACTCCTGATGAAAGGGAAAAGGAGGGAAGGGAAGAAAGATGAATGAAAGAAATCGGTGACGCACACTTTCACATGCACATACGAGTTTCAAAGGGTCTCCATCAACCCTATGTCTTTGAGAAAAGTTAGTAAGGAATTTGTAGCTCACGCAGCCGAAGACACATCATACCAGGGACCGAAGAAGGCATGTTCAAGACGCAGGGTTGTGTCTTGAAGTAATCCTAAATTATTATGCAATGTCCTGCGATGTGCGATAAACCTTTGGCAGGAGGTTACCAAATGTTCACAATCTTCACACACATCACATGTAGAGCACAGAGGGATGCATTATATACTGATTTTGTGTAGGAAGTAACATGTGTACGACACACTAAAGGGAATTCGGTGCAGACATTTTAAAAAACCTTTAATCTGCTTAAATTCTGTTTAAATTGTGTGGAATTTGATTGAGGACAGACGCAGGTGGGATCTATTTGATGTAAACGACGGTATTTCTGTTCCGGACCACACCACAGAGGATGCTGCGATTGCCATGATTCAGTAGCCACCAGTCCTGCTGCATCTACAGTCGAACCTCGATATATCAAACAATACGGTGATCACAAAATAGTTCGATATAGCCAGAATTCGATAAATAAAATCATGTAAAAAACGCGTCAAAAACTAGTACAAATTAATGAACCAATTGTGGCGCAATAGATACTCACTTGAAGCTTCAAACAAAGTATTTTATTTATTTGGCTTAAAGTACTGTAGCAGCGTAGCCTGCCTTAAGTTGGAAACCGCGTGCTTCACCACGGCGTCCTCAACATAGTCTAGACTATCAATCAGCAATAGTCCAATGCCTTCTATTGCGCCGCAGTAGCGCCATACAAGGGTCAACGCAGCTACAGCCTTAGTTGCAGTCAGGAGAGGGGCAACATCAGTGCTTGCGGGATCAATCTCAGCAGTGTCTTCGTTTGGCCGCTCGGCAGTAACTTCTGCTGCGATCTCCGCGTCTGTCAACTCCTCCACTGTTGCGGTATTTTCATCGCTGACGAAGTCATCAATGCAGATGCTCTGTGGATTAGCATCGACAAAGCGCTCCATCTGGCTCCTAGTTTCTTCGAGCTGGCCTTCTTCCTCTGTGCAGTCCAATGCTGATTCTTCTGTTGCTTCCTCAGAAGCTTCTTCAATTTGGCTCACGAAACCCATATGCCGAAAGCAGTGAACTATCGTCGACTGCTTGACGCTGTCCCAAGAGGCTTTGAGCATTTGGATGGCATCCAAAAGGTCTATCTTTAGCTCTTGGCTCATCTGCAGTTTGACAAGCAAAATGTCGATCAGGTGACGCTTATAAATTGCCTTGAAACAAATAATACCCTGGTTCAGTGGCTGCAGCTTGGATGTGGTGTTTGGCGGCAAAAACTTAGTTTCAAAATTGCCCAGCTGGACATTAGTGTGGTGTGCCGTGCAATTATCAACGATGAGGCAAACCTTCTGGCCTTTACGCACCAGCTCAGAGTCCCATGCCTTCAATCATTTTTCAAATATATCACGAGTCATCCATGACTTCCTGTTCCAAGCATATGTCACCGGAACACTGGGGCAGTTGCGCATGTACTTCGGGGTTTGATATTTGCCTATGACAAGTGGCCGCAGCTTCGAGCTTCCGTACATATTGGCAGCCAACAGAACTGTGATGCGAGCTTTTCCTTGCTTTCCGCCATGGCACTTGTCTCTGTGGGTGTGGAGCGTTTGTTGCGGAAGCATTTGCCAGAACAAGCCTGTTTCGTCAGCATTAAATATCTGATTCGGCTCATACTTGGCGAGAACCTGAAGCCACTCTTATTCAATCCACTTCTTGTCTCGCCTTCATTGGCATCCTCATTTTCCCCCGAGACTGTCTTCCGGACAATGTTAAAGCAGGCCTTAAAACGCTGCAGCCAACCGCTGCTGGCATTGAAGTTCTCAGCGCCAAGAATGAACACAAAGTCCTTGGCTTTCTGTTGCAGCATCAGTCCCGATAAAGGAGTATTGCGGTCCCTTACATCGATAAACCATTTGTGCAGCGCCTTCTCAACATCTTCAAAGGCAGCTTTGCGCTAGCCCTCCACTACGACTCCCCTTTCTCTCTTTCCACTTTCACTCCCACCTTCCTCCCTTCTCTCACGGTGCGATTCAGGCATCCACAGAGCAAGTGTGACAGATACTGCGCCTTTCCCTTCCTGTGAACAAACCAACCCGCCGCACGCCTGAATGCTGGTTTTGTTCTGCCTTGGCCTTTATGTCACTCTTGTTTTTCAATAGAGTGCTCAAAGGGCTCCTTAGTATGTCGAAAGCTTCAGCGACGCTTGACTTCTTTTCACCATTCTCAACGCACTGGATAACTTTCAATTTCGCAGCAAATGTCAGGGACTTTCGCTTCTTCGCATTTGTTGCCATCACAACAGAACACCAACCACGTACGACAGGCCTAAGCCAGGCCTAAGCGATCACACAAACCACACACGAACGCACGATGACAAAGATTGGCGTAGCACAAGCGGCGGCACCAAGGAGTCAGGAGTCAGTGTGCCAAATGCAATGTTTTAAAGGTTTCGAAGACGCCGCATGTGTACGCTGCTACATTGAAATAGCGCCCTCGGCGCAATCGATGTGTGCAGCTAGTACACAGCGCATGATCCCTGCGAGGTCTCAAAGCCAGCTCACCTGCCAAAGCTTTGGAACTGCTGTATTTTGAGTCATTGTGGAGCATAGTCGCAGTAATGCCTATATCGCAGGGTAGCTGAAAGTCCATCTGTGCACAAAAGTTATTCAGCCATATTTAAAATTCACCACAAGAAGCAGATGGCTGTGTTGTCTGTATTGACCAGGCCTTTATTTGATGAGCTAATACGCTGTCAGCGGAAGTCATATTGCCAGTTCGTTGGTTCAGTGCTTGCCCTCGCCAAGTTATGAGCTGCCCACCCTCAGATCACAAGACAGCAATTTGCTTTTTAGCTGAAGCACAGGCCAAGTATCCAGGGCATGCAGTTAGAGGAGAAAAGCCTTGATGGTGAAAGATGTATGGCTTCATCAGTAGGACACACACAGGAAATATCCTTATAAAGAAATGTTGTGGCCAGTGAGCTAAAGTTACAATTACATGTGACAGAAATGTTTCAAGGCCAGTTTGGACAAGGGTTGACCTTGAAATGCTTTGTTGTCCTTATTTAATGCAGGCACAGAGTTCATGGCCCGGCTGCAGGACCAGCTGGAGCAGTTCGTGGCCACCAAGGTCACTACCGACCCGCTCTGGCAGGGCATCAATGTGTACCTTTCCGGTCACCAGGTGATTACTCGTGTACTGGCCTGCATTAAAAACCTGCCACATATCACAAAAAATTTGCGAGTGTTGCAGTAATGGGGCAGTGATCACATCTCACCATTATAGTTGCTATAGGTATACCAAGAGAAAGGAAAGCTAGCTTGGCTTGCCTTGGCTTGGTGCCAGAGTGGATCATTGCTAAGGCAAGCTTAGCCAGGAGGCAAACTAAGGGAGAGAGAATAGAAAGAAATGAGGGAGGAGACAAAAGCCAAGCCGAGAGAGGGAACCAGAGGAAGGGAAAGAAAAGATGAATGCATCTTGGCCTTCACTCGATATTCAAACAACAACCAAGCTTTCCTCTTGACGGGTGCAAATAAATGTTATTTATCTCTCTCTCTCTCTGACTTCTCAGCTGCTGGAGCTAGTTGTTTTGTTTGCTTGTTTCACCAGTGTACATCCTGAGAGTATCCGAAATTAGATGCAAAGTAACTTTGGAGTTCATGCATGTAGTCTGGGGTTTCAGAAGTTCAGCCACCAAGGTAACTTAGCACTCGAAGTTCATTAATCATTTTTGCCTTGGCTGCTGTTAAGATTTTGTCTTTGCTTTACTGTTGCAACATTTGGCTGTTGTTTGTATTCTTCCACTTCTGTTTTCAGAGGTCTGTAACTCTCTCCCTGAGCAGCATAGGTATGGAGAGGAAGGGGCCTTTCTAAACTTGAAAGGCTGCTTTTGGTTTCTATTGCAAGCTGGTTAAATGTGAACCCCCCCCCCCGTGCCTTGTGCTTATTGTGGTACCGGTAGTATAATCCACACAGAAAAGAGGCAGTCACTGAAACAGTTTAATTCAATTCATGGTTTTTAAAAACAGCTCTTTTTCATATCCCTGCGCATGTCTACTGCTTACAGATTTAAGTGATGCTTGCTTTGCAGCTCACAGAGTGGTGCACAGATTTGTTTAGCATCGCTCAAGAATTTCATTTTGTTCGCTGAGAAAACTTGGTTTCTTCTTTCTTTATTTATTTTGGGCTGGAACAGACCCCTGGTGAAGGCGAGCACAAGGTGATGGATTTTATCCGGACTCAACGATCACAGCCCGGCTATGACCCTAATACGAGACATTGCTTATATGGGCTTGATGCTGACCTGGTGAGGTCTTACATGGCGCTCTCTTTCTTTTTGTTCCACTGCTATTGAAGGTTGATGTTCTGACCCATGCCACCTCACAGCCCTTACGCGTATGCACAGCCTTAGAAGCTTAATATTTTCCTTTTTGTTTAGTAACTGGCTTTAGTGAGAACCAGAAACAAACCAAAGAACATTGCCAGTTTTCTTCTCTGAATTTTGTAAAAGCTTACTTGTGTCCTTAATACAAAATCAGTGGATTAGCGCTTTAGCCTGGAGTAAAGTTGTATATATTGTGAAAGAAGGCTATGTTGAGACGGCAAGGTCGTGACGGCAAGGCCAGCGATGCCTTGTCTAGCGTTTTAATCCGATGACAAAACCCAGGCGCGTGCCGGAGCCGGCGCCGCGGGACGATGATGATGGTATGTACAAATGAAAGAGGAAGATCATGGCATGTACAAATTAAAGAACATCCACGGAAGGCTCACAATATTTTGTCTTGTTTTTTTGTTCTGTTTTGTTTTCTGATGGCAGCAGAGCCATTCTGTTATTTGTAACTTTTGGCTGCAATGCTAAGCTGGAATGGATGTCGAGCTTAAGTCTGGTGAGGGAACGCCTGCTTGTTTGTAAGCAAAAAAAAGGAAAGGAAGGGGTTGGGCATGCTCACAGGGGCTTCCTTCTTTCAGATCATGCTGGGGATGTGTTCCCATGATCCACACTTTGCACTGCTCCGAGAGGAGATTGTCTATGGCAAGAGGCAAAGTCAGAAGAGGTTTGTTTCTTTTCCACTCTTTACACTGCTTGCAATTTATTTGTCTCATTCCCATCGTCTTTGTGTACTGCCCACAGGCATACTGTTCATGCAACATAGCTAGTTCAGGCCCGTTGTTTGCTTTGGTTGTGAAGTGCATCATTATCCAGACCTGCATCTGCAGCTGCCGTTATCTGGGTTGAATATAAAGGGGCAGCACGAAAAGAAATGAAGTATGGAAGTGGCATTTGTCCTATGATGACGTGCTTTGTCTGGTGTGCTTTGTGTGTGAACTTCACTATGCCTGCCGGTTTAAAATCTGAATTCAAGCTTTACTGACAGGGGCCTCAGTTTGCGTGTTCATTTCAAAGTTGCTGAACATTTCTGCTTGTTGTGCTTAAAGAGGCTAAAATAGGAGGCATAAAGGCAGTGCATCTGATGGATCATTTCTCTTATTTTATTTTGGCTTGTAGTGCTGCTTTGTCTCAGTGGTGTTTTGCTCTTCTAGGATGAATGTTCCCGAAGAGATCACATTTCACCTTCTTCATTTGTCGCTTCTTCGAGAGTACCTAGAGCTCGAGTTTCAAGCTGTAAAGGTGAGCAATTTTGTCCTTATCAGCAGAGGTGGATTGAAATCTTGCCAGAGGGGAGTGGTCTGGAGTTCACTGAAACTCCTGTGATTTTTTTTTTTTTCTTTCCCGTGTTATACCTTGTAGAAGTCTATTCCTTTTGACTTTGAGATGGACAGCATCGTCGATGACTGGGTCCTAATGTGCTTCCTGGTGGGCAATGACTTCATTCCGCACTTGCCCAACCTTCACATTGCTCACAACGCTCTACCAGTTCTCTACAAGGCTTACATTGATGTACTGCCCTCTCTGCAAGGTGAGCCTTCTGTTCTGGGCGTTGGTGAGTCGAGCCGATTGAAAACTATCGCGGTGGTTAAGTGACTATGACTTTCAGCTGCAGAAGTTTGTTTTTTATATGGTGAGCACATTTTGAAGGTAATAATCAATTTAGCCGGATGTCTTTATTATTTTCATCAGAAAAGTTGTGTAAAAAGTGGGAAACACCTTACTCTCATATCTCATTGCACATTAAAAGAGGCGTGGAAAACTGACGATCATTTGGACCTTTACACTTTGTTGTTGTTTTCACATTTTATTTGCATCTTATTATTGAACTGTGATAGTTGGCCGCAGTTTAAGGGATAAGCTGAGAATGGGGGTCGCTGGTCCCATCATATTTGTTCGCTTTGGTGACAGTTGCTGCTGCCATTTGTTCTTTGACCTCATGAAAGGCTGCTGCCTCGGCTGGTGTTGACTTAAGTCTACACCTTTTACCGTAGAATCTTGAAAGCATGCTAAGCAGCATCTGAAAGCACTCATGCCAAGCGCTCCTTCAATGGATTGCTGTGGCACTGTACAGCCTTAAATTAGGCAGAACTGAAGGGAAAAAGTACAGTTTAATGAAGTATATATGTAATGGGTGCTTAGTGATAATGAAAGTAACAATAATACCTCATTTTTGTGTATTGATGGGCTGCAGTTCATGTGGCGGTGAGTGGTTGAACTGGATGCCACAGAAAGTGTTGCATTAGTTGTTGTAATGCTGTTTGGAGTCTAATACCTCTGTCACGCTGGAGCCTAATACCTCTGTCACGCGAACACTTTCAATCCTCATTGAACTCGATCTGCATTCAACTCATTGCAGATCGAGGTTGTAACATGGCAACTTTCAAGTACAGTCGAATCTGACCCTGCTTGGCTCAAAGCTGTTTTCTCAAGAGCACAGTTGAGAGGGGCGCCGACACCCTTTTCATTACTGAGCTCTCAAAATAAAAGCAAATTAATGCCCCTGTAGCGCCAGGTGCTTCAGTTCTTCAAAACCTCAATGCAGATTGAGCTCAATGAGGATCAAAAGTGTTCGTGTAACACAGGTATAAGTCGACGTTTACAATAGTTACCACACATTTATACTGTTTCTCTTGCAGTGTCGCATTACAGAAACTCACTATACTTGCAGGTTATATCAATGAGTCTGGGAAGCTGAACTTGGAGAGGTTTGAGAAATTCCTTACTAGGTTATCACAGGTATGTGCGTCACTTGTTGTATGATGGTTTTATTGGCTTTTTTGTTTTTTATAAATGTGTTTCTTTTCACACTGTCATTTGGCATTTTGTTCTAGTTTGACCATGAGAAATTCGCGGATGTTCAAGCGGATCAGAAGTTCATGGAATCCAAGAGGGAGCAGGCAGAAGCACCAAATGGCATTGTGCAGCAGAATGGAGCATCACCGACTGAAAAGGAGAAGACCAGGGATCCGGATGAGAAGCGTGAGCAACTATAGAGAGGACAAGTCACGACTTCAGTGCTATTCGTTTACTTGTCATGGAGTGGCTATTTGCAACACTGCTGAGGAAACAAAGTGCAATATATTTCAATGGAGCCCCATTGCTGGGTTTTTTAATGGGACTGCAGAATGAAACTGTACTAATAAGGAAATGAAGTACCGTATTTTCTCCTTTATAAGATGCACCTTTGTGTGAGATGCACCTTTGTGTGAGATGCATTGTGAGATGCTCATTTACAGGCTTTCAACAAAAAAAAGAAATTAGTGTATAAGACGCATCCTTGTATAAGATACACTTCAATTTATTCAGGTTAGGGCAATAGGATTTGACTATATATGCCGACCATCGCGTGCTATGGGCCTGAAAGAAAATTTGTTAGAGCGGAAACACTTTATTATTACTTAAAGCCTTGAAAGGCTTCATCTTGATACGCGGTCGCCGATTTCATGCGACAGCGCTCAGACATCCTCTTTTCGGTCATAATCACTGCACGTATTGTCGCTGCGCATGAGCACTCTGAAGCACGCAGCAAAGCATACGCAGGAAGGAGAAAACACACATGCAGTAGCCACAAAACAATGCTGTGAATGTTGTAAATCGTAACTGGAAAAGAGTCAGCTCTGTCTGGTTTGTTTTGGCAGTGTGGAAATGGTGAGGAGCATGGATGTCGCCACCTTTTGGCATTCTGCCAGTGAGATGGCTGTACAATTCTAGAACACTATAACGACTGTAGATATTGTAATTGCAGGCTTCACTACCATTACCATTTCACGATAAAGTTCACCTATGAGCATTGCACAAAATGAAAGAAAAAAAAATGCACATAAGAAGCATCATTGTATAGAACGCACTATCAAAAATTTTGTAAGGAAAACCGCGTCTTATACACTGGAAAATACGGTAGAGTAAAAATGTTTACCACTTCCTCCTTAAGAATCTTTTCATGGTGAGCGCAGCATACTTTCCTGGAATTTGCCAGGCTTTGTGGCTTTTGCAGTCTTTACACATGTACAAAATGCTCTGTGATGTTGAAGGGAGGCGGCATTGACAAAAAATTTTGTGAGCAGTGCAAGTCAGATAATGGCATAAAACTTCTGCGCTGTTTTTGTTTTGTTATGGTGTCTTTAATCTTACCTAATCGTTGTCTACTGCAATCTGGAAGTTGTACATTTAAAAAAGGGACTGCAGTGAACATGAAGAAAAGTAAATGATGGAAAAAGAAAAAAAAACATTCTCGGGGCAAGTTACCGCGTTCATTCAGCTGGTGCGTGATCTCCGCTCTATTTGTTGTAGCACAGTTCCATTTTCGCGCCACCGGTCATTATTTCACTAGCACTACAGCAGCGGCAGAACAATGCCGACAGTTGCTACAGAAGTCACCCATCCATAAATGTGCTTGAGGACAGCATGTGCGCAGTCATCAGAAACCGCCAACCACAGTGATGGTGAAGTCAGACTGACAGAAAGTCGTGTGAATTTGTAGCATACCAACTTGAAAGGATACCTTATGTAATGCCTGGAGTGGGCCTTTGAAATACTAATGGATAAAATAAATAAACAAAGAAATAAAACATGACTTGTAGAGTGGTTTATGTACCATGACAGAAAAAGTTGGAACAGAGAGGCCTTGAAGAAATAGCTTTCACGGGATGAGCATCGGGCAGAAAAAAACTGCATGGAGAAATGAGAATTTGAACCTTTGTTAGCCCTCAGTTTATTTTTTCCTTTACCACAGAGGTGGGGGACAAGTCTGGGTGTTTTTATTCGTACAGCTATGCATCCTTGATTAAACATTGTTTCAGGCCTGCTAGAGAAGTTTGACCACCTCGACATTCCTGACTATGACAGTGATGAGGAGACAGAAGATATTTTCGAGATGGAGTTTCGGCAGCACAAGAGGGACTACTATGTCAACAAGCTGGACTATAAAGATGTCAACCCGTGAGCTCCTGTTCCTCACTATTTATTGTAGAAACCTGCTGCGGTTGCTCGGTGGTTAAGTTTCTTGAACCCAATTATGCGGGTTCAATCCCAGCCAAGGCAGCCACTTTTTGATGGCGGCGGAATGCAAGGCGCCCGTTGGCTGAGTGTCAGTACATTTTTAAAGAACCCCAGTTAGTGGAAATTTTCTTAGCCCTCTGATGCCCGTCATAGCTTGTATCGCTTTGGAACGTTAAATCCTATAACCAAACTAACCATTTGTGATTGAGTTCACAATTGTGCTCCCGATGTCAAACGGTGACATTGGTGTTCTAATGATTTCAGGGAAGTGATGAAGGAGCAAGCCCATGGCTACGTTCGTGCCATTCAGTGGAACTTGCACTATTACTACAATGGTGTTCAGTCCTGGAACTGGTAAGGCCTTTTTCTTGTTGTGAGTGACGATGCAGAACTGGTGGTTTTTTTTACTGGGATGGGAAGAAAGAAAAGCCTTTCTATACATTGTCGAGCCTTGCTACAAAAGAAATTAGAAACACTAGCGCAAAACAAAATAGCAGCCATGACAGAAAAACATTCTCACCCGAGTTGGGCCCGTGGGTCGAAAATTCAGATTTTTGAGCGAAGCAGTCTTTTTGTGGAAATTGCTTTGCCAAGCGATCCTAAATTCTGAGAAAAGAGGCACGGGTTTAATGGCACGCTGCGGGTCCATAGATAGGTTGTGTGTATAGCGGGTGTGCTTATTTGTGGGTCTTGATTCCTACCGCAGGTACTATCCGCACCACTACTCTCCTTACATTTCTGACATCAAGGATTTTCAGAACTTGGACATGAGCTTCGACATGGGCAGGCCATTTCTGCCATTCCAGCAGCTCATGGCAATTCTGCCTTCGGCCAGCAAAAAGCTTGTCCCCATTGCCTATCAGGTGAATGATGCTCTATATCCTGTAGGGCCCATGATCTGGCTTCGGGATAGAGCGCTTTAAACATGCAAGTCCTCAACTGTTACCTTTGTGTGCACAGTTGCAAGCTAGAAAGTTGGCATGTCGGTCAACTACTCTTTAATAAGTTCATGTGATCTCTTCCTTTTGCTTGACTAGCTGAAATGCAACTCTGCTAGTTGAGAATCGTGAAGTTTGCTCCCTGTGGTGCTCGTGAAATTAGTCTCGTGAAATTGCAAAGACTGATAGAGCAGAAGCATATGCATGATTAAGGCATCGAGGTGACTTCAGCTTGCACTAGATTGTTTTCCTCTTGAGCCCTCTTGAACTGCTCGTCATAGTCTTCGAGTGGGGAAATCACTGCATCTTTTGACAGCGTTAGCTGTATGAGGCACACACTGTTCAGGGTAAGCTGCGTTGTAACCAGAAACTGTATCCATCCACCTGTCACCCTGCGTTGCCCAGGTAGGGTGCTCTATAAGACAGGTTGCGTGTTTACGCAGCCAGCAGAGCATTATCAGGCAGAAGGCTGGCCCCAAAGATTTTGCCATTCTGGAGAAACATCACCCCCCCCCCCCCCCCCTTCCTTTTTTTTTTTTTTATTGCAGTAGAAGGTAATATGAACTTCACGGGATCGTGAAAAAAAATTCGGATCATCCAAACATTCATATCACCAAAACGAACAAAAATGAGCGCACAAAAGTCATGCAGATCTGTTTCTGGCCGATAAGACTTATTTGCGGTCGCACAGCCACAGCTCGCCACTCGCGGTGCATGCACCGTGACAGACGATTGCAATGCCAGTGATTTGTGAGCGACATGGTGCCGCAAAAAGTTTGCGACATGTAAAGCACGGCAAGCGATCGCTGCATTGGTGACACGCGGGCCACATGTCGCCACAGATTGCTTGCGCTGCTTGCAGTGCGGCTGATGAACGCAGAGCCAACATGTGCAGCCAGTTTGACGTGCTAAAGGCTGGGGTTGCGGTTTGCATGTTCGTGATATCTCCAGTAGCGCGGCGAGAAAGTTTTCAGACTATCCAAAATTCTGCACGTTGTACGCAGTGCGCTCCAGCCGTGGAATTTTACGAATTCATATCATCCCGAAATTCCTATCAATTGGATTCGTAGCGCTGACAATCTACTGTATCTGTTAAGTTATATCTGTCATCCATGCCTCCGTCAATGGTTATGCTTTGGTGAGAACTGACCAAGGGCTTTGAATATGGCAGAAAAAGCTGAGAGAAATAAAAAGGAGAGGGCCTTTAGTTCACAGGCGGTGCTTGTGGACAAAGCTTGTGATTTATTTTTTTTATTTTTTGCTTTAGTTTACTTTTTCCCACTTTTACTTGCCTTTTACATTTTGCCTTAGACTCGTAATTCCTTCTCCACATCTTCATTTGGCTACTGGCTTGTGGGAGACAAACGTTTGTAAAGTGCAGCCTTCATGGTGATATAAGTTGGAGGTCCCCGCTCTGTAGCATGTGCCACGTCTGGTTGTAAGCAGTGGCGTAAATTATGTGAGGTGGGGAACACAATCTATACCATCATTAGCTTCGCTTTTGCAAAATATTTGCTTTTCTTATGGCTTCTTTCCTGCTGAGTACAGCAGAACCCCGCTATAGTAAATTTTGATATAGTTTCGCTTTTCAGCGCGCACCTTGTTCATGGTCTATCTGCCACCTGTTGAAGTGTAAAGATTTGTTACCTTGAGGAGGTTTCTGGTGCCTGCTGTTGTCACCACTAGTCACTTTTTGTTCCCTGTTACTTCTCGAAGTGTTTACTGGCACCAAACTGCCTATGTTTTTATTTTGGGCAGCTTTCTTGCCTGTCTGTGCCGCATTTATTTGTTATCTTGAGATTTTCTGTGTTATGGAGCCACCCGTGATCTAGGCTGTCTTGTATTTTTACTTCTGTAGTATTTTGTTCAAGTGCGTATGCAAGGTATGCAAATGTGACAACCTGTGTTGCTTCTTTGTTGCCAACCCATTTAGGATCTCATGGTCGGCGAGTCGTCTCCGATACTGGATTACTACCCAGAGAACTTCAACACAGATTTGAATGGGAAGCAGCACGAGTGGGAAGCTGTCGTGCTCATTCCTTTCATAGAAGAGGTAACCTAGTAATACTGTGCTCTGGCAACATTTGTTGCATAATATGTTCACTCTTCTTGTGACAACCGTCAAGTCTTTCGTGGTTTTACCTTGTTTTTTATAGTTTTTAACAGTTGTGGTATTAAGAACTATCTTTCAAATGCTGTGTAATTGATGGTTCTTTCTGCTATTTTTGTGCTTAGAATTTAGCCCATTGGTGCTACAGTGCATTTACTTTTCTTATGGCTTCTTTTCTGCGGACTACAGTAGAACCCCACTGTAGTAAACTCTGATTTAGTAAAGTGAAACTGAAGTCAAAGTTCGTCCTCCATAGCGACTGTACATTTTTTTTTCCTCCTTTACAGTAAACACATTTTTGGTGAAAATGGGTTATAGTAAAATGTGTCTGGCAATGGCCACGAATTGACATCGCCACATGTGCGATATTTAGGATCGCAAGGAAATTTTCCGTTTTTTTTTTTTTTTTTAAGAAATAGAGAAAAATATTATCCCCGAGATTTTCTTATTTTTTTTTTAATTGCTTTATTACGGGGCTCACCAGATCTGAGGAGAAGCCAACTTTACGTAGGCCTTGGAGCCGTGAGAGAAAGCATGCGGTGCCTGGGAAAAAAATACAGCTGGTTACGAACGTGGAAAGAAGGCGGCGTGGTTGTTCAGCAAGTCAAAGAGAATGAAAGTGTGAGAAATATGTAAGAGAAGAAACAGCTGAACATTCGTAGCACTGTGCAGTGCGAAGCGTGAGGCAGCGGTAACGAGAAGTGGAAGCGTGCTGCTTTGCCGTGCTTGACTATCGTGTGCATCTCTCATCTACTGCCTCTTAAATGACAGAAACAGTGAAAGACGACTCCATGTTCATGCAAGGCTTTGGTTTTCACATGAAATCAAACTCAGTTGTATTCATAAAAGAGGAACTTGCATAAAATGTCAACAAAAAATTTTCTGCATGAAAAAAAAAAATGCTCAAATAGACAATAAGAGAGGGAAGGTTTTTTTTTTTTTATGAAGTAACAAGTCATGTTTAGTAAGTAGTCATGTGTAATTACCCGACGTCGTCTTCAAAGCCATACCATCACCAATGACTGATATAGTAAAGATTCTTGCTGGTACGAGTGACTTTACTAAGAAGGGGTTCTACTGTAGTTGCCAGTGGCAATTGTAGAAGCGAGCACAAGTTGGCACACCTATCGTAGCGGCACCTGCAACACACACCTCACAGTGGGCAACGCTTTGGGTAAATTTTACAGTAAGGTGCTGCGCAGCTAACTGTGGCGTGTGGCACAGTTTTGCTGAAGGGAAAGGTGAATAGGTACTCAGAGAGGTTTGTACTGTGCAGTCATTGGTAGAGGAATGAGAACTCTTTAATGAAAAGCAGAGAATAAAGCCGCCGTTTAGGATTTGCTGACATGTTACTCTGCGTAGGAAAGGGAATTGGGGAAAGAGAGGCGGAATAAGAGAGGTGTTGAAAATAAAGGAATTGAAAGTAGGGGTGATAGAATGCAACAATTTAATGCATACTAAGGTGCATTGTCGACTAATATTAAACAATGAAGTGATGAGATGCATAGTCCTACAAATGGGCTTACAAAATTCATTGTGTGAAAAATGCTTGAGAGTGACATGCAACATGTCAAACTCTAGCATGACAGAAAGTTCAATGTATTTTAAACATGCAAACAGGAAGTTCATTGCTTGTCTCTGTTGCCTAGGGCAGGCTAAGGAACCTAAATACCGTCCAGTGTTAAAGGCACTGGCAAGAGCTTCTCCATACAATGTTCATAGTAAGCACGCTGGTCAGTACAGTCGAACCCGGATAAATCGAACTCGAAGGGGATCGCAAAATAGTTCGATATATCGATAATTCGATATACAGAAATCGGCTTGTGATGGCCTTTATATGCGAAAAAACCATAACGTATTTGTCTCGTAATCAACCCACTCGCATAATGAACCCACCCTCCACTTTTGCACCCGAGAATTTGGGGAAAAAAAAGCGTTAAGGCCAGCTCGCTCACATGCAAGCGATTGAGCGATCTTAGCGACGAGCGGCAGCGACAGAGAGAAAAATTTCCAACGTGTTGGAACTGCGTCCCTCTCGCCGCTCGAGCCACCACGGCAGCTCAAAATAAGGTTTCTGTGTCAGCGCAGCAGAAATTGCAAGCATTTTCGCTTGCATGTCGATGGCATGCGCCACTCCGTTTCGGTCGTCTCATCCACAGCTCATCTCTTGGCAGCGTGCCAAGATGCTGTGCAGCTATAACATCACGGTGTGTTTATCTTTTGATAGCTCCTGCAGTGGTGGGGAGCGAACTTGGCAAAGTGCCCGTGATGGCTTGATTGCACAAGCCTAGTTCGATTTATCACGCTGCACTTGGGCGGGCGTAGCCCACTGCCACAAAATCATTGGAAAGCGTGATAGCTGCAAATGTTTTTTGAAGCGAAAAATGCTAAAAGTCAGTGTCGCGGTGGCGCAATTTTGTGGTAGCACACGTCAAAATGACGCGCGCGTCCCACCATCTGCGCGGCAATCGCACCATGCGGTTCCAGCAATTTCTTGATGGCACGTGCCGCCACATGGTTCTACGCGAAGTAGAAAAAAACGCCTTATGCGGCGCTTGCACTGACGGCACAACCGGCGTCCACCAATCAGCGTGGAGTCACGTGCCATTTTGGTTTTTTGGTTCGCAAACAGATGGCTCTGCTCTCCGCGCATCTCGGCAGAGCCTTTCTTGCGAAACTTTGTTGTTTCGTCGACAAAACTTGTGCACGCGTCCAAGGAGCCACGTCCATTCACGCATCGTGCTCATTCGCGCATAGTGTTCAGCCAAAATGGACAAAACAACCTTTAACGAGGCCCTAATCACCGAAGTGGAAAAGCGTCGCGTCTTGTGGGACGTATGTAACCGAAACTGTACAAACAACGTAACCCAGAAAACACAGCACGACAGCGCCGCTCCATTTTTCTGGTGTGGGTGCTAGCGCGTTGGCTGCAACGCGACCATTCGCAGTGCGTCGCGTTTTTCGCTCGCGAAAAACGCTCCATGCGGTTCTGGCTTTACGCTACGCTGCGCGTACTGCACTACGATAAGAAAAAATGACTCTCGCAACAACAAAGAAAAAAGAGAGAGATCTGCCGCTTCTTAACGTCCGCAGGCGCCATAGCCACGTCAGCCAGAGGGTTTGCAATACACGCTGGAGAAAGCGTCCGACGTTCTGTCTGAAAACGGTCTGAGCTGGCTTGGCACATGTGTAGCACGTGCTACTGCGAACGAAGGCCGGGAGAGAGAGAGAGATAGCTCGGCAAAAGAATGAGTACACCCTTGCGCTTCCCCTCTCGTTCCCACCAGTTCCCTCTGGTTGATTCACGCGCATGGCTTGCAAATGTCACGTGCTGGCTCGCGGGAAACGATAACTGCAGATGCGCGCGCCTTTGGGAAATGGGCGTGACGCTGCCCTAGAACAGTCGTCGCTGAACTATCCCCTCTCATTCCTTTCGCGCTCGGCTTGAAAACGTCACGCGCCAAACGGCCGAGGGTGATTCGATCATCTTTGGGTAAGGCACACTTTCTAGTGCGTGGTGCGGAGTTCAATAGTACCGTATTTACTCGCGTAATGAACCCACCCCCCACTTTTGTCGTCGAAAATTGAATTTTTTTTTTTACGTCGCGTAAATAACGCGCACCCGCCCGCAGGGTCGGTGTTCAGCATGTTCGCGTTATCTCGGCTCAATTGGCCGGCGCTGTCGACTGTCGACGATCATAAAATTGTCTGATCGCGCAGTGATAAAATAAACATCATTTGAAGCCAACGATGCTGAACACCGGCGACGCGAACGCGGGTGACGCGGGCGTCGACTGCACGCTTTCGTTGGTCGTTCATTGACCTTGCATGATTCGTTGGTGGATGCGCAAAGGGCTTTACTGGGGCGTCCTCTTTGAAATGGGGTGACGGCAGTTTCCACCACGCTCGGCTATTTTCTTTGTATTTCTCGAACCAATTTGTCAAACTTCTCTAGATTTTTTTTTTACAATGATGATGATGATGCAGGTTGCCGAGTGCAAAGCAAACCTCTGCTTATAGCGCCATGCATGCGCGGCGGCGGCAGAACGAAGTAAAGACAACGCACTTGGACAGCGTCGGTCGCCATTTCGCCAGTCCTATTTTGTTGCTGTTTAAGTGCTTCGCTACGACCTTTGCATTATTTCGTGCGTGCTGTGCATTTTCTGCGCGTTGTGCGATGGGGCGTTGCGTTAGCTACACAGCCGGTTTTAAGCTCAAAGTCGTGGAGCATGCTTTGGAGCATGGCAATCGCGCGGCTGGACGGCATTTTAGTGTAGACCCCGTGCGTGTGCGCTACTGGAGGAATCAACAAGAGGAACTCAGAGCGACGAAGAAAGATCGCCGGGCCTTTCGCGGGCCGAAGCAGGGCAAGTTTCCTCGCGTCGAGGAAGAAGTTCTGACCTATGTGAAGAGGCTCCGCAACGAAGGATGTGCCGTATCCCACGAGCTGATACAGAATCACGCGCGGGCCACTGCAAGAAGTCACGGCATTGCCGCGAGTGAATTTAAGGCGAGCAGTGGTTGGACGACTCGTTTCATGCACCGGAACGGGTTGTGCCTCAGAAGGCGTACTACGTTATGCCAGCGGCTGCCGGCAGACTGTGGGGACAAAGTGCGTGATTTCCACCGCTTTGTCATTCGGATCCGTGAGGACAAAAAGTTCCTGCTGTCGCAAATCGGGAACGCGGACCAGACGCCTATAAACTTTGACATGCCAAGAAACAGCACTGTCGATATGAAAGGTGCGAAAAGTGTGCAGGTTAAGACGACGGGCGCCGAGAAGCAGCGGTGCACCGTGATGTTAGCTGTAACAGCGGACGGCAGGAAGCTGCCGCCGTTCGTCGTCTTCAAAAGAAAGACTCTGCCAAAGGGAACTCTTCCTGCCGGTATCCACATTCGCGCCCAGGAGAAAGGGTGGATGTCGGCCGAGCTGGTGTCCGACTGGCTGAAAACAGTCTGGGGACGGCGGCCCGGGGCTCTTCTCCTGCCATCGCTGCTTGTTATGGACAGCTTCCGCGGCCATCTGGAAAAAAATGTCCGCTGCCGAATGAGCGAGTTACGCACGGACCTTGCTATCATCCCAGGTGGCTTGACATCAGTGCTGCAGCCCCTTGATGTTTCCATTAATAAGCCCTTTAAGGACAACGTGCGCCGGCTCTATACAGAGTGGATGGCCGCGGGAAACCACGACCTGACTCCCGCAGGTAAGATTAGAAGGCCCACCATCGACATGCTCTGTTGATGGATTCTAGAAGCATGGAGTGTGATTCCCAGCGAGATGGTCGTCCGCAGCTTCAAAAAGACTGGCATCTCCAACAGCCTCGACGGCAGTGAAGACGACGCGCTGTGGGAAGACGACGACGCCGATGAAGTCGCAAGCGATATGAGTTGAAGCGTGGATTCAGATAGCGAGCCCGAGTGAGACAGACCATAAGCAGCCAGCAGCATGAAAATAAAAATGAATTTTTAATTCACATTCATCTGTACGTGTTTTTACTATAAAGGTAAGGTTGGGATTGCGATTTTCCTATCTTCATTGTGACATGAAATTTCGACCTAAAAAATATCTAAATTTTTTTTCCCCGCGTAATGAACCCTCCCCCCAAATTTATGTCAACTTATCTGGAAAAAAGGTGGGTTCATTACGCGAGTAAATACGGTATATCGAATGACCGGTGAAATTGAGTTCGATATATGACGCGACTTTCCTATACTTTTACATGGAATTTTCAAGGGGATATTCCGCGAGTTCGATATAACCAAAATTCGATATATCCGGGTCCAATATATTCGGGTTCGACTGTATATCCAGGGCACTCAAACAGGGTATGTTCTACAGCTTCGATCGAACTGCAGTTGTCACACAAATAACATTAATCTTAGCAATCAGCGAAATTCACAATCAGCGAAATTATTCTTCGCAGTCAGTGTAATCAGCGAAACCAAAATGAACTATTCTGTCAATAACTAAATTGTTCGCGACAACATGTTAAGATGCTTGTGATACAAGCTTTAAAAAATGAAGTTAAAAAGGCACCAACTGAAACAATTTTTCGGAAGTCGAGGTTAGCTGTGACGCCCTGCATATGGCAAAATTAAATAAAATTGGCATTTGTTGTCATTCTATTGTGCTTTGGAACGAACTGAATACTCATCAACATGGCTGTGGCAAAGCTTTACTATATCCCACTTTCATACCTTACCATAAAAAAATGCCCCACTCCGCAGGACACAGCAAACTAGAACGGCCGTGAAACAGTACTTAGCATAAGTGTTCACTAGCGCCACCCTCAACCATAGCGGTGGACGTGGAACGTCCTGTGCTACCGCCTGCATCATGTAGAATGTGATCAAGAGCGAGGGCGAAAGCTGTGCTAGAACCCTCTTACGCTACCTATGGCTTCAAGACTGCCAGAACCGAGACCCCCGTAAGCTACAAGCAGATAAATGAAGGGTAAATGAGGGTGTTCGTATAATACATGAAGGAAAGAACCCAACAGTCGGCGAGGCCAAGGAAAGCACTGTGGATTGTACTTTGTCTTTTTTTTTTATTTTTACTTCGATAATCACATGAATTATAATGTAATCTCTTTAGGGCAAAGATAATGAAGTCCAACAAAGGTTTACTCATACAGGGTGTTGCACAATTAGACCCGCGCTGTAGAATGCTTCTCCCAGCTAAACCGCGGAATCCTTGCAGTTCAGATTTCGCACAGAAATCGCATTTTGTCGCTAGTATTTTTTAATACTAAATTTGTTTGTGGTACTTGCCTGATTCGATCAGAAGAAGTAAAATATTCCCATCGCCTGCGGCGGCGGCGACGCCAGACGAACCGCTGCCCCAGCGATGGGACTGGTGGCGCCACCTCATGCTGCTAACAACAACTCTGTAGCAGGAAAAGAGGGGGCGAGCGTTTCTGGCAGAAGGTTTGAGTTGTTGTAAGCAGCATGAGGTGGCGCCACCAGTCCCATCGCTGGGGCAGCGGTTCGTCTGGCGTCGCCGCCGCCGCAGGCGATGGGAATATTTTACTTCTTCTGATCGAATCAGGCAAGTACCACAAACAAATTTAGTATTAAAAAATACTAGCGACAAAATGCGATTTCTGTGCGAAATCTGAACTGCAAGGATTCCGCGGTTTAGCTGGGAGAAGCATTCTACAGCGCGGGTCTAATTGTGCAACACCCTGTAGTTTAACCACCATCCACCATGGTGACCATTGTGGTCATGACCTTTGGGCAATGGCCACTAGAAGGCGTATGTGCATGACTTCTGGAAAAAAAATTTAATAAATAGAATGATGGTTTAGTTAACCATTCTAAATCAATAATTAAGATATAGGGAGAAAAATGAGCATGATAGCTACTGCTACCACCCCGTTTCAAAGGGGACGCTCCTATAATCCATCCATCCATCCATGTCTGCCTTCTGTATAGACAACAGCTGGGAGCCACTGCCTAGCCAGACACGGAAGAAAAGCCAGGATCACTGGATCGCTGTGCTCGTTACTGCAAGATGGTGGAATACGATCGCCTTGCCGGCATTACTTGCTGGCTGCACAATTGGCTAGGAAGCAGCAGCATCAAAAGGAAGCGAGATTGAGAGAATCTTCAGTAGAACGAGTGGCCAGACATGAACAGGATCCAGACAGAAAGCGTGCCAAGCACGTCGCTGAAGCCGCTGCAGCGAGTGCATCGCGCCCATGACCTGACCCTAAATCCCTCGACTAGACCGTTCTAAGGAATGTGCTTTCCCCATCTGACCTGGTTCGCTACAGCTTCGATCGAACTGCAGTTGTCACAATGCAGACTGCTCGTATGACGGAAACAGTATCGCGAGCCGCTTGTAAATGGAGAGTTCAAGCGAAGTCTGTGCTATAGCGTTTCCAGATAGCGAGGAAATCCGAGAGGGAGTCTTGTTCTTAGATGTGGGTTAACTGAGTGAAGGAATTGGTAGTGATGTGTTGACAAGCTCCAGAGCTGATACTTTTCTTCAGAACCAAATCTTATAGCCAGTTGGGATACATCAGGTTTTGTGAAGAAGGTCCGAATATATCTCTGATGTTGGTGACCTTTACGAGCCGCTTCATATGCCTTTTCATTGGCTAGAGTACCACAGTGTGCTGATATCTACTGAAATGTTATGCAGGGGCCTGCGGCAATAGCCAAATGATGTAGATACCCGATGTCAAGGACCACGGGTTGATGATTAGTTTTCTTGAGCAGGTTGGAAAGGATTTGCAAAGATGCTTTAAGAGTCGGTAAAGATAACCCATCGACTAGGGGTTTAATGCAGTTTATAGGAAACAGCTTATTTAATACCGTGAAGTTCGGATTTTGTAGATGATGTCTACCGTTGAAGCCGGTAAGAAATGACGTGTGGCTCGTTGAGGTATGCGAAGGTCGCAGGAAAAAGTTTTTTGAGTAGCTGAACCGTTGATGAATGTGTGTGCTGCATACGTCCCTCGGTTAAGTGGGTGAGAGTAGCTTGCAGATACGCTGCCTGTGGCATGCAGCTCTTTGTATTTACACGTGCAGTGAGCGTCCTCACTTTTAGAGGTGAGAGTGTCCAGGGGGGGAAATGTCAGAGGCAGTTGTTTCTGTGGTTGATTGATAGTAGGGAGAGGCAGAAGCTGCACAGCTTGTCTAAAGCCAGAGTGACGAGTTAGGGGGACGCGGTATAAGAAGGGCTTCTTCCCTTGGAGGACATGTTTCCGTAGTTTCCTCTGCGACAATCACATCCAGATAGTATGAGGGGATGCTAGTGTTCCTGATGCAGAGGAACCCTTTGGGAGTCCAAGGCATTTCCGCAAGCAGTTTTTCCGCACGGCCTCAAGAATCTTCTTGTTTATTAGAGGCAGTCTTTGAAGCACCGTTAGATAGTAGCTCAGGGTACAGTGGTTCAGTATCCGCTCTTCCTAGGTGGACAGTTTCTACCTTATGTATGATGTCAGTGATTGCTGGGTGCTATGATTGACAGTAATATACCTTGGTCACCTCAGTTTAAAAAACTTTGGGAGAGGATCACAGCAGTGCCACAAGGTTTTAGATTTATGGTGGGAGCACGGTATGCAGCAACTGCCGATTGATGTTCCTTTTTGAAAAAGCATACGTTGCTACAGGAGACGGTGCTTCTCTGGCTTACTACTATTTCTAGTTTAAAACTCAAACATATACTGATGTTGTGTGTATTCAACTATTTTTTGCCCTTACCTTTTTTTGTGCAATACCACACTATGAAAGTGACACTTTCTAGAATATCCCAGGCTAGCTGCGTAGCAGTGCAGCCCACCTCATGTAAGCAACATTCAGTGCTGCTAACCTAACATGATCAAGCTGCCTGTTGGAACTATCTATGTACAGTGCTGCGCAAAAGTAAAGAGTCCCCGCGATCCACTGCAATTTCTGTTTTTTTTTATATTAGACGCTTCACAAAAGTACTTGGGCAAGCGGGCAAGTATGTCATGGGGTGACCATATGCAAATCGCGAAAACAGCCACTGCGCAGTCAGGAAGCACTATGCAGTTATGTAAAATCGCATGGTCTCTCCACTTTTGCGCAGCACTTTACATAGGTATTTGCAAGGCAGTAGAAAGTTTTAGCACGCACCTAATTTTAGCTTCTAGTTTTGTCTGTACTGGCATGCGAAGAGCTTACTGCTATTCAAGTTGGTGGTGTCTGCTATGGTGTGCTTACAATACATTTGGACGTAGCTGCCAGAAGCGGGAATGTTGTAAACCATGGCCGCTCATTCCACCCATTTTTGCGGTGCTGAAATTTGACTAGACATTTTTCATGTGCCCAGTGATTAGAGGATGCAGTGAGTTCCAGCTGAATGGGTGTGCTCATGTATCTGCCAGGGCCGCCTGTTGCCAGCCATGGAGGAGCGCCAGCATCAGCTCACTGAGGAAGAGAAAGCCCGCAATGGCCACAGCGGCCACCTGCTCTTCACCTACTCACCAGAGCCACAGCCGGCACTCGCGTTCAAGGGACACACCAGGCTACTGCCTCAGCTTGATGTGAACCACGCCAAGTGAGTGCGAGACACACATGCAACCAGTCACCAATTGGCGAGTGCGTCTAGTAGCTGCTGCATTGGGTTGAAAGTGTTGCATTGATGTGATGCACAGTGGATATTTCGGAAGAATCTTTTTTTCTTTTTTGGAGCATTTGAGGGCAGTAAAAGTAGGGCAGTACTGTGAAAGCTCGATAATTAGAATTTTCGTATAATTCAAACTGCACTACTTGGTCCGGTCAAGTTTCGTAGAGGTCTGTGTATAAAAAAGCCTGTTGAATTCGGATTCACTACGGATAGTTCGAACAGTGCAACGCCGCGTCTAGGCGCAGGGGCGTCTAGGCCCCTGCGATAGGGCGGCACAGTTATGAAGCTGTGCGCTTCGGAGATGCGGAGAGAAGTTAAAACCAGGTGAAAACATGAACAAATAGGTAAGGTCAAACCGCCCCCAAAATCGGCGCAGCAGCTGGTGGAACCGGAGGGTAGGAGGGTGGCAGTGGCTGCTTTCTGTCCCGTGTGACCTCTGAGACTTACAGCAAAATGGTCGTTAATTCTGGCCCTGTTAATTTGAAAATACAAATAAGTATTTTTGTGGTACGGCAGTGGAAGGCATCGCGCCATCATAAAGCAAACGTACTGAAAACCAGCCTTGTGCAAGCGGACGAGCCCAGCAGCCCCTTCCCCTCCCGCCAGTGCTAATGTCAAGATAAAAATACCACATCACTGTGCAGCACTTTGGCACGCTGTCAAGAAATGCTCTGTGGACTGTGATGGATGGAGCGCAATGGCAGGACGTGCTTATGGCTAATGCCTTCTTTTCTTTTCTTTTTTTTTCTTTTTTCTTTTGGCAAAAGTGCGGGGTGGGATGGTGTGGGTTTATTCTGCGAGTAAATTATGATAAATTTACCGTAATGCAAATAATTCTTGTCAGTTTTTTCAAGGCCATTCAATATTTCGAATTTAGGATGACTCGAACTTTCTTCATGGTCCTGTGAAGTTTGAATTAACGAGCTTTTACTGTACTTCCTGCCGAGTGCTGTTTATTGCACTGTTAGGCAGTTTTTGCTCTCATCTGCAGTGTATATGCCAACCCATTGTTGGGGGGGATCAAAGGGTCACATCACAGCGCGATGTGTGATGGTAGCCCAGTGCATCTTCAGCTGCTTGACAAGTGACTGCTTGTGCCGGTATGCGGGACGTCATGAGCTAGTTGGCTCACCCTTCTCTCCTCAGAACAGCCTGCAAGCAGGAACACTTCCGGGGAAACCTTTTTGTGGATACTGAACCAGATGGCACTCTTTGCAGGGCAACACAGGCATGCTCCAGCACTGTAGGAGATAGCACACTAGCATTTCCAGCATTTCTTTTTCTGTTCATCAGGATAAAAAGGGTTCAACGCTGCTGAACCAAATATTGAGCGAAACCATTAGCTGCAGGTGACTGAGCGTTCTTCTCTTTTTCTTCTTCCTCAGTCCACATATAAAGCCCTGCTTTAACAAAGCCGTATGAACGTGCCTTAGTGGCCTATAGGGGTAACGTGAATGTCAGGGTCCTAGTAGGCTGGTTCTGACATAATCGTCCCATGTGAAACGAGAGACCCAAGTTGGCAGCTCCTGCCATCCCACGTGGGGTGTGACGTCACAGCGTCACGTGGTTAAGACGTGGCTACTGGCCGCGCTACGCTGAAGGCTCGAAAAACCTAGAGTAGTATTGCTTTCGCAATAAAAAGCTGAATAAAGTTGATTTGATTTGATGTCCCGCATACCGGCACACTTGGGCGCTTGTCACACAGCTAAAGATACATTGGGCTACTACAACCATCACATGACACACTCTGAAGTATGACCCTTTGCTCGCCTGAACAGTATGGCTTCTAAGGTGCTGAAACAAATGAAACCCTGGGGAGTCGCTCGCTACCCTGCACTTTCATGTCTCTTATGAAGGAGGCCTAAAGGTATGCCACCACTCTTTCTTGCTTATATGTAAGCTATAAGCATCCCAAGTGCTTTTATTGCGATAGCAATACTGTGCCAGGTTTCAAGCCGTCGCGTGGTCCCGGTGGAGGCCACGCTTGACTTTGAACGGGAGGAGGAGGAGCAAAAAAAGAAGAAAAAGAAGACTGGTAACTTACGCTCTCGCGCCATACCCTTAAAGGATGAGCTTAAGTGTCCTCAATAATGTAGCAGGCAAAAGAAGCTTCTGCCGTTACTATTGCAATTGAACTAGGGTTAATCAGAGTGTGGCTATTGCTCGATGGGTGCAGATGCTGTGACATGTTTGTATGTGCAGCATTTCCTAATGTGATGCAGGGTCACGGTGTTGGACATGGACGCCTTTCGCCTTCCAGTCAGCCAGATTAGAAAAGGCCTCATTGAAGGAACCAAGTTGAATGTATACTTCCCAGGATTCCCCACCTTCAAGCACCTCAACTACACTGTAAGTGATGTCTTGCTTAGAGGGCACTATGGTTACTGCTTATGAATTCTCTGTAACAAAGAACTCAACACAATCGACTCAACACTTTTCATTGGGTGGACTCATTCGAATTTCAAATTTGTCCACGTAGATGGGGGCAAGTACTCGGAGTTCTACTATTCAATTCTGGATATACCGAATTTTTGCTTACTTCAATTATCAAGGCATTTTCTTGAAAAATGCCATGCAAACGCAAGGCACTGTGTACTGAGCACATTGGTCAAACTTCCAAACGAAACATTTCAAACTCTGTGCGTACCCTTGCAAGTGACGCTTATCCTGATCGCACTTCAGCAATAACTTTTCGTGCGTTGAACAGTGTCAGGTGTGGCCTTGAGGAACGTGGCATGTGATAAAAGTAGCCTTCAGTTTGGCGGCACTGTTTTCCATAGGACACTGCTGCCGCCTGATGAAGTCGGTGTTGGTCACTGCAGGGAAGCTAACCTGGGGACGACCTTGCTCTGCATGCCTTGCTGCTGAAGGCATTGCATAAATCATCTGTACCCTAATGAAATATTATTGTGCACTGGTAACACGAACAGGCCTCCTACGTTAGAGAATCACTTGTTAGAAAGCACCATCCATGACGGCTTCAAAGTGAAGCAGGCTATGCGTAGCGATTTGCAGCAAGCGGCGGCGCTGCAATTTTGCCAGCATTTGGCACGTCGCTGACGAACGCGCTTCTCTTGTGTTGATGTGTCATTCTCTTTCTTCAATGTTGTAGGTAACTCCCATATTTTATGTACTATAGTACCGCAATTACAGTAGAACCACGTTGATATGTTCCCGGTTCATACGATTTCCCGTTCCATACGTTCAAAATCAGGGGCTTTAAAACATCTTTCATAGAGTTACAATATTTTTTTCCCGGTTAATATGTTTCCGGATCATACGATTTCTCGGTTACTACGTTTGAAATTTCGACAAACTGTGGTCATATAATGCATTTTTGCGATCAACCGGACATATGTGACGGGCATTCTTTTTAGCTTAGATTTGGTACATGGGAATGTGTTTCGAGCCACACTATGTGGCTGAGAAGCAAACTATCTGGGCTTTAAATTTTTAGCAATGACGGTACTGTTGTCCTGTTATGCAAAAGGCTGCCTTGTGTGGCTTTTTGTTAGAGTTAGCGGGGTGCTTAGCAGGGCACGTTTTCTTTTTTTTTTTTCCCTAGCTTGCTTTCTAATTTAGAGTTTATGACCGATCGATTTCCTGCTAGAGGCACGGTATACTTGCGTGGTGGCAAGAGCTTGTGGGCACACATTAACTGTGCTTTCCTGTGTCTCCATTTAAAGGGATCCCTCAAGAAGGAGAGCATCAAGGTGTTCCAGGCCCTGACCAAGAATGAAAGCATGGTGATCGAGCTAGAGGGCAGAGATGAACATGTAAGCATGATGGCATTGTGCACATAACATTCTCACCTTATTTTGATCAAAACCGGAAACAGCTCTCTTTGGATGCAGTCCCCGACTGACTTTTTGGGCTCGGCAGGCTCCAGAAAATGGTCTGAAAAAGGGACCAGTCCGAAAAATCCGCAGACTTAAAAAAAGAAAGTGAATTTCCGGCGACAGATTAGCTGTAGGATGGGGTTTATTGAGGTACTTGGACGTGATCAAGAAGCACGTCAGGAGCAGTCCGCGTACCAGCAGGTCCAGCGCACACACCTATAGCGATGTCAATGGCAACAGTGTACGAAAGCTTCTTCTTTATCTTCGCAAGCACATCTTCATCTTTACTAGGGCCCCCGGGGAGAAGAGGAGCCACCCTGCGACTTATGGCGTAGGCAAAATTGCAGGGTCGTAGTATTGTCTAAGGCGCTGGACATGGACAGTTTCGCGGCCTCGTCAACGGAGGTCAGGTTAGGGCGTCAGGGGTTCCACAATGTAATTGACAGGAGAGTTAAGGACACGATAGGGGCCATGATACTTGGAAATAAATTTTGAAGGTCCATGAGTACTTGATGGAATCCAGAGCCACACAAGACTCCCAGAAGAAAATTGCAGTGTCGTTTGATGGGTTGTCATGGAGGGATTTTTGGTGGGACTGGGTTTCAGTTGTGAGAGACTGGGCAATTTGGTGGCACTCCTTTGCGTGTCAGGCAGCTTCAGAAGCAGCGGTACACGCAGATGCGTCTGGTTGGTACGAAAGAATATCTAGTGGAGCAGAAGTGTGACAGCCGTAAACCGTAAAGAAGATAAAACGGATAGAAACCGGTAGTTGACGACGCATTCGAGATGCCGACAGCTCGAGATACTCTGCACCTCCACCAAATGTAGGATGGAGGTTTATTGAGGTACTTGGACGCAATCAAGAAGCTCGTCAGGAACAGTCCGCGTACCAGCAGGTCCAGAGCACACACCGATAGTGATGTCACTGGCGACAGCGCACGGAAGATTCTTCATCTTTGCATGCACATCTTCATCTTTACATAGCTTTGAAAATTATGAACTTGCCTGCTCCCCACGTTTCGTTGTCACTTGAAGCAATAACATTTAGCTATCATAGGTAACATGGTAACGAAGACTGCGAGATGAAACTCACTGGAAGAAGGCGAGCAGAATCGGTGAATGCAAGTCCCACTCTGAGGACAGTGGCGACATTGAAGCCGTGGCAGTTGCTACTCATGTCCTCTGTGCTTTTAGTCCGATCACATGCTCTTTGTAGGCCACTTCATCGACAACAAAGGGCATACCATTATTGCTTGCCACTGCTTCACATGCTAGCAGTGAGCAAATAGCCAAGCTAGTCCATCTTAATGACTCCGTTTCAAATGTAAGATGGCATCTTTCACAGCCACAAAGAACCGATTGGTTAAAACAACGATGCTCGCTCACATCTATATTATGCTGAAAAATTGAGGTTTCGGCTGAAAAATGGTCTCCGCAGTATTCTTGCTGCCTTTTTTTTAGTCCTGAATATTAGTGATGAAAGTGTGCACATTCTAGAGGTGTGTGTGATGGTTCTTGATCAAGTCTGAAATATCATCCAAGTCCAAATTATTGGAATCCGGAAAATTGGTCGGCTACTATGATTGCTTAGTCTACACTTTGACTGACGAGGATGTCATACTGTGGTTATTATCTGACAGTATAATCCAAAATATGGCATTTTTGGTTCAGTAAAAATCAGTGCACTCAACCTTGATCACAGGTATCACAGCAGGCCAGCAAATATTAAAGAATTGTTTAACACTGTGCTGGGAAGTGTATTGAATTTTAGGTCATGGATTGCCACCATTGGCACCACCAGGCATTAAATGATTTGCACATTTCACCTGAAATATTCGCCTTCAACTTTCAGACTCTGACACATATCTCAACGGAACTGCTGGGAAAGTCTGTGTACGTTGACTGGCCCCACCTTCTCGAAGCCCTCGTGGTGTCTGTTTCAACAAGGGATGAAAGGTAATCCCTTTTTTTTTTTTTATTGCGAAAGCAATACTACCCCAGGTCTAACCACTCGTCGCTGTGTGCCGTGCCATGTCCGTGGTCCCCTAGCAGGAGCTGCCAACTTGGGTCTCTCGTTTCGCATGCTCTGTCAGAATCAGCCTGATAGGATCCTGGCATTCACATTACCCTTATTGGCCACTAAGGCACGTTCATAGGCTTGATTAAAGCGGGGCTTTATACGCATGTGGGCTGGCAGGAGCTGACAACTTTCACACGGGATGGTTCTGTCAGAATCAGCCCTGCTAGGGTCCTGGCATTCACGTTATCCTTATAGGCCACTAAGGCACATTCATATGGCTTGATTAAAGCGAGGCTTTATATGTGGGCTGGGGAAGAAGAAGAAGAACGCTCAGTCACCTGCAGCTAATGCTTTTGCTCCATATTCGGTTCAGCAGCATTGAACTTTTTTTTTTTTTTTTTTTTTTTTTTTTTTTTTTTTTTTTCAGCACTGCCAACAACATTGTTCATTACTGGTGTACCACTCTGAGGGTTGTATTTTTGCAATTCCTGCTGGGTGCCACTGGACACCAAGTTCATTAATTAATTCAGTAACCCGTCGGTTCGTCAAGTAAATCGCTTGAGTTTTACTCTCTGAGTAGACATTGAGACTTCCATAAACCTGTTTCATGCCATGCAGTTTATGTCATGGCATTGTTTTTTATACAGCAATAGCTATTACAGGATTAGTGTAGCCATACAGCTCTACCTTTTACCGTGAAATCCAAGTGCCTGCTGTAAGATCTTAATTACTTACTGTAATAATTTGACTGCCAGTCGTCCACTGTGGCAGGTGGCAGACTCCAGCAATAAGGGAAAAGGTAAAACAACAGAGGGATGTGAGGGGGAGTGTGGGATGTGACAAGTGGGACATTACGGCGGGAGTGGAGAAATGTGCAACGAGAAGGGTGCACATCCGGAAGGTGGTACCGTAACAGAATGCAGGGCTTCGTCGATAAAACAAAGCTTTAACAGCTTTCACTGATCCCTGTGCGAAGCCGGTAAGCCAAACTGTAGTAATATATATCTTCTGTAGAATTTTATTGAATTAGACTAATGTAGCAACAATTATAGATGTTTGCCCGGTTAGTAAAGCTTGATCTCGCTTTTGCATTGTTGGCTTGTGTTTCTTGCAGACAATCCATAGAGCTTCGGAGGCATGGGAAAAGTGACAATGTTGCAATCCTGAAGCTCACCAGCACTGAGCAGGAAATATTTGACATGCAAGTGGATGGAATCAAAGGAAGGTAGGTCGAGATGGGGCCTCTGTTTTTCCTAGTTTTGTTTTGGTAAGCTGCCGTGCTCAACTGAAGCATTTAATTAGCTATATTCAGTATAAATTAGTGCTAGTGCTATCTATTGTGTGTCTGTCTCGTGCCTGTTTTGTGTAAAATCTCAGAACAAAAATACAGTAAACTCTCATTAATTCGGCCTTCAAGGAACCAGATTAATGTACAGATTAACCGAAAGTTCTAATCATTGCATAGGCCTGAAAAAGGAAATGGCAAAAGCCATTTGAATCACAGTAATTTTATCTAATGAGCATCTGTATGATGCTAGGCTGCATTTGAGATTAAACCTTTGTTAGAACAACATTTTTTTTTCTGGTTTTGTCAAATGCTTTACTTCGCTCACATTGTCGGGCACGTTGAAGAAGTACTCTAAAATCGTAAATGCTTCCGCTACCCTTTTACGTAGTGCGATGCAGTAGCAGTGGTACAGTCTTTGCCAAAAGTATACGGCCCAAGGGGTTTGCTTCTAAGCCCTGTAACCCTGCTCCTGGCGGCAATACTGGAATATGAATGCAAGCTGGAGGAGAATGAAGACAAGATTTGTCATCTGTGAGATTTCGAAAGCTAGACTTGTGTTACGAGGATTATATGGGATTGAAAAGAAAAACCCTTGGGCCGTATACTTTTGACAAGGACTGCAGCTCTTCGCAAAACAGTCCTGCCGTGTTTTGAGGATGCTTCGCTGCATTGTCGTTGCGATGAAGCATCGCTGTGGGTTGCGCAGTGCGGTGAAATTGTGCATGTCCGACGTGCAGTTTCAGCGTGCCAGAAGCAGCATGTGGATGCATGCGAGTGGTATATGCATTGGTGTTGGAACTGTATGACAACATTCTAGGACGAAAATAGAAACGATGACAGGCCAAGCAACGTTCGAAACGGCGCTACTGGCCGGCGCGTGTGCCCAATCTCACCTACTGTATGGCTTTATGTTCAGGAAATAGAAACTATGCGACTGAGCTTTATTTCGGAAATAAAGGCTTCCGAGTGTCGTGCCTGCCATGGCACGCACAAAGTGCGCGGCCACCACTGGTACATACAATTGAGGCTTTCGGTGATCACTGGTTGCGCAGTTTGTACCTCGACATGCTTGCCCGTCAGACACCATAGGCTTACATCGGCATCAAAATTGTTCGAATTTCCAAAATAACGAGGGTTGAATTAACATTTTACTGTATTCAGAGCATAAATATTTGCTTACACAGGCTGTATGCGAAGCGATGTAATTTCTTGTCTTGTTTTTACCCTTTGCTTGTTACTATTTGTCTGTATCACGCTGTCTTCAAAGGTTGTTTTTATGGGTCCACAAAGAGCAAATGTCACTGACAATTACTCTCCATCATCCCATAGGACCCAGAAGCCCTAATTAAACTCATTTTTGTAGTTTCATTAGTGAATGCGAAGCTCGATCTGGCTGTATCCAGCTTAGTATACTATGCTTGTCTTGTTGTTTATTAGAGAAAAAAAATATTTGTCTCTTATCATTTTGTTGCACTCGTGTGCTTCTCTGATGCTTATATATGCAAATGATATGATTTGTCTGGAGGAATGTTCATTAGAATTGCGTCCACTCTTGCACAGTGTTTACAAAGGAAACAGGAGATGGGTGTATGCTCTCCTGTAAATATGGTGTATTGTTACGACCAAGCATCCGCATTTGCGCGCTCTATTGTTCGCCTGTGGGCATGGAAAAGTTTTGTGAATATGTGGTGATGGTCCATTGGCTCTAAGTGAGCCTGTTTCCAGGAATCCTGTTTTGTAAGCATGTTTTGCTTTGTGGACAACCTGCAAATGCCAAATTGGCCCTGTCAAGAGAACGTCTGGAAAAACACAAAGAAACGTCCCCCTGCGGGAAATAGCAGGAAGTGCTTTCTTTTGTTCACCCTTCCAGTCGAGAAGTGCTATCCTCCAGTGATGAATGCCTCCTATCCAAAGGAGACGACAGAGTGACATGTCCGCTGACGTGCAGGACAAGAGAAGAGCATGACTCATACGGCCATTAAGTGATTTCCCGGGAATGCAGGAAAGATTTGCAATTGTCGAAAAGGGACCATGTTGGGAGCCCTATGCGGCGCCACGTGCACTCGGGTTTCTGAGAAGTAAAACCCCCAGAACCAGCCTGTGGTTTCTTTGCTGAAGAATAGAAATGTACCTCCTCTCCTCGCCGTTCCCAAGCTTTTCCCGCCAACAAGTGATCACGCCCAACGAATGAATGCCGGACCAGTCAGTGCTTCAGACCATCAGTGCAGTGATGTGTTCGATTGGATGCCGATACCTGAGGGGCGTGCCCTGGATTTGGTTGGTCAGCATCTTCAGAGAGGGGCTGGACATAGGGGGTTTTTAAGGACGCTGCAGAGCACGAAATGTCGCTCTGGGCCCTGGGTAAACGGCTCATCCAGTCGCTTCTCGCTAAGAACTCTTAACGCTTGTCATTTTGCTAATGTACCCTTCTTCTTCATGTAAATATTCTTGTAAATACGTTTTCTCAAAGTGCCAGAAAACCTGCTTGTACATATTTTACCAACTCCGAAGATTCAGTCCTTCTTCAACCCGGAGTCTCTGCACGCTACCAAGTGAAGGCCGGGTCGACATAGCCCCAGCGTCACGACAACTGGTGGCAGCGGTGGGATCTGAATCTACAAGCACAACATCTGGTGATTGGAGGTGGATCTGAAGCTACAAGCCACAACACCTTGTGATCGGAGGTGGCATCTCAAGCAACAAGCAGGAGCAACAATCGGCCAAGAGGGCAGCTCGGAACATCGATCGCATGTGTGGGTGAGTGCTTGGCTTTTCTTCTGATGTGGACCAGGTTCTAGAACAGGGTTAGATTTTAAGAACTGGTAAAAAGTGTTGAAACGCCTTTAGGTTTGGTAGTTTGCACTGTTGTTTTGGAAGTAGCCGACACTCGGAGCGATCATGGACCTACAAAAGCTGCAGAAACCGGAACTGTTGCAATTGTGTGAGGAATTGGGAATTGATACAAGTGGTTTGGCACGAAAACCTTTGATTATAAAGGCAATCACAGATTTGGGAGCCGATGATGAGGAGCTCAGTGAAGCATGGAACCTCATCGGTCAAAAAAAGGAACAGCTCAGACAGCAGAAAGAGCGGGAAAAAGAGGAAAAGGAGCGGGAAAAAGAGCAGAAAGAGCGGGAAAAAGAGGAAAAGAGGCGTGAGCGTGAACTTGAGAGGGAAAAAGATGAGAAAGGGAGTGCTGTATCGCTTATTCAAGGATAAGCGCGGAGTAGAGCGGGACCAATTAGTCGTTCCCCAAAAGTACCGCGGAGACTTACTGCGACTTTCCCATGGCAGCTCGTGGTCATGTCACCTTGGAATAAAGAAAACAAAGCAGAGGCTGTTGCAAGAATACTATTGGCCTGGATGTTTTAAGGACACGGAAAATTTTGTACGGTCATGCGACACGTGCCAGCGGGTTGGAAAGGCGCAAGATAAGTGGAAAGCTCCGATGGTGTTAGTACCAATCATTACCGAGCCGTTTCACCGGTTAGTAATAGATATAGTTGGGCCACTTCCTGTGACCGAGTCAGGGTACCGTTATATCCTCACTATGTTATGCCCAGCCACAAAGTTTCCAGAGGCTGTTCCGCTGCGCGAGGTGACGTCCGAGAGTGTAGTGGATTCGCTGCTGTCAGTGTTTGCACGAGTTGGATTCCCTTCCGAGGTCCAAAGTGATCAGGGTAGCGTTTTCACGAGTGTCCTCACCACCTCATTTCTCGAGCGATGCGGCATTAAGGTAGTGCATAGCTCAATCCATCATCCGCAGAGCAACAGCGTAGAAAGATGGCACTCTGTTCTCAAACGAGTCCTGAGGGGACTGTGCTATGAAAACAAGCGCGAATGGGATACCTGCCTGCCTGCAGCGCTTTTCGCTTTGCGGTCAGTGCCGCACGAATCCACTGGATTTAGCCCAGCCGAGTTGGTGTACGGAAGGTCACTGCGCTCACCTTTGCGAATGGTGCGCGAAGCCTGGGAGGGGCGCGGAGAAGACCCAACAGTAGTAGAATTCATTCTGAACCTCTTGAATCGCTTACATAACACTAAGGAACTCGTTGAGGCCAGCATGAAGTCAGCCCAGGCTCGTTCCAAGGTGTACTATGATAAGTCAGCCCGTCAAAGGACGTTTTGTATCGGGGACCAGGTGATGTTGCTGAGAAGTTCAAGGCAGAATAAGCTCGAAGTACAGTGGGAAGGACCGGCTGAAGTCGTTGCAAAGCTTTCTAACACTAACTACGCAGTGAAAATTCCCGGTAGGCGTAAAGAAGTGCGCATTTATCATTGCAATCTTATGAAGCCTTATGTGCAGAGGGAAGCCGTGGTAAATCTAACGTTAAACCTTCCCGAGGAGATGGGGGACAACTTGATTTGCCTCAGCGGAAAAGGAAGCAACGCTCAGGAGCTTCTCAAAAAGACGGAGCAGAGAGGAGAACTAAAGAAATCCCAGCTGTCCGATCTGGGCGAGATAATAACAGAGTTTGAGGCCTGCTTCGTGGACAGGCCAGGCAGAACTGATTTGACTGAGCACGATATTGAGCTGACTTCAGACGTGCCAGTGCGATCAAGGTGCTACCGATTTTCTCCAAGGCAAAGAGAAATTCTGGATAGGGAAGTAACTCGCATGCTGGAATTGGGAGTAATAAAACCCTCGGAAAGCGATTATGCTTCGCCTATGATCTTAGTAGAAGCTCCAGGTAAAGACCCTAGGCCTGTGGTAGACTACCGAAAGCTAAATTCTCTCACCAGGGATCAAGTGTATCCTATTCCGAATATTGAGGAGAGAGTAGAACAGGTCAGTAGAGCGGCATATGTGACTACGCTGGACCTTACTCGAGGATACTGGCAAGTACCGCTCACTGAACGCGCCAGCAGATACGCGGCTTTCGTCACTCCGACGGGCAGCTACCAGCCAACAATGATGAGTTTCGGGCTCAAAAATGCTCCATTTTGTTTTTCCCGACTCATGGATAGGGTTTTAAAGGGGTGTGAAACATTCGCGGTGCCTTATTTAGACGACATTGCGGTTTTTTCCGACTCATGGGCGGACCATATGGTACATCTAAGAGCTGTACTGAGCCTTTTGCGTCAAGCTGGACTAACCGTAAAGGCCGAGAAATGTTGCCTGGCAAGGGCGACCGTGGACTACTTGGGTCACAATGTAGGTCAAGGTTTCAGGAAACCCAGCGAGATTAAGATTTCTGCGGTAGCAGACTACCCGCGGCCGAGCACGAAGACGGAAATTCGAGCATTCCTGGGTCTGACTGGGTACTACAATCACTACATCCCTAACTATTCAGCTTTGGCTAGCCCTCTGACCGACGCTCTCCGCAAGACAGAACCGACAAATGTAGTCTGGGACGAACAAAAGGAAGCCTCCTTCGTAAACCTGAAGGCTGTGCTGATTAGCCGTCCGGTATTGCGAGCTCCAGACTATGGCCGAGAATTCACGGTCCAGTGTGATGCCAGTGATCGAGGGTTAGGTGCTGTTCTCTGCCAGAGAGATGACGACGGTAATGAGCACCCCGTGCTCTACTTGAGCAGAAAACTGAGTTCTAGAGAGAGGGCTTATTGCGCGTCAGAGAAGGAATGCGCTTGCATTGTATGGGCCATTCAAAAATTGCAGTGCTATCTTGGAGGGGCCAAATTCACCGTAGAGACGGACCATTGTCCCCTGGCTTGGCTGCAAACTGCGACATCGAAGAACAGTCGCCTTCTTAGGTGGAGCTTGATTTTACAGCAGTACAATTTTGAAATAAGATACAAAAAGGGGAAGTTAAATGGGAATGCGGACGCGCTTAGCCGCTCTTTCTAAGCGGTCCGAGATGTTCCTCACCATGTATCCAAATTGATAATCAGGTTTTTTTTTTTTTTTTCGTGCGCTTGAATATAGATGACTATGTAAAGCAGCACGTTTGGTTTTCGAGGCATACGTGGGTCCTGAACGTCTTGAGAGTGGGCTTTTCTCGAACAACAATGGCAGTTTTCTTTTGACCTGGTCTCTTCAGACGGGAGCCGAGTGCTTGCTTCGACATGTGGTTGAGTTTCAGATAGCTCAAGCAATTTGGCCTACAACAATCAAGACAACGCGACATGCAACAGCGAGCTTCAAGCGTTCACGTGCAGGCCATTAAGTCGTCTCTTCATGCAGCAGCTGCGGCTGCTGCCCTCCGAGTCTCTTCTGGCGGGGGAGGAGGCTGTTACGACCAAGCATCCGCATTTGCGCGCTCTATTGTTCGCCTGTGGGCATGGAAAAGTTTTGTGAATATGTGGTGATGGTCCATTGGCTCTAAGTGAGCCTGTTTCCAGGAATCCTGTTTTGTAAGCATGTTTTGCTTTGTGGACAACCTGCAAATGCCAAATTGGCCCTGTCAAGAGAACGTCTGGAAAAACACAAAGAAACGTCCCCCTGCGGGAAATAGCAGGAAGTGCTTTCTTTTGTTCACCCTTCCAGTCGAGAAGTGCTATCCTCCAGTGATGAATGCCTCCTATCCAAAGGAGACGACAGAGTGACATGTCCGCTGACGTGCAGGACAAGAGAAGAGCATGACTCATACGGCCATTAAGTGATTTCCCGGGAATGCAGGAAAGATTTGCAATTGTCGAAAAGGGACCATGTTGGGAGCCCTATGCGGCGCCACGTGCACTCGGGTTTCTGAGAAGTAAAACCCCCAGAACCAGCCTGTGGTTTCTTTGCTGAAGAATAGAAATGTACCTCCTCTCCTCGCCGTTCCCAAGCTTTTCCCGCCAACAAGTGATCACGCCCAACGAATGAATGCCGGACCAGTCAGTGCTTCAGACCATCAGTGCAGTGATGTGTTCGATTGGATGCCGATACCTGAGGGGCGTGCCCTGGATTTGGTTGGTCAGCATCTTCAGAGAGGGGCTGGACATAGGGGGTTTTTAAGGACGCTGCAGAGCACGAAATGTCGCTCTGGGCCCTGGGTAAACGGCTCATCCAGTCGCTTCTCGCTAAGAACTCTTAACGCTTGTCATTTTGCTAATGTACCCTTCTTCTTCATGTAAATATTCTTGTAAATACGTTTTCTCAAAGTGCCAGAAAACCTGCTTGTACATATTTTACCAACTCCGAAGATTCAGTCCTTCTTCAACCCGGAGTCTCTGCACGCTACCAAGTGAAGGCCGGGTCGACATAGCCCCAGCGTCACGACAGTATGTACTGCCTTCAGAAGACAAAACAGAAAGGAGAGCTCAGAACTGGTTCCTTTCTTAATTCTGTTCACATCATTCTTCAGTAAACAGTTTTTCTTTTTGGTAGCAGTTCATATTTAATGTACCAAGAAATTGCATTTTCACCCTGCCCCTAGGGGTAGTTGATTATGTTGTCTTTTTTCCTGCAGTTTCACTACTACTATGATTGCCTTCATTTCTTATCACCTACTTTCTAGGTACCTGGGCCGCTACGGTGTAAATATCGGTGATCTTGACGTTCTGGTATTTTGCAAAACATTAACGGGCCGAAAGTAAGTATCGCACTCTTCTTTTTCCATTCTGTTGTTGAGAAGGTCTGCTTGAACGCCAACTTTGCATGTTATCCTGCCGTTATTCGAAAACTAAATGCCTAGGGTTTCATGTATAGTTGCAAATTCTCTCCTTCAATTTTGCTGATTTTTTTTTCTATATGCCCTGGTTGCTTGCTTTTGGGATGAGAACTTCACGACTTTGACTATCTTTCGAATTTCCATCCCTTGTGTCCTTCACGATGCAATGTGACAACAGTGGTATGTCCTCTCACGAGGGCCCGCTTCGCTTTTGAGGAGGCTCCACCGAACAGCATGCTGACGACACTTGATGAGAACTCGGTTTTGACACAATAAAAGAAAGAACCACACGGATGGAAGCGAGGGAAACCAATTAGTATTTGATATTGGGCTCAGTTGGCTGCCTTATGTGTAGCTGGTAGCCGCCAGTACCACAGACGGGCGCAGAGCTCGCAAAACCAAAAGCGAAACTAAGCAGTCTTCTTAGAGACTGCGTTTGAGAATTTTGAAGATAAGGCCACCCGCTTTTCAGCATGCAGTTCAAGTTCGAGAAAAGATATTTTTCATGGTAGCTAAAGAGGCGCTGGGAGTGGATGGGAACACGTCTACTTAGGACAGCTAGTAACCGCGGATACAGACCACGAAAGGGAAATAACTAAGAAAATCAGATTGCGATTAAGTGCATTTGGCAAGCACTTGCAGATCATGACCAGCAGCTTGCCAGTATCACTCAAGAGGAAAGTATATAGCAGTTATATCTGACTAGTACTCACCTATGGGGCTGAAACGTGGACAACACAATTATACTCGCGGACAACTTTTTCTGGCTATGCAGCCAAGGCTGCGGGGTCGAAGTCTACTCACGGTGTTACTACACCATGTAGTTCTGGCATATTGAGCCTCAGTTACGCCTGTACTTTAAATAATAGGTTTCGAGCCACTAACAAAGCAGAAAAGTGTTTATTTACACTACTGAAGGGCCAAGTGAATGTAATTTCGAGGTTAATTAATGTCCCATTCTCGTACGTTGCCGAAACAAGCGCATTGCGAAAGCATGCAGAAGCCGACATACGCTCTTCCGGAATCCCGACAGATGACTCAGCCATCCTGTTTGCACCACATAGTGTACTAATCTTAAAATGCACTGCATTAACACTGTACTGGCCCACATTGTAATAAAACATCGATGTAATAATAACGTGAACATTTCCGTAATGGGGTAATATTCCGGAGCTCAATCTGCGAAATTTTTGAAGGGACTATATTCAGCTGCGCCCTTAGCTGACGCGTTTCGGCTCTGTAGCTTTGGCTGCATAGCCACAAAAAGTTGTCCGGGAGTATAGTTGAGGACAACACTATGGAACTGAAAATGGTGTAGGTGTAATGTCAAGAGACAGGAAGCATGTAGAGAAGCATGTAGGTCAGGGAACAAAGTCATGTTAACGGCATTCTAGGAGAAATGAATAAAAATAAATGGGCTTGGGCAGGATATATAATGCGAAGGGAGGATAACCAATGGTTTGGTTGCTAAGGGCATCAAATTGGATTTAAAGCATACCAGGGGGCAGGAGAACATTAGGTGTCCAGATGAGGTTAAGAAGTTTGCAGGGTTAATGTGTATGCAGCTAGCACAGCAAAGGAATAATTGGAGGAATACGGAAGAGGCCTTTGCCTTACGGTAGGTGCAGTCCAGCTGATGATGATGTGATGATTTTCATGATCACTTTATGCTGATCATGCCTTGACTCAGCCTGCCTTCGGGGACTCACCTGAACTGACTAGTGCAAGACCAATAGCATTTGAATTGGCTTCGGAGTCATAGCCTTACTCGGGCGCTAGCCATAAAACCACGTCAGCAGTCTGAATTGACCGGATGATTTCTGAATTAATGGGGCTCAAGTAGTGAGCACTTACTGTATTGCAAATCTTGGAGGTCACACGGAAGAGGGGTGGAGGCAGTTGCCCCCACGCTGGTCATGGTGTAAGTTTGCTTTTGTGTGGTTTTCTCATGTTTTCCTGTTCTGGAGGGGACGCAGCTGTGTAATTTGGCCACCCTATTGCAGGGGTATTTATTTGGTCGCATGCCAGGCACAAGGCCTTGCCGAGGTGCGGTGAAGCTTAGTTTGAATAATTCATAGTGAAACTGACTCACATTTGAATTAAGGGGGGACACTGGTCTTAGAGCTATTTTCATTATTTTAAAGCCAATCCTGATAAAATCATACCCTTTTGTTCAGATTTTTATGCTGATTTCAAAAATGTAACTTGTTTTTCTCTATGTCAGTTAATTCCCGAGATAATAGTATTAATTATCCATTTAATTAGTACTTCCGCGCAAAAAAAATGCCTCTATAAAACATCATTTTTAATGCATGGCAGTACAGTACAATGACCAAAGAGTGCAATGATCAAAGCAGTTTTTCCATTTTACCCTTATTAGCAATTTTGCTGCACTTTGAAAGTTGGCCTTCAAGACGTGCCTATCATGCTTCAATTAACTTGGCAAAATAAAAAATTTTTGAAGCTTGAATAAAGAATTCTGCTTCGATCATTGCATTCACTGCACCTTCAGCTTTATTTAGAAAAAGGAATTACATCTCTATCTGTCCTAGATGCAGAGATATCGACGAACTAAACCAGCCAAGTGTCCAAAATTCGAGTTTTGAGAAAATGGGAAAAAACAAACTAGGCACAATTTATTCAAAATTTCAAAAAGATATATACATATTTACACTTGCAGACAGCTAATATGCACCAGGCATGTAATCTGACTGCTTGGGCTGACTAGAATGCCGCTTTTTCAGTGCCCGATGCATGTTTTCCGCAGAGGCACGCTTGCGTACTGATTCGGCTGTTCGGCGCCTGTCCTTCTCAGCCATCCTCCTGATATTCTGGACGCCAGGGTTCATATTTAGCTCACTCAGTATTTTTGAGCATGCTTGTAGGTTTCCTGCATTGAAGCGGACAACAGCCTCCGCAACAGCTGCTTGAACGGAGAACAGTGACGCATGGCGCTCCTTTGGTGCGAGTGACCATATTAGGGAGTGCAAGCTTTCATTACTGTTCTGGGTTTTTCCCTGCTGGCACCGCTCCAGCAGCTTTGGGTCTGCCAAACGCTCATAAATAGGCAAAAGTGCTTTGCACACATGTGGTGGCAAGCTGTATCTGTGCTTGGGAGCAGGCTCTCCCTTGGCTGCAGCAGCATTCTGGCGGCACCACGAGTTTGCGCCTGTCGGGTAGAGGGTGTGATTTGACACGGTATCCTTGGAGGTAACGTGATGATAGGTAGCCATCACTGCCTTATGCATTGCCCCAACATTTCCAGCATGGGACTTCAGTGCCCAGCTGTAATACGATGTCAACTTGGTGACAAGGTCGCCTGTCAGCTTTCCTTTGCCACTCAAGCTCTCTTTTGCATCACCTTTATGCTTGGCAATTGCATTGCGTAGGGCCGTTCCCATCCGCTTCTGCACATGGTTTGTGCAGTCTTCTTTGCTGATTTCGATGTAGCCGTACACAGCTGATTCTTGCAATGCAAGAAATGTGCGGCTATCGCCGTCTGAGAGCATGGTCGTGTACCTAAGGCCATGTTTCTCCAGTGACCTTTCAAACAAAACAAGTCCGGCCTGAACTTCCATTTCACCGGACTTTTTGTCCGTGTTCTTTTGGCACAAGTGGCTTTCTTTCCACGCCTCATAGGACGGGTCACCTTCTTTGGGCCCACGCTCACACCCAGCACAAAAGTTACTGAAAACTACATAGTCGAGTACCAGTTCAGTAAAAAGTTCTACTACGGCGCCGACACCGATGTGGGATGAATGACCCCGGGTCATCCATGAACCATCGAAAGAGACAAATGTTCCCGGGGTTGTCAAGGTTCAACTCGTTATAGAGTTGCCGAACAGAACGGGCGCTGTCTTTCAACACTCCTTCGGCTGCGCGTGTTGCTGCGGGCGTCAGCTTACTCTTTACGTAGTCCTGCCACGTTTTCGTGTGCAGGCCACGATGAGATATGTTCATCGCCGCAAACACATCATTCAGCGCCGTTTGCCTATGTCCGGTACTTTGCATCGCGCGTGCAGCAAGGATATTCACGGCAAACGGATTTATCTTCTGGCTGCCTTGCACGCGCGGCGAATTCCATGCCGATGAAATGTCCCCGCAAATCACGCACGCGAGAGAGAGTTTAACGGCTAGACCATATTCACGATTTCCTTTTGAAATATGGACATCCCCGCCACACACTTTGCACTTCACAGCAGACAACAGTTCGTTCAGCGACTCCAAACTCACAACAGTGAACGTCGTATCGTCCGCACGGCAACCGCCGGTCGCGTCAAGAAGACGGGCGTCAGAAGTGGCGATGAAATCCGCTTTCCTCTTCGTCGCTGCGGTTGAACCCAGCTCCTGCAGCATTCCTTCGGCTTTTCTTTTCTTTTCAATCAAGTCCGAAGGCTGCAGCATCGTCGTGTCGTGGCGGACGCGTCCGCTGGGCGTAGGCGCCGCCGAGCTCGCTAGGCCTATTTCGTCCGCGGGGACTTCTTGACTTGCCGCTGGCTCCTGCACATCCTCGGAGCTTTCGGGTGCCGCAGCACGGTTCCGAAAGTTGTCGCCGCGCGCACTCTTCTTCTTTTTGCCGAATTTGTGGCGCGAGCGGAATTTACTGAGGGGCATCGTCTCGCCTCGGTCTCGACTCAGAACAAAATGGCGTCTCGGACGCTTTCAACGGCTGCTGGCCCGCCGCATGCAGACGACGTGCGATAGAATCAGCCAATCGGATGGCTCAGTTGCAGTCACGTGCGCTCAGCAGCGAATCAGACGCCGCGTTTTCGTTTTTCTTTGTGGTTATTTTTCTCAGTGGCCATTGAGGGCAGACAAGCGCTAGCGGCGGGAAATTGAAACCCAGAAAGCGCTCTTTCAAATGAGCCTAACATGGCCGAGATCGGTCCGGCGGAACGGCAGTTGCGCGCAACGAAAAATGTGCCGTTTTATCGTCTGCTGCTGCGCAAATTCAGCCCGCGCGATGATTTCAATTCGTTATTATGCTGAAAATACTGACTTCTGGAAGAAGAAAATTGGTGAACTTGTAGATTAATAGCCACAGATTCCAAAAATGCCATTTTCAGAAAATCGGTTTTTTGGTCATTTTTTGGTCCCAAAGACCCGTGTCCCCCCTTAACAGGGATTTTTGATACGTAGCTTTCTATGTAGCTTGGCCAGACCAAATTAAACAGTTCAAATTATTGAGGCTCGAAATAAACGAGCTTTCACTTCAGTGGCTTGCATGATGTCCTTTGGCACATTTTCATCTTTTGTTTTTTGATTGTTCTGTAGGATGCTTGCACCTGAATAGCTTCAGCGTTGTTGTCTTTGATTCATTGGCACATCCAGGTATACGTACACTTCAAAAGGTCGCATCACACTTGAAAAGCAGTGGTCGGAGCACAGCGTACCGTATGCATTGCAGGCCATTGTCAAGGTAAGCAGAGCTCCCTTGAAACATGCGCTTACTTTGCTGTGAATTGACAGACCAGCACTTGATATACGCAGGCGTTTGATCGTCATTCATGCTGCGCACTTCTTTTAATCAGCTGCACCTTGCCTGGTTTGGTTCGTAACAGCTGCAACATTTGACAATCAAAGAAACTACCCTCACATTTTGGGCCTAACGGTGCCTGCTCAAGAGGTTGTTTAGGAATAGATAACGTGATCAACAGCAGAAGAGTAAAAACACTGCTTGCCGGAGGTACAAGGCTGAAGCTTGCGATGGGAGGCCGGGTTTCCTTGCGTTCTGGATTTTCCTGCTGTCCACAAGTGCAGCTGGTTGAAAAAGTTTTCAGGTCCGGAAAGATTGTCAGGCAATGCAAATGTTTTGGAACCTAAGCTTTCAGCTAGACATTTGCATTCTGTTTTTTGTCTTGAAGCCATTTCACTGACCTTATCGATTCTGGACTTTGTGTCAAAACTTTAAGGGGGGATGAGGGTCTTGAAAACTTTTTTTTTAGGTTAAGAAATAAAAAAAAGTTTTCAAGACCCTCATCCCCCCTTAAGAAAAGTGCATTTTATCAATTTTTTTTCCATGACTGATGTTCTGTTAAATAGGCACCAGGTTCTCATTTAGGTCATGAGTGCTTGAGCATTTCACACTTGTTTCTTGTTCATGTGGCATTGAGCGAACGAAGACATGGTTTTTGTGTCACTGCAACAGGACATCACTGAAAAGTCTCCCGAATTCGAAGAGTTCAAAACCATTGAGGAGCTGTTTCCTGTTGGGAAGACCTGCTTCATGGTTGGCTATCCCCACTACGGTTGCGAGGGCCAGGTGATGTGGAGTTTCTTCGTGCATTTTCTTATTGTTTCAGTCTTCCTCTTAATCTTTTGGAGGATAGTAGCTTTAATTGTTTATGCTTTGATGAACCCAACTTATGGTTATTTTTATGCCTACTATTTTTTCTGTTCTTTTCCTGAACATGGCAGTTTACTTGTGTGCACTCACATGTTAGCTGCTTGAAGTTGTTAGACAGGAAATGGGATTACATTCTTCCGCTTTTTTGTTTACTTTGGTAGAGAACTGATTTGCAGGATTTTGTTATACTATACATGCAACAAAGGTTTGCTTAGGTCACCTCCTTTTTATTCCCACCGTGTCATACTTTGTAATGGGACAGAGTAAAGGCTGGCTTCTGTTTGTGCTTGAGGCATGTAAAATATTGGTCGGAAATTACTCTAAAAAAAGGGCTGAGTTGGACTGATTGATTCATGTTGGAAAAGAATGATAAAAACAATGCTGGCCGCTGGGACGGGAAAAAAAGGGGCAAATGCAGCACATGTGAACTCATCTTTTCTAGCGCTTCTTTAACACACAAGGGACATTAGATGAAGGAGGAACACATAAGAACAGGACGGACGCTTTAACACACAAGGGACATTAGATGAAGAACAGGACGGACGCTAGCGTCCGTCCTGTTCTTATGTGTTCCTCCTTCATCTAATGTCCCTTGTGTGTTAAAGAAGCGCTAGAAAAGATGAGTTCAAATGCTTTCCAACTCGCCCAAGTTTCTCCCTTATTAAGCAGCACATGTGTTTGTCCTTCCTTTCCTGTCTCGTCTGTCGGTGTGTTTTTTGTCATTACCTTCCGGAATTTATGCTTAGTATAAGTGGTGCTTTGCCCAGGCGCACTTGCTAAGGAGAGCAGTAACATTTTGTCAGATAATAGAGAAAAATTATTGCAGCAGACTGATCTCCAGTAATTAGTACCCTGCAGAAATAAAACGGTTTGCGCAATTTAATGTCATAGAGTTTTCAGAGAAGTCAGATAATGTGACTCAGCTCTACATTGGGTCAGGAGTATGTTTTCCAGTTGATCCACATAGAGGGAAGCTAGCAGATAAACTTAAATTGCCACAGGCAGACAGCGTTGAAGTGCTGCAGCCAAAGATTGTTGTAGTAGCAGAGAGGCTAAAAAATTGTAAAATAGTCTGAATTCATAATATGAAATTCTGAAATGCTTTCTAGAGCAGTGCAGTTTAATCAGTGAAGTGGGGTGATTACTAATATGTGGGGAAAACTTTTTCCCAATACAGTAAAAGCTCGTTAATTCAAATTCCACGGGGCCGCCAGGCCAGTTCGAATTAACCAAAATTCGAACTAATGAAAGTGAGCAAAAATGAAGGCGTTTGATGCCCGGAGGGCACGAAAAACATTTATTTAGCAAAAAAGTCTGTTATCATCTTCTGCTTCTTCTCTCTGAGGGCTACCGTACTCACTCGGTCTTCTAGCATGCGAATGCGACGCAGGGAGTCTTCTTCCCCCTCTTCAAAGCTGAAGAAAAGGCGCGCGACGTTCAGCGCTCCCATAACTTCTGCCGCGGATGGACGCACGGGCTCTTGCTCCTCGTCGTCGTCCTCGTCTTCTGTCTCTTCTGGGACAGACTGCTCCCCAACAATTTCAGCGACAATGTCCTCATCACTTAGGGCACCGCACACTGCTGCATCGCTGTCTACTCCAACGTAATCATCAAAACTGACGTCCTGCAGCACAGCACGCACAGCTGCAGGCAGAGGCTCCGGACTCCCATCGTCGCCACTTTCTTTCATACTTCCGGCAGCAAAGCCACAGTGGTGGAAGCAGTTTGCAATTGTGGACGGCGTGACCTGCTCCCATGCACGCACCAACATGTGCATTGCTGTGAGCAATGTGATGGTGCTGGTCTTCTGGTTTTCAGTGCACAAAGTCATGCGCTCGATCATGTGGCGCCCATAGAAACATTTGATGTTTCTGATCACCCCCTGATCCATCGGCTGCAAGGCCGCAGTCGTGTTGGCGGGCAAAAAGACGAGCCTTGTGGCTTTCAGCTCGGCGTCGACTTTGTGTGCCGAGCAGTTATCCACAATGAGGAGAACTTGACGCTTCCCTAGCTCCATCCTCCGATCGAATTTCAAGAGCCATTTTTTAAACAATTCGCCCGTCATCCACGCCTTGCTGTTGGCGGAGTATTCTGTCGGCAGCGTCCTAATGTTCTTGAAACATCTAGGCTTATGTGCCTTGCAGACAACAAAAAGAGGGACCTTCACCGTCCCGGTCATATTAGCGGCGACCAGAACAGTAATCCGCTCTTTGCTTCGCTTGCCGCCAGCGCAGCTGTCCCCTTTAAATGTTACTGTTCTGTCGGGCTGGAGCTTATAAAACAAAGCCGTCTCATCAGCATTGAATATATCATGTGCCGAGTAGCTTTCTAAGTGCTGCTGCAGAGCACCGCTTCGCCACGTGGCACAAGTTTCTGCATCCACTTCTTTGGCTTCTCCAGACAACACCCGGAAGACAAGATTATGTCTGTCTCTAAAGCGTTGAAACCATCCTTCGGAGGCGACAAAATCTTCCACATTCAAGCGCAGGGCGAAATCGGCCGCCTTCGCCATGATAATTGGGCCGCTCAGTGGAATGTCAGCGCTTCTCATTTCTTTCACCCACGTGATCACAGCGGTCTCAATTTCCGGATACTTGGCTAACCGAAGCCTTTTTCTGTTGCTGGCGAAATCTTCGGCTTCATAGGCATCCTCGATGGCCTTCCTATTTCGGACGTACGTCGACAACGTGCTTGGTGGAATCCCGTGCTTTTTCGCGATTTCCACTTTGCTGGCCTTCCGTTCATCCACCTCGCGTAAAATAGCCACTTTCTCCTTCACCGTCTTGGCACAGTATTTCCCACGCGAACACATCTCGCGGACACAAGCTCACAACAAGCGGCGTGCAAAACGAGGGCTCACGAAATGCAACACGAAACCGTGGTCGATAACACTAAAACGTCGTTCCTCGAAGGAGTCGCGGCAGGAAAGACTGTTTAGTACTTGTTCCAGCACCCAGCGGCGCCCCGATGGTTGTGCCATCTATCGTTCTGCCGTGAAAGCTTCCAACGATGGTTTTTAACAGCGCCGCTTGGCGGCGCGCAGTTCGAATTATGGGTGGCGGCGCCAATTTTTGAGTGAATTAACGAGCTGTTACGCGCATAGACTTCTATGCACTGCGGACCGGACCACGATGACTATTTCGAATTATCCAAAATTTCGAATTAACGAGCTTTCACTGTACTTTAAGCACTGTTTCGACGGTGCTCGTGGTGGCTACAGAGGCTGCAAAAAACTTGTTGGCACCTAAAGCTTTTTTGCACAGCACTTCCAGCTCGCAACAGGAGACGGCCACGCGTCGGCTAGGGTATGTTCTCTGCATTACAGGTGCATGTCGCATGGAAAGGGGTATGTCAATGCAGAAGCTGGTAATGTTTTCACCACCTCTGTGGTAGTCAGCGTGAGTGCAGGAGGGTTACTGTTGGGCTAGAAACGCCCACTCTGCTGCTTCCAGGACATTGTCAGTAGATGTAAAAGTCGGGAAAAAGGCTTGGATGTGAAAGGCAAGAAACTGTGCTTACCTTATGGCTGCATTGCCCTCCACGCAACTGCATCGTCAACATATAAAGTGTTTAAGAATATGTGGGAATTTTTCAGTGGGAATAAGTGGGAATATTTCATGATATCAAGCTTTTTCTGCATGGCTTTCCCCCGAGTGGTTGTGATGATGATGATTGGGATTTGGGACTTCGAATAAAAGTATTCGACTGTCTTTTTATTTTGTGTCTGGGCCTCTTTGGCTTAAGCTGCCATTATACCCAAAAACCGGTGATGGTGATCATCATTGTCAAAACTGAGTCCATTTCACATTGATAACCAAGGTGAATGACTGATTAGCAGGCCTGTCTGGTACTCTCCTGAATCTTCCAAGATGTCACCTAGTTGCCATGTTACATTGCGGACTGTGAAGGTCTCTGCTTTCTTTTTCTCTTCTTTCTTTCTGAAGGTTGTTGATGCCAAACCAGAAAACAAAGTGGGGCGTGTCCTTGTCAAGTTTACAGTTCCAGCAGAGCCAGCTTTGGATGGCGTCATCCGCAACGAAAGGGTAAGGAGCCTGATGTTCATCACGCTATAAAGTGTCGGCGTGGGTATTTCCACGTATCTGGTCGTATCATTTGCAACGAGTTTGTGAGTCCTTAGCATGACCTTACCAGAGTGAACTTACTGGACAAGCTCATAGCCATAAGCCTTTCTTACCAGTCTTTGGGAGTTATGGAAGACGTCAATAAAGGCTTCAATAAAGCCACTAAAGCCATGACAGAAAAAAAAAGAAAAAGATCATGTTACATGGGTGGCTGTTTCATGACAGCTCTGTACAGAGTAGGGAGGGGCTCCTGGCACCATGGAGCAAAATAGGCAGAACGTACTCTCCTGATGCCGATAGGAGCACACACCAAAACTTGTGCTTCGTCGGATGCGGCGTATCTGACAGATCATTGGTTTTCAACGTTCTAGCCTGGTGCCTTTGTGAAGCTTTTCACCAACCCTGATGGTGAAAAAATTGTCTTGTGTCATGAAAAAATCATGTATCTTGGGTTGGGTTTCTTCCTGCTTAGTAGGCGTGCCTGGCTTGTTGTTGCTTGGCTCCTCAAAAAATGTCAAAAGCTATTGTTAATGATGACCACTTCTGTATAATGGAAACAATCGGCTACAAGTAGTTTGAGTAAAGTCGGTCAAAATTAAAAAAAGAATCTATTGCGGGTAAAGGAAAACGCTGAACTGACGGCAAGACCTTCCCCATAACCCACATGGAGAACGCCTGTAATAGTTGGCACAGGTCACAGTTCGGGGAATGCAGTATGGGCACTGATTTTGAGTACGTGTGTCCACTCCTTTCCTTTTATTCTTTTTTGCTTTCCCAGAATCTGTGCCAGGTTCATTACATGAGCGCTCACCAGCTGTCGCAGCAGCTTGGGGTCAACCCTCAGTTCGTGTCCCGCATCACGGGCACAGTCTTCATCCAGATGAACAGCAAGGAGGCCGAAGCAGCTTCGCTCGTCAATGTCGGACTCCAGCTGAAGTTCAACAAAACATCCGAAGAGGTGGGCACTTCAAGTTGGGCTCATGGGAAAACGTTGTTCACTATAGTGTGTCTATGTGAGTGGTTCAGAAGGAGCTGTTCCATGGGCAGGGGACAGTTTTACTTCCATTTTATGAGTGTGTATTCAGAGTGGAGCTGAAGACTGAAATGCGTGTGAAATGCTAGCAGACCTTTCTGATGTGCGTATGCTTGTTATACATACATGAATGTGGCCATCTGCAGTAAGTTAATGATTGCCTGCTTTATTCTGTGTTATGCTCATTTCCAATTTATGAATAGTTAAGTACAAGAGCATTGTAAGTTGCTTTCGCTGTTTTATTTTTTCTCTTTTGCGCGCTGTATAAGAATTCACCTAATGAAATGTGTACAGATTAAAGAAATCAACTTGTGTAGGCATGTCATAGTAAGCGGATGTGGGGATTCATTCCCTTACTCTTAGAGAGCACATATCAGTCATGGTCAGCGATAGCGAAGCCCGAGCCAGTTTTCCTAAAAGACTTGCTAAGTGCTTTCTAAATGGTACTTTGAAAATGACCTGGTATTTTCATTGCATCTACAACATTGCCTCTGTTTTGCTGAGCTTGCCTTCAGCCGAACTCTTTGAGCATAGACTTTGGTTTCAAGACGTGATGATATTTTGCTGTTTAGCAATCTTGGATGGTTTCATCATGAACCAGTCACCCTCATTTCTTATTGCTTGTTTGTTGATTTTAACTTGAAATTTCACCATTGCATGATTTGATTCATTGGTTGCAGATTCCCGGTTACTCGAAAAAATGCGATGGCTCCTGGCTGTACTCGACCAAGTGCCTTGAAGTCCTCAAGCAGTACCTGGCTAAGTGAGCGTGCTCAGAAGCTTGTGGCCGTTCAGCTTGTGAGCTGGATCTGGGTTCGCAGCTCCTTGACTGCGTTTCTCACTTTTTTTTGCCTGCAGGTATTTTAGTTTTGTACAGAGAATCCTTCCCTTCATGGGGCAAGAAAAAATTGCTGTGGAAGACATCTACCCCAAAGGCGTTGGGTATGTTGTGTGTTGTTTTTCAGATTTACAAGTGTCTGCGGAGATGTCCAGAATGCAAATTTCACAAAAGAGCCTAATCTCTTGGTGTTGTAAAGCATCATGTATACATAAGGGGGGATGTGACAAATAACGTGGCCAATTTGGTCAAAATTTCCTGCTTCTGTTTGCATGCGTAAATGGTGAACTCGGGCTTTAATTGATGCGTCTCCTCTTAACCATGTCCTGTGCACTTTTCTTACGAACCTGCACAGTGCAAGCCATTGTCAGGCAGCACCTTCGAGTAGTGAGAATAATCGGGCTCTTTATTTCCTACATTCTGAAAATTTCTGTGCGCACCTGTATATATAAGCAACTTGTTTGTGGGTATTTTTAGGTTTAGATGATTCTAACTACTTCAGTTTACTTCTTTAGAAAAATTGGCTGTGATTACACTGAGGTGTACAGAATAAGGATGCCATGTCCCGATCGGTTCAGTTGTATTCCCATTGTCTGCAGTTTGCCGTTATTATTCTGTTCATTTTTTTTGTTTGCGTCTGTTATGCGAGCTACGAGCTACTATAAACTGAATGTTCAGACTTGTTTTCCCGAGCTAGTTTTGGCATGCCTTTGTGAATATTCGATTTCTAAATTTCTGGTGCTTCTGCTTTGCCGTTCGGCATTTTGCACAGTGCAGTTATACAAACCGGAATTTCTTCGTGGCTTAGATATAAAGCTTCAAACTTGTATGATGAGCCCTGTGCACCACTTAGTTTTAGGTTGGGGGAAAATTTACTTTTATTAGGGATCTCACACACAAGATTTATGCAGTCTCGTAATTTGTTATGTAAAATTAAGTGTTTGATACATGCTGGCAGCTTGCACCAGCCCAGTTAGTTCAAATGCCTGGGGTGCCACGCAACAAATTCTTTATTCGAATAATAACGCAGCTTCGCGCTGCTTGGTTAGGCACACAAGGCCATATTAAGCAGTGCGACGCGCAATCGGTGGTCTTCATTACTTCACTCACCACTGTTCAGACACTGACAACTCTCGTGCAGTAGCGAGAGTGTGCACCGGGCAGAAATCGGCATAAAACAAACCACCCTAACTGTTGATAGCACAAATGCACCCCGCATTTTCATTTCCCGTCACTCCGTTTCACCCGACAGCTGCCTTTCTGTGCATGCACCTTAGAGCGGTGCCACACCACAGAACATATGCATCCGAGTTTGGCCAACACTTTTGAGAACATTGGGAATATAAAAGTGCTGGCTAATGTTGAAGAGCAGATTGCATCAAAAAAGATATCTAGACAATGAATCTGTTGAAACAGATTCTAGCAGCTGGCAGTGGTGGCTTCCATGAGTCCAAACGGGCTTTTCTGGTGCAGAAGGATAAGTCAGTAAACACTGAGCACAGTGGTAACAAATATAAAGTGCTAGACATGTTTAAACAATGTGTCATGCTTGTCTTTCACATTCCGCTTCATTCTTAAATGATTTTAATATTTTACATGGTCTGACTGGCTCTGAATTATTAGGGTTCTACTGTACTGCTGTCAGTAGCTTGTTCTGCTGTCGTGCTTGTGGGCAGGGCATTTTTTATTTTTAATTCCTTTTATATTGTTTACATTGTGTGTGCACCTCCTGGCAAAAGTTTCCAGGCACATCATATTATTAGTAATGAAAAGCAGTGGGAGACCATGCTACTCAATCCTGACCCCTGACTCTCAAGTCAGGATCAAACTAGGCAGAGCAGGCAGCTGTAGCTCAAGGGCTCTGCTAGTTCTCACCTCCTTGCAGTGACTGCCCTTCACTGTTTTTAATGGGCCACTGTCCAATTCGTCTGGCTTTATTTGAGATGAATGTCAAGAGGGTTACCTACGAAACTCCTGAAGCTCAAAATATCTGTAGTGAGTAGGTGAAGTATATTCCTCAACTCTGGGAAACTTTTCAGCATCGGAGGTAATATTGAGTGCTAGAATGAAGACTGAACCCTGTGGTCTGGTTAGTGTTGAACGACCTTCTGGTTCTTCTTAAGTGCATTTAAAGGATGGTACTGCTGTGCTATAGTAGGAGGCACTTACGGTTCCCCCTCACTCTGTCTAACCAGGAAGGAGGAGGTGAAGGAAGTGGCCAAATGGTTAAAGGAGCAGGAGTGCTCTCAGGTGGGGCGAATCAAAAGTGGTGCGGCGCTGCTCGACGAAGGTGTGATCAAGGCCATCGAAGAGACCGTCAACAGAGCCAAGGTCAGTGTAGTCTCAGTAACTTTCTGCTGGCCGCTCTTTCTATACAGACTCCGAGAAACCTCCGAATAATGGTGAAAAGCCTAACAAGTTTCTGGTTTAAAATATTAGCTTCCAATAAAAAGTTCACAGGAAGCTGTAAATGGCCAACTTCCTGATCCACGACCATATCTTCATTGGAAGTAGGTACTGTTTAGGGCAAATTAATGGTCCTGTTGGAGGGGTGGTGTGGAGAACGGTTGTTGGAGGTCCTGTTTGCACAGTGCATTTATAGGGATTTCTTTATCGAAATGAGTACTCCCATAGAACATGCCTATTTTCTTTATTTCACTCCTAGGTGTTAGTGTTTTGGCAGGGTAGTGTATTTGTGGAGTTTTAATCTGGATGTTGCCATCAAGCAGTTTAGAACTTGCAATGTTTGATTTCATTTCTATGTTCTCGCGGTATTTATGCGTGGAACAGGAGGCACAGGCACCGCAGGAAGTGCTCCTGGACGTGCAGCCAAAACACCTGTATCGTCCAGGCCTCCAGTACGGCTGTGTGCCACCCGATGCAACTGCCACTTTCCAGCTGTTTGACCGGGTGGTCAGCGTCCGCGAAAATATTGTTGTCCCTGTGGGCTACCGAGGGACCATCATTGGCCTGCTTCCGAGTGAGTGTGTGTTGTGCACGAGGCACCCTCAAGGAGATGTGCACAGTTTTCTTTCAAGAAGTTGAGTTTTGGTATTTTGATTATTTGAACAAGCATTGTAGTTTCCCTTGATTATACAGTAGACCCTCGCTGATGCATTTTTCACGGGGTCGTAAAAGAAACGTAAGGGCCGGGAAATAAGACAAATTGAAAAACGACAGTATTGGGTAACTGTACGCGTTTATTGCAGCGCTAGCACTTGAAAAAATTGAGCAGATTTGTCTGCCACATTTTCTCGCACCCAGTGAGCACAACATGCTTTTGAAGCACTTGCAGTGCTGTATAGCTCGCGAACGTATCTCCTCAGAATGTCTAATGCTGCTACAGCTGGCGTAAAAGCTGTCTCTGGAAGCGGATCATCCTCTACTTCTTCTTCTTCGTCGTCACTGTTCACATCAACACACTCGGCCACATCTGGTCAACGGTCAAAAGCTCTGAGGTGGCAACGGCATCGTGAACAGAAGCTTAATCGCTGTACACAACCCCGTTCGCACCAACCGACTCCATGGCCATGTCAAATTCTTCGTAGTCCTCCATGGATTCGTCCCCTCAGTTCCAGAGTCTGCTGCGCAGTCTGCACAACACTGAAACACATTTTGAAACAGTTCTTGACCGTTGCAGCAGTGACAGCACTTCATGGTGTAGCCGTATAGTGCATGGCATCCAGAGTTGTAATGCCAGTCGGCTGCTGCCCGCGGTCCACATAGGCGAAGGACCACTTCACAATGCACTTTCTATAAAAGGACTTCACGTGTTTTATAATGCCAGCATCCAAGGGTTGAAGGTGGCTTGTCATGTTGGCCGGAAGGTACACTACCTTGGAAGTTCCGCAGCGATGTGGTATTTTGGATGTGCGGAGCAGTTGTCCAAAAACAAAAAAAAAGGACTTTTCTGTCTTGACAGCCCGTCTTTGAGTCCATTTATGACTGAAATTCTTAAAAAATTGTGCACATCATCCACTTACTGCTATTTTTATACTGGTAGGGCAGGTACCAGATAGTTTTCAGGCAGCGAGGGTTGTGAAATTTTCCGGTAATCCATGGTTTCATCATCTCGGAGCCGTCCAAGTTGCAGCACGACAGCATGGTGAGGCATTCCTTGCTGCATTCCCTGCCATGGCAAGCTTCACCTTTAAGGCTCAGCATCTTTGATGGCTGTACCTTGAAAAAGACGCCCACTTCATCTGCATTGAAAATGTCTCTTGGCTCATAGCCATTGATAATGGCAGCTACTAACCCACAGCAGTTAACGTTACTGCGTTGGCACGGCACCAGGTGGTCTGGACGTGTGCGAACACGACCACTGCACACGACTTCAGTCTTGCGTAATGCACGTTACAGCACAGCAGGGGAAGCGATGTGACGATACGTCACACATGCACTGCTGACGACAGCAGCACCAGCACTCATCTCACAAGGATGAATAAAGATGAAAAAGAAAAGAAAAGAAAACCCACTGCTGCTGATGTTGATAGTGCAGCCTGCCCAAACGCCCTCTGCCTGAGGCAGTGCACAGGCCATTAGATGTGCCAAGCCAAATCAAGCTGTCCTATATGCAAACATGGCCGTCGCCACTTGTCACCTAGGCCCGCTTGGGGAGCCAGTTCATGACATATCATACGGGGATGTGCCTGAAGCTGTGATGTAACAGCAGAGTTAAAATGCATGGGGGGGTCATGCCGGGACTCGACCACAAAAACATAGTAGCCATATATATATTGTGGCAATATATATATAAAATATACCAGGTGGCAATTTATATAAAAATAATAGGAGATAGAAATGACCACGAAATTGTAAAAAAATTTAGTTAAAGCACTCGTGAACGCTATGAGTGGTGCAGATTTAACCCATTTTGCAGCTTTGGATGTACAAAATCAAATTCACCCACAGTCAGACTTATGCAAGCCGGGAGGCCTGTATATTTCTCTCCAAAGCTATTTTTTGGAAATTGGAGCTCCCAGGAAGTGTTAATTAAAAAAAGTTGTTATCGTTTTTTTCCATCTAATTTGGGCTCAGTAAGGTTTTTGTGCACAGCATTTTGAGTACTTATTTTAGTTGCATCAAGACCAGATTTGAAGTGCATAATCTTTGAAGTGTATATAGATCGAGTGGGAATATAGGTCGACCTTGAAGCGAAAAAAAAAAAAAAGAAAATAAAGCAGGAAGAAAAGTGGAGAAGCGCATATACAAAATGGGCTGTGTCCCTGCACCACTGGAGCTACGGCCTCGTTCCAAACTTCCAGCAGCATTGCCAGGAGACAACTCTTGGCTCACCACCTTCCAGAGTGTGTCATCTAATTCCATCAAGCGTGTTACTTGGGCAGCATTTCTTGAAAGGTTACGTGCTAAAAGCTGATCTTGTCAACGCCACCGCACACTCTTATAAAATGCCAAACTCACTGGGCAAGCGGCCTGTTGCTGTTTACTTCGGTGAACACCAACTTCTTCTGGAAAGCTGCTGTAAACTGCCTCCACATGTCGCTATTCGTTGCTAAAGAGGCACTTTATACTATTATAGGTCAAAAGAAAAAGTGCACTTGAAGATAAATGCGCTTAGAACAGGAAAAAAATGCCAGCAACTGCAAGATGTCGATACAGCTTTGGCTGTCTGTACATGAGCAGGCACACCATTGTTGCCAGACTGTGCCTCTAATTCTGCTAAAGACCACATATAAGACAAGGGGCGACTTTAGCTTGCTTTCTTTCAAGGAAAATTCTCAAGCTATATTTTGGTTTTTATAGTAGTATTTAGGCTTTATGGCAGTCGGTGATAGTTTTAAAGCACAGTATGTTTGACATATGCAGGCACGAGCCTTTAAAAACAATAAACTAGATGTAAAACAGTCTCAAAGTGGGGCATGCTAAAGGAGTGACATTATTTTGCCAACTTGTGCACAATCGGGTATTAAAGACATGAAAATCATTTCGAAGTTTTCTGTCATGCTTACTACCTTGTTCAGCAGTTGCACAAGCAATCCCTGTTTTCCACATTATGCCATTTACAACAGGAAGGCATCATGCTATCTCAGCACTAAAGATAGCTTTGGAAACAGGAAATAGTGCTCTATTAGTGGTGCAACTTTTTAATTAGGGCACAAAGTTTTTGAGGAGCATGTCCCCTTAATAGGGATTGGGCCTTGAGACTTGCTCTTTAATACAACATGCTGAAAAAAGTAACATCACAAGACAGAAATCTTTGGCTACTGAAGGGCATCACATAGGAGAAAGGCAAAGTGGGGGATTAATATAAATACAACAAAAGGTGTACGGATATGATACAAAATAAAAGAATGACAAGGATGATGAAGAGTGCATCCCATGTGTGGCGAGAGGGGATACTTCTCTGGCTTGTAATTGTTCATTTGTTGGTGTGCAGAGGAAGAGAATGAGCCGCAGATGTGCGAGGTCGTGTTTGACGACACATTTGCCGGTGGCCTAGCACTGCGCTGCTCGGCACATCGGGGCTACCGTCTCTCGACTCTGTTCCTGGTCAACATCTCGCATGGCAGTCGAGGACAGCGCAGCCAGCAGCTGTACCAGGTGCCTGCACGTCGCCAGCAGCAAGCAGAGACATATGCTCAGGTGAGCTGCATTCAGTGCATGTGCATCTCCACGTGATTATGTGAGGCTGGCAGGATGCTTAAAAGTTTCCTGTGATAAGAAGGGTGAGAGCTTTATCGGTAGCTTGTTCCATTGTGTATGATAAAAAAAGTACACCCATGCATAGGATGCCTTGAAGCTCAGCAAAATTTTTCGCTCCCTGCTGTGGTGGCTCAGGGGTTAGGATAATTTCTTTTGCTAGCTGCAGGAAAGCTATGTGCCTATCTTTGGTGCCATGGTTTCATTTGGAAATCATCACTTTGTGAGATTAGAACTTGATGCAGTGGAAATGTGTAAAAATGGGGTGCGTTGAAACCTTGTTCACTGTTAAGGCTCATATGTTTCACCGTGGAGGGATGTAAGTGATCATGGGCTTTCAAGATATACAGTAAAACCTCGTTAATATGTTTTATAGAAAATATGGGGAATAAAATATATTATCCGAGAAAATGTACTATCTGAACCACCTGATTTAGAAAAATGTGACTGTTGAATGAGGGGCAAAGGGATTTAGAAAAACTTTCACTGCATAAAAGTCCAGTATCCAGTGTGCACAGCTCCTTTTTTAGCTTTCACAGAATTGAGTCTGTATTTGCATTTTTCTAAGTGTGGTAGAAGTTTAGTAACAAATCTGGCTCGTAGAAGGCAGCGACAAGCCAGGATCACTTCCTTGGTTGTTTCTGGATGCTTTGCCCCGTTACACTGACATGTGGAGAAGCCATCGTGATGGCTTACAGCCGCCGTGTTTTTTTTCTCATGCTGCGTCCTTCACACCCGGACTGCTCGTATGCAAGCGAACAGTTGTAGTTATCAAATGGTTATGGTTCACACCTATACTCCTAAGGCACCACGAAGAAGCCAACGCGTTTCTCTTCCTAAAGTCACGTTTTTGTGGGAACGGGTGCCTTGTGTGTTGGCTTGTTGGCTTTCTTTGATGCTTCACTCTTTTACACCTAGGCACACTGCTGTAAAGCAACTGTAGCGGATGAGCACCACTGATCAGTTTTTCACGTCGCGAGCTCTGTTAGCATCTGTTTGGTTGATCGCAAAACATATTATACGACCGCAGTTTGTCGAAATTCTGAACGTAGTAACTGGGAAATCGTGTTTCCATGGTCATATTACCCGGGAGAAAAATAGTGTAAGTTTATGGGAGATGTTCTACTGGCTGCGATTTTAAGCCTATGAAATGACAAATAGTATGAACCAAGAACGTATCAGCGACATTCTACTGTATTTAGGAGTATTGGCTTCCTGCATGTCTGTCTTTTTTTTTTTTTCCCCTGGAATCAGGCAATGAATAGCAGGCCAAGAGCGAACGTGGACAACGGCTGGCAGGACCTGTCTCCACAACGCCGGCAGCCAAGGAATAGGTTCCACCACTCCCCAAACTCACCGTTCGAGGCACAAAAGGTGAGCCAGCCAAATTCGCTCTCTGAGTGCTGCTGTGAGACAAAGTAGAAAGCTGAGCCAGTTTGCAAATGGCGTGAAGGAAAGGAAAAGTAGCAAGAGGCCTAAGTTCATTGCTGCCCAGAGCTAAACAACAGACACTTGTACACTTATTTGTATGCCAAACTAATAGTTTTGAAGCTTTGTTTTTTTATAACCTATATATTCTGCAAACTTTTGTCGACATCTGTTCAGTCATTCCATAATCTTGCAAGATGTCAACCAGTAGGCACAGGAATTTACTTACCGTAAAAACCCGCATATAGACTCGAACCCGGATGTATCGAACCCAGATATATCGAATTTTGGTTATATCAAACTCTCGTAATATCCCCTTGAAAATCCCATGTAAAATTATAGGAAAGCCACGTCATATATCGAACTCAATTTCATCAGTCGTTCGATATATCGAACTCTGCACCACGCACTGGAAAGTGGGCCTTCCCCAACGACGATCGCATCATCCTGGGCCGTTTTCCGCGTGACGTTTTCAAGCCATGCGCGGAAGGAATGAGAGGGGACAGTTCGGCGACGGCTGGTCTAGGGCAGTGCCGCGCCCATTCTCCAAAGGCGGGCGCATCTGTGGTTATCGTTTTCCGCATGCCAGCATGTGGCATTTGCAAGCCATGTGCGGGAATTAACCAGAGAGAACCAGTGGGAACGAGAGGGGAAAAACGCAATAGAGCGAAGCACAAGGGTGTGCCCATTCTTTTGCCGAGCTATCTTTCTCCTTCCTCGCTCCCGGCCTTCGTTCGCAGTAGCACGCGCTACGCATGCGCCAAGTCAACTCAGCCCGTTTTCAGAGAGAACATCGGACGCTTTCTCCAACGTGTGTTGCGAACCCTCTGCGCGCGGTGGCGGTTGACGTGGCTATGGCGCCTGCGGACATTAAGAAATGGCAGATCTCTCTCTCTTTTTTTGCGAGAGTAGTCCATTCTTATTGTGCTGTACGCGCGGCGTAGCGGAAGTTAAGAAGCGGCATTTTTTTTTGCGGGAGTCGTTTATCCTTCCATGTATGAATCAACGAAAGCGCGCGGTCAGCTGCGGCCATGACATCGGCTTTTAGCATTTTTCGCTTCAAACAGCATTTGCAGCTGTCACACTTTTCAATGATTTTGTTTATTTATTTATTTATTTATTTGTACCCTCAGGGCTTACAAGAAGCGTTATAGAGGGGCAGTGGACTACGCCCACCCCAAGCACAAGCACGGCGTGATAAATCGAACCAGGCTTGTGCAATCAAGCCATCACTGGCACTCTGCCAAGTTCACTCCCCACCACCGCAGGAGCTATCAAAAGATAAACACGCCGTGGGGTTACCGCTGCGTAGCATTTTGGCATGCTGCCAAGAAATGAGCTGTGGGTGAGACGATCGAAACGGAGTGGCGTGCGCCATCGACATGCAACCGAAAGCGCTCGCGATTTCTGGCGCCGCGACACAGAAACCTTGTTTTGAGCTGCCGTGGTGGCTGGAGCGGCGAGAGGGACGCAGTTGCAACAAGTTGGAAATTTTTCGCCCTGTCGCTGCCGCTCTTCGCTGAGATCACTCAATCGCTTGCATGTGAGCGAGCTGGCTTTAACACTTTTTTTTTTTTTCAAATTCTCGGGTGCAAAAGTGGAGGGTGGGTTCATTATGGGAGTGGGTTGATTACGCGACAAATACGGTATCGTTTTTTCACATCGTAAGTGCCGTCACAAGCCGATTTCTGTATATCGAATTATCGATATATTGAACTATTTCGCAATACCCTTCGAGTTCGATATATCCGGGTTCGACTGTAAATGTAAAAGGTGATTGACCATACTTTCTTTGATCTTATGTGGAAACACCCTACCATATTTTTCCACTTGCCTTTGGGTGGGTTCAATGCAATGTACAGTCGAGCCCACTTATAACGGCCCTACTTAAGACGACCTTTCGCTTATAACGAACGAGACCGGAGCGGCCGCCAAAATATACATTACTTCAATGGCACAAGATCGCACGTATAACGAACGTCCATGAGCGCAGCCGATCGGTTACAGCGAATGGACGGCGTAAACCCGGCGCCCCGATACGAGATAACGATGGGCTCCCATCCCTTTTGGTCTGTTTTCGCAATTCTCCTCGCAAGCGAGCTACCCTTTGCTCGCCGACGCGCGCTGCCTACGAGTGTCGGCGCGTGGTGTGGCCTCCAAGGCCACGCTGCCGCCCCTCCTCGCAACTCCGCTCCCCTCTCCTCTCGCCATTCCCTCGTCTTCGCCTGTCTCCACGGCGCCGGCCGCCGGCATAGTCTTTGAAGTTTCGTCGTTTCGTTTCCTGGCTGTTCCATTGAGTGGCCGTGCCAAGGGCGCGGGGCGCCAGGAGGCAGGCCTCTCCATATGCTAGCGGTGGTACTGTTTGCACGGGCGGACTGAATGCGCAGCGGCGCGCCGCTGCATTCAGTACGGCGGTGACGGTTCGTGGCCTCCGAGATTTGCGGAGGTAATCTCGGAGGCCATGGGTGGTTGAAAGCAACTACGGTAGGAGCCAACAGGTGGCAGCACTGACGCTCAGGGATGCCTCTCATTGGTCTCCCCGCTGCATACCATGGCCCGCTGTGTGTCTGGTCCGTTCCGTTCCATTCCTTAGGCACTTCCTCGCTTGCCTCGCGTGATTGTCGCACGTACCTCGGCGGCTGCGTTTCGATGGAGGCGAAACGAAGAGGCGTCCGTGTGCTGTGCGATGTCAGCGCACGTTAAAGATCCCCAGGCGGTCGAAATTACTCCGTAGCCCTCCACTACGGCTCCTCTTTCTCTCTTTTTCACTCCCATCTTCCTCCCTTCCCTTACGGCGCGGTTGAGGTGTCCACAGAAAACAAGTGAGACAGTTACCGCGCCTTTCCTTTCCTTTAAATAAATCAGTTGTCGCACGTGCGCACGTGCTCCGTCAGTTGCGGCGCTTTGTTGTCATTTTCGTGTGTGTGGTGTGAGCGCTTCGTCTGTCGGGCCTGAGTCGTATAATTCGGGATGGCGGACGGGAATTGCCTGCCTCCAGCGCTCACGAAACGAAAAGTGCTGGACATGGCAACGAAGCGAGCAATTGTGACGGAACTGCCTCAAGGTGCTAAAAATTGCGAGCTGGTGAAGAAGTGCAACGTGTCGAAATCAACCATCTCGACAATTCTGAAGAATAAGGAAAAGATCGCCAGCTCCAACACCAACACAGCGGACAGAAAGCGCCTGCGGAAGGCCACCTATGCGGACGTAGAGGATGCGCTGCTGAAGTGGTTCGTCGACGCACGGGCTCGCAACATTCCAATAAGTGGACCAATGATGCTGGGCAAAGCCAAAGACTTCGCATTCCTACTAGATTTTCCCGACTTCTGCCCAGGCAATGGCTGGCTACATCGGTTCAAAGTGCGGCATGGGATTGTGAGGCGCGTTCGGTAAGTGACCAGGACGTTGCCAATTGGCTTGCAACAAACCGAGTCATTATTCCAAGCTACGCGGAGCAGGATGTGTATAACGCAGATGAAACTGCATTATTTTATCAGATGCTTCCAGACAAGACGCACTCCATGAAAGGGGAGTCATGCGCTGGCGGTAAACGCAGTAAAGTGCGCGTTACAGTTCTTCTGTGCACTAATATGAATGGCAGCGACCGGCGCATGCCGTTTGTAATCGGAAAATCCAAGAAGCCACGTTGCTTTCGGAACCATGTACCCGTGCACTACAGGCACAATACTAAGTCCTGGATGACACGGGATTTACTCGCAGAGTGGCTGGGCAAGTTTGACCGCGACATGCAGAGGCAAAGCAGGCGCGTGCTGCTGTTGCTCGACAATTGCTCAGCGCACCACGTGCAAACGTCTCTGACGGCAGTGACTGTACTTTTCCTGCCGCCCAATACCACTTCTAAAGTGCAGCCTCTTGATTTGGGCATAATACGCTCCTTTAAGGAATCGTATAGTTGCCGCATTGTGCAGCGCTTGCTCATCGCCGTTGACCGTCCGGCCGCTAACTTGCCGCTCCGAGTTTCATTGTATTCAGCCCTTGAGATGGTGAAGGCGGCCTGGGCGGAGGCGACGACCGCTTGCGTGCGAAACTGTTTCCGCAAGGCCGGCTTTGTTGACGCAGTACCGGACGGGGCCTGATGCCTCCGATGATGATGATTCTGGCGGCGATTTGTGGCAGCGCGTCGTCGACTCCGACATGGGAGGCCCTGGCATTGGTTGGCAGGATTTTATTTCTGCGGATGAAGACGCGGATATTGCGGAACCGTGCACGGACGAAGGCATCGTTTCTGGAGTGCGGGCCGAGAGCGACGCGGAAGAATCAGATGAAGATGAAACGTCTGAGCCAGCACCCGTAAGCACATCTGTAGCAATGGGCTATATAGAGGTCCTCAGACAACTTGTCTATGCCAAGGGACTCGGCGAAGAGCACGCTAGTGCTTTAAATAAACTGGAGACCGCCCTCATCGCATCTGCACTGCAGAAACAGACGAGCATCACAGACTTTTTTGCTAAGAAATAAATTTCGTGTTTTGACCGCCAACTTTTCTTTTTTTCTCTTTTTTAGTTTGTGGTCCAGTTACTACGAACTTCGGGATATAACGAACGGACGCCGCGTGATGCTCAGGTTCGTTATAAGCGGGCTCGACTGACAAATAAACTGGGCCACCGTAACTTTCCTACAGGGCAATCTGACTTTGAAGGGTAGACATGGAAAAGGTATCGAGGGTTTTTAACCTTTCTGGCTGTATAGAGCTTATTCACGTGACGTCATTGCAGCTGTACTGGCAACCATGGCACGCACAACACAACGTCGGAGAGGAGAAAGAAAGAGAGAGCCTATGTCAAATCATGACACGGCATATTTGAAACCCGAGCTCTGGTTCCGACGCCGTCTCAAGTGTCCGACAAATGAACGACGTGCAGCAGGGAGGATGCCGGTAGACTGGCGCCGAAACGCTTGGGAAACATTTTTTCTGTGCTTTTAGTTTCGAACCGCCCAAAGGTATAGCATCTCCATAGTACAGGGTTGCCACAACTGCCACCTGCTAAACCTGATAGTGAATAGGGTCTATATGACAGGCCACATTTTTTTTCCTGGGATGAGGAGGTAACACAGTGCCTGTCGGTATTGGGCTAACCCCGCGGCAATCAAATGCCACCTGTGCCTGGGGCTTTGAAGCAAACTAGCCAACATCTTTGACAAGATAAGCTTTTCTACCTGGCACCGTAATTGATGTGTTTAGATGACAGTTGCCTTAACTCAGCTGGTACCATTCACTGCTGCTGCTTTAGGAGTTTAGGGGCCCTTGTATTTCTGTGCGTGTATAGCCGTCTTTTTCTTATTTTCATTCGTCAAAGTCATCGCCTTCGTCCGAGGTGTCCAGGGAAAGCAGCTCAGACTTTGCCTCCCTGTGGGTGGGGCTGCAGAAGGCAGCAACCCAAATGCCACCAGCACCACAGCCATTGTCCTCGCAACACATCCAGGGCACTCCCCTGTCACTGGACGATCTCTTCAAAGGTGAGTGGGACAGTGCAGAGGAAGTGTTTGGCTTCACCATAGCACTTTTTTTTAAGCGAGAGCATCACTGCGCCATACACCACCCAAGGTTAACCTGGGCATCCGTTTGCATTTCCATGAGTCACAGTGTGGATATATAGCTTAACTGCGTACAAAGTGGAAAATGTCACTGCACTCCCTCTTATCTACTTGCATAGCTAGCTTGTTGCAATGTCGCTTGAGAAAGGACTGTCTCAGCAGTGAAATTTCATATTCAATCGAATTTCAAATGGTGGCTGAAAAATAATCAGAATTGGGTTGGAGGATCAAATCCCATTCGCAGTGGCTGCATTTTTGTGCACGCAGAAAGGAAAAATGTCTTGGTGATGCACAATGCCTGTGAGCATCGAAGATTCCGATTTGCTTGAGATTATTCTGGAACCCTCCACTGGACCGGGGGGGGGGGGGGGGGGGGCAGCATCTGGCATACCCGACGTAAAACTTTCAAATGTTAGACCAAACATACCATACCTGTTTTCAGCATGGTAGCATATTTTTTTTTTAGCAGTCAGTCATGAAAAGCAAAGTCATTGAGACCATAAAAGATTGTTTACAGCTAACGCAAGATTTGAGAAAGGTGTGCATGACACTTCACTTGTTGAAATAATTTTTTGCAGTGTTATTAGTGGGACTTAGCACTCTGGTATTTTAAGAGCGTCGCTGTCTAATGCAGCACACATAATAGCTTGCAAGCTGTGTGACACATCAGGCAAGGAGGCTACATAGATGCAGCTCAACCGTAGTTGGTAGTGCGCGACACATTTCCACGCAAAGTATGGAAAAAAGGCTCTGTTCTATGCAGCCCAGCATAGGCATGAATGGCAGCTAGGATTTAAACTTTATAAAGTTGACTCGGAGGGCAGGAACGGGCCGCTCATTGTTTCGGGTTTGAAATATATTTAAGGATTTCTAATATTACATGATCAGAAATTCATTCAAGCTTTTTGTCTCATTCTGTTCAAGTTCAGAACTCAAAAGCATAATGGATATTACTTGGTCAAGTTGGTTTATTTAAAGTTATTCAATTGGTCGCAGTCTGAAAGTTGAAGGTTCACACACTGCTAATTGTATACTGCCTAGACTTTGGCCATGCAAGGAAATACACACTCACCGTCTCTAGTTCTGATTCAGTGTTCACCAGCATTTCGGCCTGCCACAAGCTCCCTGCTAATGCCTCACTCATATTGTCAGTTGAGAACGTAGGCATTTCCACGTCTTGCAACACGAGAGTATATGTTGCATGCCTCTTTGAAACCTTATCTCTCTCTCTCTCTCTCTCTCTCCATTGTCCAGTTTTCTTCCTTCATGTTAAAGATTTATGCCTTATTTGCGATATTAGCTTTTCTGGTATGATGTTAGTATTTATGTGCAGTGGGCTACTCGAGCGCTGTCATGCCCTTAGTTATACTGCTGGCGTTAGCGTGGTGGCCGTGGAGGTGAGTGACCTGGCTTTGTGGTGTCTGCAGGGGCACAAGGGCAGGTGCAGGGAAGTGCCAGCATTTCCCCAGCTGTGTCATCATCGAGGTATGTGGTGCTGCTGCCCAGTACATTCAGTACTCACCGAGCGAGAGGTACCTTTTTGCAAAATAGGGTGGGAAACAACCAAGACAAAAGAAAGCCACCGCTAGTGTTGCACTGGTTATGTCTTGCCTTCATATCACATTCTAATTGTTACTTGCCTCCGGTTTTCTGTTCTGAGGAAGTGTTGTATGGTTGTGCTTGTCCCACACAGGGAACTGCTTAAAAAAGGGAATGGGAAATTCCAAATTATTCTTAAGTAGCATGGCAGGAAAAATAGGAATCAGATAATCAAAAAAAAATTCCTTTTTGGAATCTATAGCACTCTTTTTATGTGGCACTGAATTTCACCCCGAAGCAAATCCTGAGTGCTCCAAATAGACAGGGTCAAAAAAAGCACTGAACAAAGATAGAGGGGGGAAGCCTCAGTTTGCCGGTCGAGCCAATGTTTACTTTCTACGAGTGGGTTTGTCTTAATCTGACCAGAGCAATCGTCACTGGCAGGGGTTTAATTATGCTTTGGCTTCCGAAGAAGAAAAGCTGGGGAGGCGAGAAGGACTAAGAAACAGAATAATAACGGGGCAATGAACCACACCTGCCAGGCCAAAAAAATAAAAAGTTTAAGGCCTAACTACAGTAGGAAGTGATAAGAAGGAAGCCTGTTCTGAGAAACGTGCACCTAATGCTATTGCCCAGGAAGGATAGAGAGGGTGGCAGGTGTGGTGCACTGTCCTGTTATTATATTCCTTTTCTTTGTCCTTCTCCCCCCTTTGCCCAAAACTTTTGAGACTTGTTCAGATATATTCCTTATCAGGACCCTTTGGAATGCCTGTCCCTTTTCAAGAAAGTGGTGTCTGCACAGAACCTGCTTTATGTGCACAGTGTAGCTTTTCCTGGTACTGCTGCTTTTATTTATTTTTCAGGCCACCTGATCACTGGGTCCAGGCTGAGAAATACATACTGAAGATAGCTTTTTTTTTAATTTTTTCACTCATTGGTTTACTTTCTTCTAAACTACCCTCCCTCTCCCCAGCTTTTCTTCTTTGGAAGCAAAAGCGTATTTAAATCCGTGCCAGTGATGATCGCTTTGCCCAGAGGAAGACAAGTCCACTTGTCAAAACATTGGCTGGACCTGGGAACTGAGGTTCCCCCCCTCTGCCCTTGTTTAGTGCTCTTTTTATACTGTGTACCCATCTTGCTCTTCTCATTTTACCTGGATCCTCAAATATGCAGTGTACTAATATGTATTGAGGCAGTGTGTGCTAGTTTAGAACATTGAGGCTTGTTTTCTTGAAAGTTTGTTTTGAGTGTAGTATCACCTTGCTCATGGAACGCATAGCATAGCAATGGGTGCTCAGATTGTAATCCCATTTGTTTTGTTGTAATTTCTGAAATGTTCTTTATATCAAGGCAGTCTCAGGCTTATCACTTAGGCTCGCAGTTATTTATTACACTACAGTTAGAGCGTGCTACATTCCAAACATAAAGAGAATGAGCACACTGTGTTCTTAGCAGACAGTTGGACAAACTCTTATGAAATTGATTCAGAACACAATAAGGCGTTCTACTTCTCGAAGGTTCTGAGGGACAAAATGACAGGCACCTCGCTTGTCTATCTTTTGTTCTCTCTTTCGACACATTGTGCATGGTTTGTTTTCACAGCATTCACTTTTGCGGAGGATAATGACGAAAAGTGTCCTTTTCAATTGACGCAGCATCCTGGAGGACCTGGTGAGGCGCACAAAAGAAGTAATGGGTGCCGAGCCAGAGCATTATTACGTTGGAATGGATGGAGAGGTGAGTGTGGGGGAGTCCATATGTTCTTTGAGACAGATTTGCGCGCTTTGAAAACAGACCAGGCAGGCAGTAGTGCAAAATTGAAGCTTTCGTTATGCACATTCCTTGCATATTTGACTCACCCCTTCGTAGATGCCTTCTTTATTTCTTAACTGCTCACTCTGTGGCATTGTTTTCCTGCACACAGTGTTTGTAATAAGTGCACACACTGCACTGTTGTGTTGCGATGAAGTGGAAGCAGCGTGCATTCAGTCTAGTAACGCAAAAAAGATAGCCAAATTGAGGCCTGCTGCAGATTTTCAGGGTCCTTCGCAACATACCTAGTGTCTTTAAAAACGGGACACGCAGGTTGCCTTTAACTGGGGGTGCTTTGAAAGTGGAAAATAGAAATGGTCTTCTTTAAGTAGACTTTTGTAGAAGAGCAGCTTGTGGACATATGTGAAAAGAAAGAAAGGAGGCTCTTCAAACTTTGTCTTAGGCTTTGCCTACTCCCAACTTCTTTAACAAAATTTACAATTCAAGAAATCACCTTTTGGTAAGATGAACTGTTAAATACTGTAAAGGACATGTACACGTGTTCTGTAGGTAACATATGATGGTTTGTTTAGTTCATACATGAGCACTCCTATGGCAGCTGTGAGCATGTCTATAAAGGCATCTCCTTATCTCCAGTAGGTGCGGCATGAAAAGAGTTTGATTGCTAAAACATACCATAACAACCCACATATAATATGAGGTGTAATTTCAGGATGGCAAAAATGGAAAAAAAAAAAAAAAATTATTTCATGTATAATGTGAGCGAAGGAAGATCAGTAAAGTATTTATTTGCACTACATTTCGCGGTTACCCCGCGAGGCATACCCGCTTCGCACTTTAGCATCCAACGCCACTCTGCACCAGGCGCTGAATATCGCCACGAACCTTCATGTGCCAGGTTCGCTTCCCTTTTCGCGCCGACGCGCTAGATCGAAAAATTTCACGCACTGTGAAAAAGAGCAGCTGGCGTTCGCCCTAGCAGTCGTTGAAGCCACAAATGGTAGCCGCTTCCATCTCGGGTCACGGAACGACAGCGCATGAGCTGCCAGCTAGCATGCAACGTGCTCGTGCTTTTTCACGTTCAGCACTGCGTGCAGCTTGTGCGCGGCGTATACACCCAGGAAGTGTTCTCGGATTCAGGGTTTTTGCAATCATTGTCATCTGGTGTATTATTTGCCGAGAGTTCTTTGCTGAAGACATCTTTCTCATACCTCTAAATGCGTTCGTTATCCCGCATTTTTCAAAGGTGGGACCGATGCGCTCCTTGAGAATGCTGCTCAAGCGTCAGCAATTCAGCTTTAGGGCATGGCTAGAGAAACACGTGAGGGATCTGTGCAACATGCCGAGTGATCATTTCACTATCCCTACATCGTGCGAGGTGTGATCGACCTCCTTCCAGTCGCGTGTGCATTACGGGCACTGTAATAGCGAGGATCACGGGGTTAGCGTGGTGAAACCAAAATCATCAGCCTATGCCACTGCTAAATGGCGCCTCTTCTGGCTGTAAGCCTGATCAGGGTGTCTAGTAACCGGGAAAACCGGGATTTGTCAGGGAAATTTTATGCACTGGGAAAAATCAGAGAAATGTCAGGGAAAATGAAACAACATATTCTGCAGTGCATTTTCATTTTAAGCTGGCGCACAGTAAGTATCTACGTTTTGTGCTGAGCGCTCGGCCCCCATCGCGGCCGCGCTGCAAGGCCAGGCGCGATTTATTACTATGACGCCAGCACATGGCTGAGCTGCCACAATAGAAGAACCAATACGCACGTGAGTTGGGTACTCTATAAAATATGCGGAAGCGCTGGGTGAGAGTAGTATGCGACAAAAAGCAGAAATAATCTCACCGGCAGCTGCCAGCGTGAAAGCGATCAGCGAGCTGAGCTACAGCTGAGGTCCATTGTTACACTTCAGCAGTTGAGCGCTCACGTCTTCGCGATGTCGCCGCAGGTTCCGCGCTTCATGTGTGCGGTAAAATTGCTTAACACTTTCATGTCCACAATCACGAACTCGGTACCGGCATTGCATTCCGCGCCAATGCCGAGGTGAAACTCTCGTTGGATCGTGGACTTTCCTGACAGAACGGACTTCTGCCGTAAGGCATGAACTCAGTGTACCATGATTCGGAATGCAATTCGCGCTGTAATTTGAACCTGCTGTGTCGTCGTCAGGCAGCATGATTGATGTTTCCTGCACATCTAACAAGTCTGGCGCCGGCTCTAACTCTGGTCCCGATGGCACGCTTGTAGCTGGCGTCTTCTGGTTTTTGTTCCACGCCCGTTTCTTACGGCTTTCAAAGGCTCGGTGCGTGCACGGTTACAATCTACTGTTTTCCGGCATCTCGATCACGAGGAAAAACTGCACAAAGCGGTGCATCGAGAAACACGAGCGCAAACTGAGACGCGCATGAAGCGGCGGCCACGGCGGCGAGCGTAAAACAGCAAGAAAAAAAAACAATGACGCGCCGATCACGCCAGCCATTGGGAGACGCGGAACGGCGCACTTTTCAAGTGCTCTGCATGAGAAGTAATTGGAGACCATAAACGGTCTTCGGAAAATCACCGTGCGCAGCCAGTTTGCTTGAGCCATAGAGGACTTGAGCAAAGCCATTTTGAGATAGCGCAAACTGCGCACAAAGAAAACAACTTTAAACCAAGCCCAAGATGGCGGCAATCGGCTGGCTGCAACGCCCGCAGCGCGCACGGGAATTTTGAACAAAATACCTCTTTCCAGAGGCATTTCGTGGCTGCCGTGACATTTTGAAAGCCGGTTTTATCGCATTTCCTGTCCGAATTCAGCGTTAATAATTTGAGTGCAGGTGCTCGAAAGGATAAACTTTCTGAAAATGAGTTTGTCTTAAAATCAATTTTTGAACATTTTCGGCCATTCTAAGACTTGCGTCGCCACTTAATTAACTCTACGGCTGTTATCTTTAAAACTTTTTGCTACTGCAAGTTTCAAGTAATTTTATTTTCCTGCTGATTGCGCATTTATCAACAATCTGAAAGTTTGCAATTTAGACTCAGTTTCCTTTAATGGCCTCGGGCATCACCTCTATTAGTATACACCTAGGCACGGCTGGTCTCGAGGGAGAGCGCGCTACCCTCGAGACTGGCTGTGACCTAGGGTGCCTCACATCCTGATACACCCGAATTTTGACCAGTCAAAACCGCCGTTTTTCGATACATGGGACCTATAGGAAATTTAGCAACTGGTAGTATCAAAAGCTGTGTTGAGGCTGGCATCAGCGCGCTTTTAATTTTCAGTAAACTTGCGACGTTTTTATCGGCCATTAACACTAATAACAGCGTTGCACTATTGTAAACTGCAGAATATGATTAATAAATAGCTTTTTGTTGGGAATTATTCGTCTATGCTCATTATCATCAGCAGCTACATTTTTGAGCCTCTTCACTTGTCAGGGAATTAGTCATGAAATAATTGGGGAAAACAAGGAAAAGTCAGGGATTTTGAAAATAGTGGTTTGCTAGACAACCTTTTGACTCTGATAGCGCTAATTAATAACGAGGGTGGAACTGTGCATTTAAGATTAAATTTGTTCAGATCCACGTGTAATACAAGGCAGAATAATGGCATGATAAAATCGGGAAAAAAAACCTCGTATTATATGCGGGTTTTTACAGTAACGTGGTGAATACTGGCAACTTTGTCATCTTGAGCACTGGCATGGTGTGCTGCACGATAGATTTGCTGAGGTAGTTCTTGGGTCTGCAACACGAGTGCGATGCAGTGAAATCACTGTAGGCATTCAAATCCACACGTGACATCATTTTCAATGGCAAACAAAAGTAAAGAAGTGATAGACTATTTCTCCAGAAATAAAAATTTCTTTCGTGAATCGTCTGTGATTATATTCTGGGGAAGTTTTTCTCATACTAGGAGAATTTCAATGTAATGAAGTTTGAGTGCTACAAAGTAAATTATGAATTTTATCAAGTACGGTTTATTGAGGTTTATCTGTATGTGGTATTGCTGAGGTATTCGTGTTGCGTCTTGATGCTTAAGAACATGTTTCAAAATTGGTAGTTATAATGAGTTTTATGCATGTTCTAAACTTCTTGAGCTGCAGTCCTCGTTTTAAAACTGAGGCTGTGTAAGATTATGCAACTAGTGATTTTCCTGATCACTGACATGCCTTTGTTACCCACTACTTTGGCAGGAATGTTATGGGCATAGCATTCCTTATGGTAACTCGAACTGTTAGGTCACGCCATATTTGATGGGGATGCCTTCACTCTCTCTTGTAGCCTCCTAAGAAGTTCAAGGCATTCGTCACTCTTCCGAATGGAGAGAAGTTTGCCAGTGCCTGCACGGACAACAAAAACTCTGCACTGCAAGACGTAGCCCAGCAGGCCCTTGCATTTGTAATGGTGAGTGCTTTTGAAATCAATATTGCCTTTCCCTTCTTTTTGTCCTAAATATTTTTTCAGGCAGATTAAACAAAATGAAGTTTGAAGCAAATTCTTATTTCTTTTGGTGTAGTGGAGTGTGTAATATTTTTTGCACTCTTAACATCCACTGGGCAGCTTGCAGAGTAGAAGCTCACTGTATTGTATGGTTAAATCAGAGAGAGATACAGCTTTTCTAACTTGCATGTGGCACTGGCATTCGATGCAGCACTTGCTTTGCATATGCTAGAGTTGCGCTAAGCTTGAAGAGCTATTACAATAAAACCTCAATAATTTGAACTCGGGTAATCCATTGTTCTAAATGATTTAAAGAATCTCTGTGGTCTCACTATTCCTAAAGTAAAGTCTTGCTGGATAATTTTAACCCACAGCCTGAACCTGCTCGGGTAATTCGAAGTTATGGAATGTTGTGTGGGAATGCCTGATTCCGATTTTGCCGTAGTACCATTGAAGCAGCGACCGAAGGAGTACCCTAACGTGATGCCATTGATTAATAAATAGGGGTGTGCAAATATCCTAAGTGTTCAGCATGAATCGAATATGTTCGTTATTCAATCGTGTTCATATTCGAAAAAGTGACATTTGGAATTTTCTGAGTGTTTGAAAATTACCGAATACACCGAAAATTTTCTAATCCATCGTAGTTTCATCGCATTGTGTGCTTCACTGCTATGCTTCACCACGTGAACTATGCAGCAAGCCATCCTTAAAACGCGAAAGGGCCATTTTGGGAAGAGGGCCTTCCTTAAAATATGCGCAAAGTGAACCATTTGACAAGACCGAGGAATAATGTTCTCATTCCGGTTTCATCTCAAGTGCAAGCAACCATTATACAGAGGTTCATCAGCTAAGCACTGGAATGCAAACGGTTTTTGGCAGTGTCCAGTTGGGTTCACTGGCATTGGAGCACTTTCCACCTCTAGCCAGTGTACGTCGTAAAAAGAAATCGAACATGGGAATTGGTGTCCAAAATGACCCGACTGGCCGATGCGTGCACTCAGGGGCAGCAGCGGGATGATGCAGGTGTAAGAAAAGCGAAAATGAAACTATGCTGTTGGGCTACATTTCTTACGAGAGACTTCCGATCATATTGCACCTGCTACAGAGTGCACACCTGAGGTTCATGGACACCACCGTTACGAACAATTCTGTTCAGGATGGTCTGTTTGGATGATTGCTGGCATCGCGGTTAGTGCCTCCTATATCAGCCCTCTGTCCAAATTAACTAGGGTCAGACACCATAGGTTTCCAATGGCATCAGCTGGGGCCACTCTTCTTGTGTGTCTCGTCTGTTGCAAAATATATTGAATATTCATCGTTCAAATATACTATACTGTGTTTCATACATCAGGTGCAACGCAGCGAAAGCTGCGCAAGTAGTCCGCAAGAAAAAAAAAATTGCAAGAGTTTAACGCTGCTGAACCAAATATTGAGCAAAAGCATTAGCTGCGGGTGACCGAGCATTCTGCTTCTTCTCTTTTTCTTCTTCCTCAGCCCACATATAAAGCCCCACTTTAACCAAGCCGTATGAACGTGCCTTAGTGGCCTATAGGGGTAACGTGAATGCCAGGGTCCTAGCAGGCTGGTTCTGACATAACCGTCCCATGTGAAACAAGAGACTCAAGTTGGCAGCTCCTGCCAACTGAGCCACGGCCCCGACTGCGCCACGCCGACCGCTTGAGTTAGGAGCCCATTTCTCGCTTTTGTGTCGTGTGGGGTGTGACATCACAGCATTAGTGGGTAAGACGTGGCTACCGCCGGACTACGCCGACCGCTTGAGTTGGTAGCCCAGCTCTCACCCTAGTGTCACGTGGGGTGTGACGTCACAGTGTCACGTGGGTAAGACGTGGGCACCGCCGCGCTACGCTGAAGGCTCGAAACCTAGAGTAGTATTGCTTTCGCAGTAAAAAGGAGGCATATCACTATGTGCTCCTTCCGTGGTAGAGTGGTTTCTGCTGAAACGGGCTCTATTCCGAGCATACACGTTTGCAATAACTTGCTTCTCGTGCTTGGACATCTTCGCAGTGCGGATCTTATAGAAAAAATTCACTCCGGAGAGGCAGTTGAGGTCGCTGCGTTGCACAGCGTGGAGGGCACCGCTGGCAGGGTTGCGGGGCAGCGAAAACGCGACTCAAACAAAAACGACAAACAAAACGTAAAAGTACCCCTAATCCGATTTTTTCTTCTTAAAAAAGCTGCTTTTTATGGAGTTGATAGCAAATGTAAGATGTATTAAGCTTGCAGACAAAGCAACTATTATTTCCTCTCGTCAAGAGCAGGCACTATTTTTTATCGCGGATGCAGGGAGCACAAACAAGAGCTCTAGTTTTGGCAGTGTTGCACTTGATGCATGAAACGGAGTGTAGGTATTCAATTCACTATAATCGAATAATTCGAGAATTTGGTATTCAATTCATATTTGGTTATTCATGTATTGCACACCCCCAGTAGTTGCATGATTGCAGTCCAAGTGGTCGCACCTCGAAACAGCACCCTTATTGTGGGTGTGACAGTGACCATAGGCTTACGTGGGTGTTGGCCAGGACCACACTGGCACACCAAATTTTCAAACCAGCTTGGGTCGAATTACTTAGTTCTTACTTTAGATCTGGAGGGTCGCTTTTCACCAGTGCATGAGCTTGCTTGGAATGCACAGTCATATTGATAACATGGCAGTAGGAGCAACTCTGCCCATGTTGGCCATGCACCATGGCCGTCCCAGTGCTTCCACTCTTGCTCCAATTGCGCCATTCTTCACCAAACGCGATTTGCTGTGCCATCATGCTACAAACTGCCAAAATTGCGCCAAAATGCTCCAAAATGAATCTATCAAGCAATGATGATGATAACGACAGGGCTGTAGAGGGATCAGGAGCCGAGGCGAAGAATGGTGGGCCAGACTGTGATGATGATGATAAGTTGTGCTTGTGTAGCGCCATCTATTGCATTGAAGGCAACCTCATACTTAGCCGTTTGAGCAAAATAATATATAAAGCAGGATGCCTTGATGCCGCTGACATAGCGCTGCTAGCCTTCGCGTCGTTCACTCCGCAGGGTTGTCAGGTTAGGCTATAAATAGCCAAACTCTTTGTTTTTGATTGAATAAGTACTTCAGATAATCACTGGTATAGATAATGAATGTAATAATTGCTTTCTTAGTGTTACACTTCTTTGCTGCAGAACACCTTGAAATAATGTACAGTGAAGGCAACAGCAAGATGGTAGCTGTAAATCGATTTGTTCACAATAGCTGTGCTGATATATTGGCTTCTTGCTGAGCAACCGACCTTTTAGAAACGGCACTCAGGGGCCCCAAGGTGCTCCAAATCGCAGTTTGGCAGTAGCAACACTGCATGGTTCACAGGATATCTTCCATTCTCTCGGCCTGTGACTTGTAGCCATAGTTTTTCCAGAAAACAAAATTTATTGTTGCCTGATGTGAAGCACAGTGTTGGGGTGGGAGGCACACATTTCAGTGCTCTTAATGAAGAATTGCTTGGTTTACAGTGTAAGCTGTAGGTCACATAAACTGCTGGCATAGGGGCTCAAAGTTTGGCAGGCCAGGTTTTGAGGTATCCTAATGTCATTGCAAAAAATATTTAATCAGTGACGAGAACATGGTACCTATTGAAATTTACTTAGTGATGGGAAAAATTTACAGTTTAACAAAACGTTGAATAGTTTTAAAGGTAAATGAACCTGACTTAAATTACCTAGATAAATTTATAATACTGGCTCATCAAGCATCTATGCTTTTTTTTTACAGACTACTGCAACCTGATGCATAGTCTTTTAAGCTTCACAAGGACTTGCATTAAGATTATATTAAGTAGGAAAGACTTTTTCATTTCCTAATAATGATATCTGATATGTTTGATATGCATTTTTATGCAGAAAAAGGCTGCTGCTCCATCCAAGGCTATGGAGCAGACTCCATTAGCAGGTCAGTTGTTTTGTTGTTTTTGTTCTTGTATTCCTTTTTTTTTTTTTACTATTACAACTATCTATTTTATGTGCCCTAACTAACCCTAATTCTGGTGTGCTTGCTCTGAGGGCTTGAAAAGTAAACCAGAACAGCCAGTTGTCCCAGTATACAGACCGTGCTTTCTGACATACAGTTGAACCTCTATATGTGAACCTCAACATAACGAAGTTCGCAATGTAACAAACTTCTTTCATTTCAGTTGCTTGCTTCCATTGAAGCGCACATATTTTTTTCCTCGGTTTTACAAAGTAGTTTTGCACCAGAGTTTTGATACAACGAAGTTTTTGGGAGCATGGAATACAAATTTCGGCAAACTCTACCACCCGGAAACCAAAAAGAAATTTTTTTTTACTTATTACAAAAGTATGAAGCATGTGTGTAAGGGACAGGAAAAATTTTCACCTATGCAAATCCCCATCTGCTTGGACGTTCGACATCTGGAACGAGCGTGCTTAAACATTCAAATAGTGCACATTATATTTCGATATCCGGAATGGCATTTTGACCGGAACAGCGGCTTCCTAGAGCATCTATTTTATTCGCTAGCATGCAAAGACACTTTGAGACAGTCATTTCATTCTTTTGTAGTCGTGTAGCTCATAGTCACGTGCTTGAGATAAGCCCATCTCGCCCCAACATGGTGGCCGGTGGTTAGAGCGCTCTACTACTGGTCCTGAGGGCGCGGATTCGATCCCAGCCACGGGGATTAAAGTTTAAAGTTTTGACATCTGCCTGTGGACAGCAAAGAGGCCCATATCATCGGTCACGGATAAAACATCTATGGTGGTGTGATTGCTCTACTTCAGTGTCTGACATGATGGAAAGTTCGTTTCTAATCACTCAATTAATCCCATGCAGTGCCGGCCCTGCGGCCCAACATGCCCCTGCCTTTCGGCAACCCACTGTCGCTGAGCGAGGTCGGTGCGCGTCTTCGAATGCCACCCCCTTGCGAGGCATCGCTCATTCCAGATTCATTTGTTGAGAGCAACCGCCGCCTAATGGAGGCACTGAACAGCCGAGCCGATGCACCACGGTCACAGCTTCACGACACAAAGTGGCAAATGCCGAGGATGCCAGCACCAGTTACCCGTACACCACTGTATAGGACATCGCCGGGGAACGAGTGGCAGCAGCAGCGTTCATACTATCAACCCAACCCACGTAGTGCTTTCATGCCACGACCTACCGCGTTTGTTGTAAGTACAACAAAGCACCTTGTTAGTGGTGTGGGGGGCCAAAGGCACCCGCTTCAGTAGAACTAGTTTCAGGCAGTGCCACGGGAGGGTGCTATCTGCTGGGCAGTGTCGGGAAGGACCAATGGGACCAATGGGCAGAGGAATAAAGATTATCGGTGTGTAAGCCATGTGCGTTAGATTGTTTTGTAGGACCAAAAGAGCATGGCAACTTCTTAACAACTGCTCGCGCATGGTTTTCCTGCATTGAAAAGTCAAATTATTGTTGAGGAACTTAGGGTAAGAAAAGTTGAAGAAGTACTCGCCTAATGCGAGGTAAGTTTAGTCAGCTGTTCAGTTCAGTTCAGTCGTGTCCGACTCTTCGTGACTCTATGAACCATATCACGCCACGCTTTCCAGTCTCTCACTAGCTTCCTAACATCACATAACTTCATCTGCAGCGCCTCGAGGATGCCATCTAACCATCGCGTTCACTGCCTACTCCTTCTCCGGTAACCCTCAACCTTTCCCAACATCAAATCTTTTCCAGCGGCTCCTCTCTTCTCATCAGATGACCAAAGTAGCTGAGCTTTAACTTTAGAATTTGACCCTCCAATGAGCAGTCAGGGTTTATGGTCGGCAATATCGACTGATTTGATCTGGCAGTCCAAGGAACTCTCAAGAGTCTTCGCCAACACCACAATTCAAACGCGTCAATTCTTCAGCGGTCAGCCTTTTTCACAGTCCAACTCTCGCATCCATACATCACAACTGGAAAGGCCATTCAGCTATTAGGAGGAGTCAAGTAAATGAAAAGGCTTAGTGGATCGTTTCAGTGGCCAGTGACCATTGAGATTTAATGGATTGCATTGCTGACCAGATAGTGACCTTGACATTTCTTATTAGTTCATACAGACAGCCACTGAATCTGAGTGAAAGGTGGAAGACCTTGTCGTTAGTGCTGTGAAAGCGAAAAGAAATTCTTCATTTCTGTACCGAGGGAGGGGGATATACTCGAAGCTTGATAAACTTTATCTTGGCTGGCTGCTTTTGCAGCATGATGTTTGGCACTACAAGCTCTATCTCAGTGGCTTGTTAGTTTGCCCAGTCATGGTAGGGAATAAGCGAATCTGTAATGCTTGCATGGCACTTGAACGAGCAAGGGATGTGTAGCACTTTGCTGTGAAAGAAATGAAATTGAAAAAAAGAAACCCAGATTTCGTTTTGTGCCCGGAATTACACGTAGTCAGTTCTGATATTGCTTTAACTGTTTAAAATATGTTTTAAAGTGGCTTGTTAGTTTGCCGAGTCATGGTATGGAATACGCTGATCTGTAATGCATGCACGGCACTTGAACGAGCAAGGAATGTGTAGCACCTTGTTATAAAAGAAATGAAATAGTCAGTTTTGATATTGGTTTAATTGTTAAAAAAATATGTTTTAAGGGCATTAGATTGTTCCTAGATATTAATATGTACAGGTGCCCTCAAAGTAAATGGAATGCGACCCTGTCAAAAAAAGTTAAAAATTTTAACAATTGGCTCACTATTTAATTTGCACAGTGACAGTCAGTCTGCACATGTCTGTTCAAGGTTGCATGAAATGGGGGCGATGAAATTTTAACTTCTTTACTTCTGTGCCTTGTAGTGTGGCTGCTGCAGCGTTTTTAGGGTCCTATACCCATTAACGGGGACAGAACTTAAAATGTTATCTTCTGGCAACTTACAATGCTGGGGAACTATAGTGAGTTTCGTGCTGTGACTCAGAAACAAATCCCTTGGTCTCCATACTTTTGATAAAAGGGTGTACAATGCCAGAGTGTTGTTGTGTGCACTTCAGGAGCTGAGACAGGCTGGTAGATACCATCATCATATCCTTTTCTAATGCAACGGCTTTGCCAATTTAGCGATTTGAGATAGTACAGATGTTAGGCACGTGTTAACAAAATTGTTTTCTGTGTTAACCTTTTATGTGGCAAGGGGGCGGTCACACTAAGTAATGTTGGGAAAGTTGATATCGCCGAACATAACCAAAGCGGCATGAGAGTGCCAAGATTTGAGAGAGTGTAGTGCGTCGTGAAAGAGGAGCACAAAGCAAGGTGTCGGAACCTATGGTGAAATTAGGGCTGGTAACTATACAGCATATGGAAACAAATGATAAATACTAATGGCCATCAGGTAGCAGTTCAGGTCAGGATGAGCTGCGAAGATAACGCCACCACCGTCTCTCTTCGATCGGCTGGTACGAAAAATTTGGAAGTCTGGGCAAGAGGGAAAATTTTTCAGTGTTATGGGCATGGATGAGTTCAGCTACTTGCCAGAATGCCAGAACTGTAAAATATATTTGCGAACTTTTTACCATACTTGCAGTATCCTCAGCACCAGCAACAACAGCAACAACTACACAGGCAGCCACCACACCCGGACAACTTGCTGCTGCGGCCCCATGCCATGGGCGGCAGGGGCTGGTCACCCCACAGGGACACCATGACACAGCAGAACATGAGCACTGGCCGACCACAGCACCGCCCGCAGATAGGCAGCCAGCACAAAGAGCTCTCTGAGCCCGAACGAAGTGGACACCAGCTGTCAGCCACTGCGAGCGTGTTTGTCCCCACTCAGGTGATGCCAGCACACTCATCACTCTTTGTATTGTTGGTTCATCAGCTGACATGGATAATTTTTAAGCCACCTGGCATTTGAGAACTACTCGTGGTCGAAATTAATTTGAAGCTGTCTTTCGTAGCCCCTGTCCCATACTAGGTAAAAGGCAATGCTAGTACGTACTCTTTCCCCAAGTGCTTGAAACCGTCTTCATGACTATATATGTGTCACCAGTGCTCTGTGTGGCGACGTAGACCTTGCGGCCATGGCATGTCTGCTCAGATTAAAGCAGGCTAGGATGGTTTGTGATGATTGGTGCCAGCAGGCTTGTTATAAATTTAAACAATAGCATATTTTGTAGGAGGGGGGAAAGAGGGAGAGAGAAAATAGCAAATGATTTTCATGTTATATCCGCATATCACCACTTTCAGTATCATCGCTTCATTGCACATTTCAGGTACTGCGGAAACAGCCTCCTGCAAAGTCGGCAGCCACTGCCGCGGGTTCCGTCTCTCCCGGAAGGAAAAAAGAAGCAACAGAGGGCTCCAAGGCACAACCACCCAGAACAATGGTGCCACTAAGGCGCCCCAACACTGTGGCTAACAAGGCTGTCACCAAGGAGCAGGTGGCCTCGGCATCTACGGCATCTGCCGAAAAGCCAGAGGCAAGCGTGGCAGCTATACCGCAGTCGCCGTCTGGCACGCAGCCAGTCATATTAAAGGCCAAGCGGGCTTCTCCCAGCACCACGCGCCCAGCTTCTGAAGGGAGCACATCGTCCGAATCAAAGCCACCTTCTCGCAAGTCTAGACTGGCTGTGAAGTTCCCCAATGCCCCCTCTTGAGGTCTGCTGAGCTGGTCACAAGTCGACTTTGGTATCTGAGGGAATGGTTGCTAAGATCTTTGCACAAGGATGTTGGAACACAGCCTGTGGACACACTGTTGGTTTTTAAAGTTGGATTTGACGGACTGTAACCGAGCATAAGCTTTTTTTTCTTGGTCATGCCATTCATTTTCTCTTTCATCTTCTACATCGGTTTTTGAAATTATTATACTTTGTGCATAGTGGTGTTTAATTGCTGCTTGCTTCCTCCGGCCACTAGTTTTCCTATGCTACATGACACATTTTGTTTTTAGATATGTTTGTTGTGTAAAATTTTTAAAGTTATGCATCATAATTGGTTGTATTCTGTGTTTACAATACTGCTTTTTGATATTATTTATGAGGCTATAATTGTTAAAATTCGTCATTTACTGCTTTGACACTGTTTGTGATCCCTTTTTCATCTTTCAATGACAGGCTTATTTTCTTTTTGTTCCTTTCATTGTCCATATTACAATTTTCCGAGCGAAATTGGCCCTCTTACTTACCTTGAAAGACTCCAGATATTTTGTCCTGGCACTCATTGGTAATTAGTACAAAAGTACAGCTGCAAACTACATTCAGTGATGTCATGTTCAGCAGGGGCTTGTGACTGTTATGATGTAGGTACATGCTTATTATGACCTGCAGCTTAACAGTGCAGTGGCATGTTCAGGTGTGTTCCCATTTGTAGCAATAAAACACTGCTACGCATGGCTGTACCAGAGAGACAAGAACTTGATACACATGTTACCTGGTAAAGTGAGTTTTAATAATCACCACTGCATTGCAAGTCCCCCTATTTATTACTAACTGTGCACCGCTGAACAGATACATAAGGTTAAACGTTTTATTTATTTTTTTTTTTTTTCCACGATGAACTAAGGTACAATTTGGATGCGTAAAATCAAGTTGCTCTTATATAATTGGCATGTAGCTAGCAGCTTCTTGGTACATTATGGCTTGTTTCTTACAAAACTTCATTTTATTTTCTTTCAGTGCACAAAAAGGCCAAGGTATTATTTCTAAGAATGGTCATTTTCTGACAAATTCCTCCTGTCCCAACTCGTTAGTGCAAGTTTACAAATGACGAGTTGTGCATTTTTGAAGAATATTTTGCTGTTGTGATATAATCTTGATTGGAGTTAGCAAAATTATTGCTTAGTGGGACTTGCTTTTTAACTTTATAAATCCTTTAGCTCACTGATATTTCTGTTACTCATTTGATTCAAGGATGTGGTAATCATGAAAAATTATTGTTCATTCCATCTTCACTTTTGGTTTGTCCTCATACAGTGAACCACTGTGTATATTTGTTTCATGTTGCTATCATGTCAGTCACATATCTTTGTGCTCTCGTGTGTACTGAACCTACAGCAGTGCACTTGGTTGTAAATATTGTTTTATTAGAGAGCCTGGAATTGCCACCGACAGTGCCATCTTCAGTGCAGCTCAATTTGGGTAAACTTAATTCTGATATTGGCAGGTAAGTTTAATTGGCAGACACAAAGCACATTATATGTGTAAATAAAGCCTTAATTTAACAAAAAAATGTGCTTTGTGCATAGACATTTTTCCATGGCAATTGCATGTTTTTTGGACAGTGGCGCACTCTGCAGCAGATTTCCTTAGTACAGTGAAAGACGAGCTACAAGTGCTGAGTGTCCGTGCTTAGATATCTTCTAGTTACGGCGGTCGGGTGGCATGCCTGGTCACTGCTTCGCACTTGTCAAAGTTTGAGTTGCTGCTTCCATCTGTTGAAGCTTCTTGCAACCAGACATACTTGGCAAAATTGTTACCAAACAATTAAGTTGTTTGAGTTGCAGATGCCATCTGTTGAAGCTTCTTAAAACCAGGCATACTTGGCAAAATTGTCACCAGAAAGCTGTATCTTCCTTAAGTTTTGAATTCAAGGTTGGCAGTTGGCTTATGAACATGCCTTGAATAATGAGTGTTGATTGTCGGCAAATAAGTGTATGAAGGAAAATGATGGGCTTGTTATGCATACTAAAGGAGCTAGCAGCCACTGAAAATATTGATAATGTGATATGCTTTAAGAAGGAACTAATGGACCCTAGTCCGCTGTGTAAGGCATGTTTCAGCTCCATAGCTTCCACTCCACTGCCAAAAAGAGTTGCACAGTATGAGAGGTTCCATGAATTCCGAACTAGAATTAGTGTTTTTAACCCCTTAGTGGATTTAAGTGAGCCGTTTTTGTAACCCTACAGCCAATTTTGGCACGAGAGCAGCTCATCGTGCCTTTACTTGTACTCTGTCCAGTACCAGTTTTTAATTTTGCTTTTATGGTTCAGCCCCACCGCGGTAGTGCAGTGGTTACGATGCCCAACTACTGTGCCGAAGTGCCCGGCTTCGATTCTGACCGCCGCCGGCTGCGTTTCGATGGAGGCGAAACGAAAAGGCTTCTGTGCGATATCAGTGTACGTTAGATCCCCAGATGGTTGAAGTTACTGTGGAGCCCTCCACTACAGCTCCACTTTCTCTTTCCACTTTCACTCCCACTCAGGTGCCCACAGCAACAAATGTGACAGATACTGAGTCTTTCCCTTCCTGTGAAACTAATTATTATTATTATTATTATTATGGTTCATTTCTGCCGACCAAATAAAAATTGTTCGGTTGAAAAAAAAAGGGGACATTTTTATTCCTTATATAAAACTATATTGTCATTTTGTGAAATAAAAAAATGAATATTTCTTTTGTTTTTTTAAAGAAAATGTTTAAAAAGCTTTTAAAAACATCTTAAACCACTTTTTGTTGGAGCTGCTGTTTTTCCTTGAAGGGTGGAGGAGGCTCCTAAAGCTGTTTTTGTTACTTTTGGACCACATGGGGTATGCTGCCATGTTCAGCTTCTCATGCCGATCTCCAAGTATGTACTCGCTTTCTCATTATGTCGGATTTCTCATTCCTTTTTGTGTAAACACAATAAAAAAGTCATTTATTAAGAAATTATTCTTAACATATGGCTTGGTAGTTTAAAGTAGAAGGAATGGATAGTTGGAACTCCGTCCAAATTAGCGGTGCAGCGAAATCTTGTAAATTTGACTCCTGTTGATTCTGATAATTCGAACTAGCAGCATGGTACATGCATCTCGGTTGACGCCCATGTGTTGTTGAGGTTGATTCGGTGGAGGTCATGTCGATATGACCAAGAAGCCTGAAACTGCCCAAATTGACGTCCTTAAATCCGAAATTCACTGAACAGCGGTGCCCACACACATCGAACGTTCTGCGGTAGCCGCGACAATGGTTGGAAGTCCCCCATTGGCGAAATATAGCCCGGCAGCATAGTTTCGCTGTTATTCATAGTGCCTCACCGCTGTTGTCAAGTGTGCATTTTGGCCAGTCATGCCGTAAGGCCCACGCATATTTCCTTTTCATATATCTGCGTGCTTCCTCATCAACTACACTCAACAATCATGTTTTGAGGATGCTTCGTGTGTGTGGGAGAAAACATCTTCAAAGTGCGTTGGGGCTGTTTATGAAGAGGCACACTGCTTCTGTGTTGCACTGTGGGAAGGGTCATGGGGTCACCTAGGGAACAAATTTTCATTTTTTTGTGTGCAAAGCAAAGCAATTGATGAAACTGCAACGAATAGTCGTCGTTGCTTAATAAGTTTTCATTTTTCATGTTTTGACAATTGGCCATATTCCAGGTGTTGATTAAATGAAATTGCTGCGATGCAAACAGATTTTGGTAATTTCTTAGGGCCATTGTTTGACGATTTTAACTTTAATTCAAACATTTCTTCTGGTCCCCTCGAAATACATTGCACAGAAGTTTAGTGTACAGTTAAATCTCGTTGCAACAGACACTCGGTTATAAGAGACATTTGAAAATGGTTTGGTTGGTTTTCCTATGTCTGCCATGTTAACAACATTGCATACAAGAGACATGGTTACAAGAGACACTCGGTTACTAAGGACAACTGTTTTAGGTCCCTAGAGTAAATTCACTATTTAGAAGAGACAAAACCCAGGTGTGCTCATACAATGCAGCTGGAGCGTACCAACTCGTACATGATGCACTTCAGATTGCCTTAGCTAAATTCTGTTCCACATCAGCATCCAAGAGACTGCTGAGGTACCAGAATCTTTTGAGGAACTCGCATCTGCAAATGGGGATCTTGTGTGCTCCCGAAGAGCTTACAGAGTGCAATTCTCATGCAGGTAAAGGGCACATGTTCCATACAGGATGACTAGGAGGACATTTCAGAGGAAAAGCGTCGGCATCTGAGAGTGACGAGCATGTAAGAGTGCTTCAAAGGTATTAGAGCAATAGGAAGGCCCGCAAAGTGAAGAGCTTTACCTCCAGAATTTAAGAAGGAATACACTCTGCACTCACAAAAATTCATACTAGTATGAATAACTTCTTTAAGCTTTACTGAACAATTTCCTGTTAATGCATGTGAATGCATTTATATGCTGATGTGCAGTAAACTGATCAATACAGTGCTTTTAGAATGTTTGGTTACAAGAGACATCTTTTTCGGATCCCTTGATTGTCTCTTGTAACGAGGTTTTACTGTAGTAGCAATGACAAATGAGCAACCTAGTGGAGTACGCAAGATGCACAAGCTTAAATTAAATCTAATTCCAATGATTGCTTTAATTTAGATCATATTGCCACAAACATTATTGCTCTCTTTGCTCTGCATGCTAAAAGATGCATTGCATAAAATTTAGAGGTGAAAATTGCTTTGAGACAATGTGGGCAAACAAAAAGGGATAAAGTATGAATTGGACACATGAATGAAAAACCTCATCAATATGTAGGATATGAGCTATAGATTTTGAAAGTGTTGCTAGAAAAAAATTTAGTTCTTTTGTCATTTTTGGCCACTAATGCCCCTTTCCTCCTGATGTTTGTATTGCTAGCTTATAGGCTACAGGAGTACACAGTATGCAGCACCCAAAATGTCTCTGATTTTCCAAGGACCATACTTATGCTATGTCTTTTTTTTTTTACTTTTTCTATGGGAGAACATTTTAGTGGGTCAGTCCTGCAGTATTAGGTATTAGTACTGGCACGGTAACATGGCTAGTCAATGACCAGCACCATGCCATCACATGAGTGAACGCTACATGTCCTGGGCTCGTCATATGTGACCTTATGCTTTGACATCATCACAAACATGTCTCTGAAAGAAGACTATAAAATTTTAATAACTGTAGTAGGTAGCAATAGGCTATGGTCTGCGCTGTCCTGTTTTGTTCCGAACAGAATTTACTTTTTGATGTTCGACTATATCAAACAAGCAAAAGGAATCAAAATTCTGCAGCTTATAGCTTAGTCTGGGGGTTAGCTTCTTGTTTATAGGCAAAAAGCTTTACCAGCAGATTACTTTTTGTCACAGAGAAGTCCGCAGGGACGTGGCAGTCACTGCAGACGAGCTATATGCTACTGTAGGAGCAACTGCAGATTCGTAAGTCACTAAAGTATAAATGTACCAGCATTCAACTGCTGCAATGGATAAATGAAATATGAACCTAACCGTTGAGCCATATTTTTTTAATTGACACATTTCTAGAAAATCTAGAAAATCAAGCCATTCATGGTTATAATATTCTAAAAGGACTCTAGTACTTGGGCTAGATTTAGATTTAGTAAATAAGTCATATTTACATTGGAGAGAGTGCAGATAGGCCATAAAATTACGTAAAAATGAAGCACATAAGCACTCTGGGGTGATTAGTGTTATTGTGATTAAATAAACAGACATGCATACCACTCGTACATCTTGCACATTGTTTTCTTGACAGGCTTGCCAACCTGCAAACTCCGTGGGGTGTGCCACTTAATTTGTCACAGACTCTGGGCCTGCTGCATAGACCATGTCTTCTGTTACTATACCTGATCCCTACTCTGGAGAAAATTCTGGCTGAAGCCACAGTTACACGGAGTGGAAAATTCAACTGCATAGTCCTGGCAAATGCTTGTGTGAATGTTCTGAGCTGACATGCTTATTTGTGATTAAGGTGATTCCCCTCTCATTCTTGAGAGTTTTCGCACTCCACTCCACATTACGACAAGTGCAGTGGTCTCACTGAGAGCATGTATATGCCAGCTGAGTGCTTCTTGTATGGATAGAAATTAATGCAGTTGCTTACACAAACCAGTTAACTAGCAGCAGCACTGAGAAGCAAGTTCTCAGTTAATTGATGATGAATTGTCCCAACCGTCATTGAATGAGTGCATGTCCAGAGAGACATGGCTGGAAGTTGTTAATTCTCGGCATGAAGACGCCTGGGGCTTCCCTCACAAGATATCACCACTATTGGGCAAGAAATAGAGTGGGAACGTCAGAAAGTTTGTTTAGCGGCTACCTCTTGTCTCTAGAAAACTATGCCAACTTGGTTTGAGAAGACTGTTTTCATGCGAAATGCAACTAGTATCTCTCACAAATGATTTGTTTCAAAAAATTGGCGAAGGAAACATATAGTAGACTGCATTTTTGTTATTTTGCCAAAGATTTTAATTACTGTTTCCTATCAATTGTCAACCATACTCATTTAGGTTTTTTAACTAGCCGTTCTCAAAATGTTCACATTAATGACTATAACTTCTCTACCATCCCCATATCATCAGTGTTCAGCATGGTTCAGTTTTAGGGCCACTTTTGTTCCCAATATACATGAATGATCTACTCACAGAAGTAAACTCTCATATAAGTTTATTTGCTGATGACTGCTTTATCGCATTTCTGACCCAAGTGACAGTGTCATTTAAGAAGGCCTTAATTCAAAAACTTCCAGGGGTACATTGGCTCATGACCCTCAATGTTACTAAAAGTAAACACGTGGCAGCTTCCTACCATTCAATTAACAATCCTGCCTCCTACTTCCACAGTAATTTTTTGCTAACGTCTGTAATATTGTATAAATATCTCTGCATTACATAGCAAATAACCTTTTATGGAAAATGCATGTTGTCTTTGTGTCTAATAACGTTGACCACATTCTTGGATAATTCCTTGGCCATTATTTCTTGATCATCACCGTGCCTGTAAAAATTTATCTTTACACAGCTATAATATAAGGCCCAAATTGGAATATGCATTCTCGGTTTGAGACCCCAAACATCCAAAATCTATTAAGAACCATGCAGCTCGTTCTATTCTTTCCAACTACTCAAAAACTACCAGGGTACCTTCAGGGAAAGGGACCCTTAATATTTCCCTGATCTTGTTCTCCACCACAAGTGCATTCAATTTTGCCTGTTTCATAAAATTTAGAATAACACAACTTTTAAATGACGTTTATTCCACTATCCTATGTGTCATCCAATATTGATCATCAATTAAAAGCGGTTCTACCATGCACTCATCTAAATTAAATCATTCTTCACACCTACAATGAATGGAACCGTGCACCTTCATGCCTCCATCGCCAGCCAAATCTGACACCTTCAAGAAATGTGCCTATGATTTTGTATAATCCTCTCTCTAATGCCGGGCTCAAACTTCCCAGTCAAAAAAACCATTGGAACCAATTGGAATCTTAATGGGTACCAGTTGGACTCAATTGGTTCCTATCGGAATTTTCTTTCCAGGTGGGCAGTCGAATTGGACTCTCCAATGGGTTCAAATTGGAATTCTCATTACATCTTGAACCCATTGGAAAGTCCATTTGTAAGTCAAGTTCCAAATGAAGAGTTCAGTTCCATTTGGAATTCTAGCATTCCAATTGGTTCCAGTTGGATAGGCCAATTGGATCTGCTACTTGTGCAAACTCTTGAGCCCCATTTGTACATAACTATAGTACTAATAAGTTCATGTTGCAAAGGAAAACTCAGTTTGACGAATGTTTGCCAAATGCATAGCCCAATTTGCCAAACCCACTGCATTCAATGGGTCTCGCCAATTGAGTCCAATTGGTCTGTCCAACTGCACTGAGTAGATCCATGGGAACATTCGCATATTTCACAAAGAAAGCAAACACAATATTCTGTTCATAATAACAACTATGAGCAGCTTAACCTGTTAAACAATTTACATCATCTGCAGTGTCGCTGCAAACAAAATTATTTAAAATAACTGCACTCAAATGGCAAGGGTCACTGACCCCAGCATGAGAGTAGGATATGAATGGTGTATATATGTAAGCAGGAGCAGAAGCTTGTTTGCTGGGTGTATGATAGTGATCTCGCGTATATGCTACTGTGCAACTGTATATTGTTCTTATAGATGTGTGCTTGCCTGTACTTCATTTCCATCAGGCATGTATATTGTAAGATTCCACATGCCTAGTAAACATGCAAATCTTCAGTTAGTCTTCCTTTTGTCCCAATTGGCATGTCCAATTGGACCCATTGTATGCAATGGGTGTGGCCCTTTGGATCCCATTGGAATATCCTTTGGACCAATTGGATCCAATTGTGTGCAGTTGGTCTCACACATTGGCTGCAATGGGTTAAGTGTCCGAAAACACAATTGGTTCCAGTTGGGAAACCAAATGGTTCCAATTGGAAATTTTCAATTGGTTCCAATGGTATTCTTGGCTGGGTTTGAGAATTTAGAAACATATAATAAATAAAATTTTTCGATTGCTTCATGTCAGTGAGAGCATGCATGATATTGCAGGCAGTATGCTGCTTACATCGAGCATACTCTGAATACTATCTACAAAATTCTTATTTTTAAAGTTTTTTTCCAAATAAAATTTGCACTGCCACATGAAAAAGCTGCTATTTCTGACTTTTTTTGATTCTAAAACTAGTCATTCATGCTCATTATTGCTCATGAAGCGTTATCAGTACACGTAACGTGACATGTGCACAGTGTTCCCTGCATGCACACTAGAGGGTTTATTGGGTAAACGCATCTTGCAAAATACAGTGCAGTACGTACCTCATTCCGTTTTTCAGGAATCCTCGAGCAATGCTCATTTAGAAAATATGTTAAAAACATTTGGTTGGTATATGCATATGAAATCCTGCACGACACGTGTGCTTTATCGTGTACACATATTTTATATTCCATACTTCAAAGACCCATGGTATGAAACATTACACGAGGTAAGCTGAATTCTCGATAATTCAAGCTGAAAAGAACCCCCATAGGGTTTCTCTTATACACATGTTGTAACAGCTAGTCCAAGGTCCGGTTCGAATGAACCATGACTTGCGAGTTGCGCAGAATGTTGAGCGATATTTACACCTTTCAAAGAAGAAAAAGGGGTACAACTGGCCGTAAAATGGAACGCAAAGATATTGGAGTCTTGGAATTGTTTACGGAGCGACTGAACAGTTTCAACGCGGAAAACGCGACCATGTACCAGAATGATGCGCAACGTGTAACGGTGTCAAACGAATTTGCACATTGAAAAGCACGCTTTGCTGCGAGTGGGATAAGTCTGGGCCGTTGTTTGGCTGACTGTTGTCTTTTAAGCTCATGGTGCAATACGCATAAATGAGTTCGCTTCCATTGAACTCGCTGATACGTTTTTATACCAATGATGGTGTTCAAATTCGTGCCCGCGGCGCCGTCTGCAAATATACTAGCAGACGACAAATCCCAGCCAGCCACGATTTCGTAGTAGTTTCGTACAAGCTATTCAGAATGTTCCTACGATCTTTAAATATACTTCGGAAAACTAATTTTAATTTGTGCTACTGATGTGTTCAGCAACAAGGAAGTAACTAGCCTTGACGCAGCTCAGCTCAAGTGGAGTAGCAAATCCTCTTCCTCAGCTCCACAGGTCCTAGGTCCTAGCGTCATCGATGTCAGTCAATTGCGACGGCGGACGCCGGCCAGTCATGCTCGGAAAGTTTGCTTGTAGCTGTTTATTGTCCAACCGCTAACAATGGCTAAAGAAGCGTTCGGCACGAGCTTCAAAGCGCCAGTTACTTCTAGAGCTTACGATGCAATACAGAACGTTGACGTCGATAGCCTAGCCGCGCTGCCGGAATGGGAACTGCGGCCGTTGCTTCCCTGCCTCGTTCGCATGGCGTTGTGTTCGCCACTGGATCAGCGTAAAGAATGGGCCCAGAAAAAGAAAACAGTGCTGAAGATACTCTCCGGCATTGAACTTGTCAATTCGCTTGTAGCGCTGCTTTCAATTGATTTTCATGCCCTTGAGCTGGATGTCAAGAAAGAACAACAACTTCGGTAATAACAGTACCACGCGCTTTCTCCTAGCAGTTGTCATGTAAATGCTTTTCCATCTTATTTTCTTTCAGGTTGAAGCTTGGAGGTCACTCCGGGGATAGCATATTGATATCTTCACTTCAGAACTCCTTGGCGCTAGAGTTTGAGAGGAGTGACGCGGCTAGAAAGCTACGACTGGTGCTTAGTGAGCTTTTGGCTTTCATCGCACAGGTGAACACTGCTAAATCATTTTATGTCAGATAGTTTTAGGCTGTTTCTAATGATGCTTTTTGCGATACTCGACCTCTGTGAGAGATGTTGCGTTTACATTTCGACATTGTCCTTCGCAGTCTGTTGGGATTGGCCAAAAAAAAAAAAAAAGTTTTATGAAATCAGAAATTTGTTATAAGCAGCCAGATAGCAAGCTTTGGAGGGTTGAAAAAAATCTTTTGCTTGAAAATCATCTGTATTCAATAAGTTACCTATTTTCATAATTTACCTTGTGAAATACTCCACGATACTTTGTTTCTTGCTTATAAAATTGGTCAAAATTTTATTGCGCTTGATAGCATCTTTCGCTTGATAGCATCTTTCGCTCTCCATATGTACACATTTATGTTTTTTTTATTATTAGCGTGACTGTCCATGACAAATACACAGATTTAAGGTCTATTCACACTTGTGAGTCACGAAGGGTGAGCGACTGGCTGTCGCATGCGACCAGAGAGCCACGCAGCATGATCAATGTTCACACTTGCAAATGCGACCTGCAGGTCACTTTCCACATCTTGTCTTTCTTGACATTCACTCCAGCTGAGCTTTTCATTGGTTACCAGTTTGCAACTAGCAGTCGCAAAGCTGGAAAATCAAGCAGTGGTCGGTTGGCCAGTGACTGTTGCTTTTTGGCTAAAATGGTTGCACAGTCTCTGTGCAAGTGTGAACGGGTCTTTAGTGTTGTTGCTATTCATTGCCATTCATGCACGCAATCAATCATCATTAGCCAGTCCCACAAGCGTGATGACAATTTCGAAGCTTGTTACATTCGTAACGTCCAAAGATTTGCCAAGGGTAGGGATTATTTACCCTTGCTTTTGCCAACGACCATCGTTTCATGTGGGTGTCTAGTATGTGTTTCAGGAATTCACTTGTCAGCTTGGCAGTTTGTAAAATGGTGTGCCTGGAGTACGTCACATTTTATTCATTATTAGGCAGGGACAAAGGCCCTTGCAGTAACTTCGATTTATATGCTCGTTTGCTCCAGCCAGGGCCATATTATTCTATCAAATTTTCAGAACTTGCTACTTTGTTTCAGACACACTTGATTATGTCAGCTTTCTCCTGTTATCTGCCTTTAAGGCACACACACACTTGCAAGCTTCAAAGAGCAAGTGAATAGTTTTAATTTTCATCCAAAGAGTGGGTTCATAGTGTCAACCTTCATATTGGCAAACGCAACCTGCTAGTCACATTCTCGAATGGTTGCATTGCAAACAAGAGTTGTACATCTTGACTATTACCAGCAAAAAGGAGCCTGACGTAGAACAGCTTTCTATTCACTTCAGAGGTGCAGCTGTTTGGTTACTTGTTTGTGTTCTGGGGTCAAAAGTTTGGAGATCGAGTAGGTCCAGTTTATCACATCCTCCTCTACTTGGAAGTGTATTGAATGAACCTTGTGGTTATTGCTTTTTCTTCACATTACATGACCTGCCCATATAGTAAATTTTTGTCTGCATGTTTTTTCTTGCAATGATGAGCTAAACATTAGCTTATATGGTTCACCACATGCCTATGACTGCTGGATTTTTTATGAAATATTTTCTCTCATGCCGGTCTGGTATCAACACCTGAATGATGGTTCTCTTGTCAAATTTTAAACTGTGATATAATCACTGCTTCATTGTTTTAATTCGCTCATTGCTAAAGCCAACTTGCTTCAAGAACCAGAATGACAACGAATGAAGAAGTAGCAATTGCGCTGCAGATTTTTCACATCTCAAGCAGCCTGCATTAAACCTTCAGTTCAGAGCCATCTTTTGGATGTGGATGCCAAAACAGCATGAGCAAATAAATTTGGTATAGAATTTGATATAAAGTGGTTACAGATGGAAACCATGTAGTGATCCATGTGTATTAATTCTTCACACAACATTACAAAGAACAACACACAAGCAAAATTTGGTGTCTACATTTCTTTTATGTTCTTGGCTTTTTTTATTTATTTATTTCCAATACCTCAAAGACCCAGGAGTTGGGTTTTACATGAGGGTAGGTTTGACACAATTATCGCCATTAACAGAAAAATTGTTCAATGGCAGTTTTGAAATGGCTTGGGCTAGAATGGACGGTGTCAGCGGGAAGATCGTTCCAGTCGATGGCAGTCTTTACAAAAAATGATTTGAAGTGTGTTGTTGTTCGGACATGTGGCGGATAAACGGCCAAAGTGTGGCTAATGCAACTGGATGTCCGATGGATCAGCATGATGACTGCTGTGTTAGGTGATAAGGCATGATAAAATTTATGAAATAAACAGAGTTTAGATATTTTACAGCGTGCTTGCAAGCTTGGGAGACTGGCATTAGCTTTTAGATTAGTGACACTAGTATTGCGAGAATAGTCAGACGATAAATCTAGCTGTGCAGTTTTGGGTTTATTCATTGGTAGATGTCAGGTTTTGAAGATGCGATTCCCACAATGCGCAGACGTACTTCAATCTGGGCCTTACAAGAGTTACATAAGTTAGATGTTTTACGGAAGAAGGTGCCTGAGCTAGTTAACGTCGAAGGAAGCCCAAGTGCGCGGTTAGCATCATTAGTAATGGATGTAATGTGTGAATGCCATGCAAGATCACTGGAAATTGTGACACCTAAAAATTTCAAAGAAGCTACCGAGGAGATAGTAGTACCGTTTAGTAAGTAGTTGCACAAACAATAATGCTGGTGTCTGTGGAATGTAATTAGGGCTGTTTTGTTAACATTAAGGGTCATTAACCAATTTTGACACCATTCCTCGACTTTTGTCAGATCGGCCTGAAGAGCCAAATTATCAGTAGGGTTATGTATGGGAAGGTAATTTAACAGTCGCCGGCAAAAAGGGTGGACGTTGGAAGAAATGCAGCTGGGTAGGTCATCAATATATATAAGGAAAAGAAGAGGACCAAGTACGGTACCTTGGGGTACACCAGAGAGAACAGGGGTGAAGCTGGAAGAGTAATTGTTAGCGAGAACAAAATGGTTAGCGGTTAGTAAGGAAATCTTCGATCCAATTGAATACAGATGCATTTAAGTTAGTTCTTGACAGTTTTAGTAATAGTTGCTTGTGGGAAACCTTAGCAAACGCTTTTTAGAAATCTAAGAAGAGTGCATCAGTAGGAATATTAAGGTCTAAGTTGGAACTAATGTCATTTAGAAACTATGCTAGTTGAGTGTCACATGAAAGGCCTTTCTGAAAACTGTGCTGATTGGGATGGAAAAATTTGATGGATGTTAGGAAGTTGACGACATGAGAGTAAATAATGTGTTCCATGATTTTTGAACACATGCTTGTGTTTTTGAAAACACGCTTGTTACGGCAGCCGCTTTTCAATGGAGGCAAAAAGCAAGGCGTTCATGTACTGTGTAATGTCAGTGCAAGTTAAAAAACCCCATGCGGTCAAAATTTCTGAGCCTTCCACTGCAGTGACCCTCATAGTGTTGTTGCTTTGGGACGTTAAACCCTATAAGCCAAATCTTTTTCTACATCCCTTTTTTAACCTCTTCCCAAATGTTGCTCAACATGTGGCATGACCTTGCATGTTGCATGCTTGCCCAGGAACCATGGACACCACGATGGCACACCACACGCATCTTTTATAGCGTTGGTCAAAAGATTTTAGTTATGCTTCTTGTCTCCAACATGGGAGTTATTTTATCGATGGCAGTGCAAGCTGTGTATAGGCGGTTCGTCTCTTTCCTGTAGGAGGATGCAGTGTTAACCATTGCTATAATTTTGTGAGTTTCTATTATGAGGATCAGAATTGCAGGGTATGAAAAGCATCAGTAACATCAGGGGGCGAATTTAAGTGTGGATGGCAGTCCATCTTCCCCCAAGTGAGAAATTCTATATAGAAGATCATGTTGAATCCAATTTTTTGACAAAAAAAGTTATGAAAATACATGATTCAAATGCTCCGCCATCCCTTACTGCCCTTTCCTGGGCCAAGTCCATAAATCTGTCCCTGATCGATATAGGTATATTACTTCACGGTAGCACTTTTTTGACAAATCACTGTGGTGCTTTTTAAGCAGTAACACACTTGTTAATTTTAGAGGAAGAACTCTTCTGTTGTCATGTTGCATTACTTTGTGTTACAGATCTTGGCTCTTATTGGGTTAGCATGTTGTGTTTGCAGTCCTGTGTAGTGCTTCTATTGGCTCCCCTGTCTCACATTGCTAGGTCAAGGAGAACAGAAGTGAACCCGGCACAAAAACGTCGGACCTTTTTGACAATGATGTCTACTTGGACGAGGTGGCAGACGTCATGTGTATTGCCCACGCAGGTAAAGAGTTGGTACTGTTTCTTGACAGCCCTATTAGCATGTGACTCAGTAATGGATGTTCTCATAAACTATTTTTGCTATAATACTGAAACTTAAACTAATATGTGCTCCTGTAATGCTGTGTGCATAATCTTCCACAAGCATGCTTGCAGTTGTTCTCGTTTCTGCGGAAGTGGCACTCTAGTGAAAGGTGCACTGGCTGATGTTTCAGAGCTTCCGGGAATCCTGCACATTCAGGACATTGCAGAGACGCTCATTCACCTCAGGAATGGCCCAGACCTCTTGTGCCGACTCATTGCCAATGCTCCTGACAGCTTTGCAGAGGGTGAGCCACACCCATGCGGTGAACATGCTCGAGCTCAAAATCAACCATTGCCTTTTCCCAGTATTCTTTTTTTTATGCCGAGAAGAGGGAATAGCACTTCAAGCAGCAGGTGCTGGCTGGTGAATGTGGCAGGCAGCGAGACATAATTAGACTTTTTCACAAGGCTGCTCTGCGCATGCGTGCCTGTCCCCTTGCTGAAAACGAACCACTAGCCCCAGCTACATATGCGCAGTTCTCGGCCTCCGCGATCGGTGAAGCTGGAGCTGATCTCGGGGGCCATGCGCAGTTCATATTCGTGGCAGGCGTATGCAACAGATGGTGGTAGCTGTCAAGAACACGCTTTGCCATTTCACAGGCGGCTGCATCTCCTAAGGACGTTTTCAACCAGCAGCAGAAGAATTTTCAACCACTCCCAGAGGGCACCACATTTTGTGAAAAAGGCGGATTGATAAAGTCTAAATGCAAAATAAAAAAATTAAATAGGTATATTATGATTTTATAATTGCAAGCAGCTTGTACTATGAAAAAAAAAAAAAAAAGAATGCTTAAAAAGCTCAAACCCACCGCAGTGGTGCTGTGGTTGGGGCACTTGAGTGCTGTACCCAAGTATGCGGGATTGAATCCCGAGCTGTGGCGGCTGCTTTTCGATGCAGGTGAAAGGCAAGGTCTTTGTGTGCTGTGCGATGTCACTGCAAGTTAAGGAACCCCAGGTGGTCGAAATATCCGGAGCCATTCACTGTGGTGTCTCTCATAGACTGTTGCTTTGGAATATTAAACCCATATTAATAACCCCATAATTATTATTAACCCCATAAACCAAACCCACTAAAGAGCTCATTTAAAGGATGCCAACAGTCTCCTTATATCACATTTAATGAAAAAGGACGCAGCAACAATGAAATTGTAAGGTCGCAGAGGAAGAGTGTGGAGAAAATAGCAAAATAGCGAGTCTGGAAAGATCTTTCAGGTCATCATTAAGACTCGTGCTCATTTAAGTACTGCTTCATTTATCAAGCATGCATATCTGATGCTTTCTTTAATGCTCTTGTTTTGAGTTCATTTGCCTTAGGTTCTCTGCTCATTAAATGTTGCAGGCATGTAATGTTTGTTTTTTTATTTTTTTGTTAGAGCACTTTCGGTTTCATATATTTTTTTGTTTCTTAGCATTGCAGCCATCAGTACTGGGGATTTGAGTATAATTGAGAAGCTATACTATAGTGAAGAAGCTCTCTGGATAAGTAGCGTTCATAAGGCTGGAAAGCGGTGCTGACTTGGTGGTATATACACAATGGAGTAGACACTACATGTACGCTTTCTTTCACTTCTTCCTTTGTATCTCTTAAATTTTGTGCTGCTCCACCATTTTAAATTTGTACCAGCCTGCGTAAGCTTCTGTATAGCTAAGTGATATACCCAAAAAGTACTTTCTATTATTGCTAATATTGTTAAGGTCAGTGACAAAGGCCCTATCATTCACAATATGCTTAATGTCATGGTGAATGGTTTGTATCTCCTTTAATTTCGAATCAAATTATGTGCCTTACAATTATTCAGGCTGAAGCAAAGTGGGGCTCTCATTGGTGGTAGGTGTAGTAAAGACGAAGTGTGTTTGCGTGCGCAGAACGGGGAAAAGAAATAATTCAGAACGGCTGTAGAGCAGTCGATTGCTGCATACTGTCTGATTGCGATGCAGCAGCAGGCATATAGAGGGTTGTTTTGAAGCCATTAATCTCGGGCAGATAACGGTTAGTCAAGGATAATTGACTTTAGTCACAGTAGGACTGCACTGGGCAGCTGTTGCTAGCTACATTGACCTGCCCAAATTTATTTGATCAGGGTAATGTTCCACTGAGCAGTCGGACAAGATCCGCATTCAGCCTTCTTGGCTCCATTGAGGGGGAAGGGAGTCTTCAGAGCCCCTTTCAACTTTTTTTGGAAATATAGCATTTTTGAAATCTGCAGCCCACATTCTACTATCTATGAAGTTTCTCATTTATTGTTTTGAATATTGGCTATAATTATTCCTGCTAATATTTATTCCTCATCTCTGTACATTTTCCCTCATTTTCTCAGAACACACGTTTTTCCTATTTGCAAGTTTACATGAAAGATATTTCTACATCTAGAGCTGATGAAGCATTAATTTTTGTCTGAACATGATGATCTAAACATGCAATGCGAGGTGGATGAGAAACACTGCGAAAGTGTACACTTGTTTTTGTTTTGGAAAGTAAAAAATGCGGACTTTATTTTGTTTCGTAGCAGACCGTACTGGTGAAAGTTATACTATAGAAAGTTAAATAATTTTACCTGGTTTTTGTAGGAAGCGATGCATATGACTTGCTGTACAATTTATTGGCTGTTTCCTGTGCCACTCGATTATTTTTGTTGGTGCTATTTGCGTGTGATTTTAATTACATCTCTGAAGAAAGGTGAGATTACACATTTCGAGTGCAGTATTGGCTGAATGAAGCCACTGTGGCACGGTATGTGGTGGTTGGAACTGCAGTGTGTGTTCTTTTTAAGTTTAAAGGAACAATCTGCTGCTGGAGACGAATATGAAGGCATCGGCATATTCTCATAGATCTTACTACTTGGCAGCAGTATCGAGGGGAGAACTTTAAACAAGAATTTATATTTTAAATTGATTAGGAAAGTCAGGCTTTAGCAGATGGTGGCGCTGTACTGTGTCCTTTTGTTGCTACTAGTATATCATCTGTTCGGAGTGCCTGAAGTGAATATACTACATATTATGATTGTGCCGCAGCGTCATACAGAGAGGTATTTGTGTTCATATAATTTTAAGGCAGCCTGCTTTTTTCTCTTTCAGTAATTTACAGCTACTTCTGCTGTTTAATCTTTCTTCAATTGTTTTTAAAATGTGTTGTTTAAAACAGAAAACTGCACTACAGATGACGCTGCCGTACTTGTAGCAGCGCTGCTTTAAGCCAGAACGGTTTTTCGTATCTGTGGTAGGTTTTACCGAGTTTATTTTGTTTAGGTATTAATTTCATTCTATGTCAACATATTTTGGTGCTCTCAGTTATAGCTTTAACGAAAGTCTGTGCCTCTTACCGTAAAAACCTGCATAAAATACATACGAGGTTTTTTTCCCGGTTTTAGCATGTCAGATTTCTGCCTCGTATAAGAATTTCAGCCTAAATTCGCTGTTCAGGTCTCATTAATTAATCAGCACAATTAGCATCAGACTTCCGGTTAGTGGAAGCGCTATCTGGCGATGGTGTTGGCTGGCTGTTTCGATGGTTTTGGTTTCACTACGCTGACGCTACGATCATCGCGACCACGGTGCCCGCGACCTGCACGCTGCCAGAAGCAGGCCGAGCACACCTCACACGATGTTCATACGGCTTGGTTAAAATGGGGCTTGATATGGCCGGTAGTCACCTAAACTATGGCATCTTACCCTTAAAGGTGGAGATTAAGTGCACCCACAATTTTCTTTTCCTCTAGTGTGCCTTGCCCTGATCTCCAATGGTGACAAACAGGATGAAGACACACCTGGTGGCTGTGTGCGTATGCAGGCCTTACATTTGCTGTGCAGCATGAATCCACCACAGGCACTGGTGGTTCGGGCAAAAGCGGTGAGCCTTCCTTCTTTTATGTGGGAGTTTGTCTGACAATTAAAACTTAGCTGCACATATGAAAGTATTATTTTTTTCTTTTTCTAAGCAGGTGAGATGTCAATTGTTGCTTCATAAATTTATTACATTTACCTATGCAGATCAAGAATGTCATCAAAAGCAATATGCAGTTAAAGAAAGGTTTCTGGAACTGGCTACTAAAGGTCTTGCGAAATGGCAGTCTTGTCAGATACGAACATATCTTTATGTAGACATGTGCAGTTGCTATGCAGAAATGAAGGTTCAATTCAGGATTTAAAAAAAATGTTGGCGGGGCACTCACACAATGTCACACCAGTTTCGGCATGAGCTGCCTGTGTGTAAAGGGATTTTTACGAGAGAATGTGTTTGGCCCACATGAGCAACCAGAACTGTGTGGTTATGTGGCTGATGACAGGGTCATGTGATCCTGCTGTGTGTGATGACATCATTTCTTGCAGATAATGACCATGAGGTCTCGAAGAAGTCTGGTTATAGCAGCTGATGCTATAAAACTAACGTTTGTCAGTTTACGGAGTCATTTCTTTTGCTTCTTTAATATTGCCGAATGATCTCTCTATGCATCGCGGTGACTTTTTATGGCAGTTGAGTGTAAGCCGCAGAGCTGAAATTATCCATTTCATTGTGCGCAGAAGAATGGTGTGACTTAAGATCCAGCGAAGGAGCAGTTTTTTCCATTTTTGTAAGGAGCATGCCAGGATTGCATGCAAGGAACCTTCCCCACTGTTTATTTATGCAGTTACTCTCTGGCCTTCATGTATCCATGTGTTGGCTCCACACTATTTTCATGGTCTCAGTTATACTTCTGTAGGCTCATTCCTGTCATATTATGTTATGTAAACTAAAGCACATGTTTCAGGCACATTAAAATGTATTTATACTTGCAAAAGAAGCAACCAATATTGACCCTTGCCGGAACTGTGCAAGAACTACCATAAAATGCTGACCTACCCTTTCAACACAGTAGGTTACTGCGTCCATTTCACATACTTGAGTTGATATCTTTGTGCAGATTTCTCGGCTGTGAGTGCCTATCTTGCATTTAAATTTGGGGTAACTGCACCTTTTATAGGCAAGATATAGTATTCAGGTCACGTTCACAAATATGGATGCTGTGCCTGAAGAGGTTAGGTCCTTGTCTATAGATAACAATTTCTTGTTAACTCGTAGTTTACTGAAAAAAAAAGTTGTTTAACCCTTTCGCTGTCACGAACCTACCGGTACGTTTTCGCGCTTCCCCCCCACAGTGTCACCGACGTATCGGTACGTTCTATATCCTGCGCTCAAAACTTTGTGCTTGAGCGCGAAGCTCGCGCCCTTGGACAGGCTGAGCAATCTGTAATATCATTCTACAAGTTCGTATTTACGCCCCACGTTGTGTTGGTACATATATATTCTGAAGAGCATGGATTGACTGCGCCCACCCCCGCCACTTTCGTTGTTGGGGGGCGCGCTCGCTTTGCGCGCGCGTTTCACGGCACGTGCGTGTGGTTATGGGTTCAAGGGTTGTTCTGCCATCTGCCACAGATTTGCAGGTCTTTATTTTGATTCTGTTAGTGTGCCTACTACGCCGCATCACGTTCAGGGGCTCGTGTCTTTCGGGCACGTGTCTGTTGGCAAGTCAGGCTGGTTGTTGACCTGTTGTAAGTTCTGTTAGCATGAGTTGAAAAAATTTACTTATTGCACTTTTCATGCACTTCGACCAGTGCCTTCTTTGTAATCTGTCTTCCTGTTCTGAGGTGTGCGCATTGCCTCGAGGTAACAGATGGCATTCATTACCATCCTCATACACCAAATGCTCTGAGCGCTTCTCAAGTTTACGTCTCATTGATGAGAATGAAGAACACGAATATCACAACTAAGTGAAGGCATAAAATGTGTAGGCATGGCCAGCATCAATTTTTTTTACAGTTTGTTGTGCACTAAGAACGTGATCCCAGAGCAAATGTGCCAACATTCTTTGCACGCGAACAGTCATTTCGCCCGCGAAGGGCGTGCAGGGTCAGAGTGCCATGATTTCATCAGAATGACAGACAGGAAACACCCCCCGTACGCTGGCTGTAAAGAGTGCTTCGCCGCCGCCGCTCAAGCACGGTCATGGTTATACTTGGCTGTCATGTGTTGCTGAGCCTGCTTTGCATCATTTATTTCCTGTTTGGTTTTACTGCGGCAAATATTGTTTGATGGTCAGTGAAGTAATTTGCCGTTGTTTCAACCCTGGCAACAGAGCAACTTGAGTTAAATGACTCTCTCTGCAGGTCTATACTAGCTGTGTTCAGTATAGTCGTGTTCTCTGTACTGTTGTCACTGGTCAATGGTGCGCTGTACCAAAGCGCTCAATTCTGAGCGCCTCTGCACCACCATCTGCAATTGATTTTGATGCGGTCGTCGTGCCACTGTTGTGCTGCAAAACATTGGGGCACTCACCGAGGAGGAGGTGCAAAAAAGTCATGCACGTGTTGATGGAATTAGATGACGCGCACTGCCGATGAGATGCTTGTAAACATTGATGGTCAACTTAAGGACAATTTCCCCGTCGTCGACGGATTCATTGTCCATGAAAATAGAGGAGTTTTTCCAAGATCTCTCATGACAACCTGAATAGCCTCCTGAATTCAAAGCTAACAACAGCGTTTTCGTTGTAGTACTTAAATTGGGGTCTGTCTGAACCACTTGGGCTTGGAACCATGGTGGAATAACTGTGTTGCCGTGAAGGAAGCACGACCTCGTGTTCCTCATCCTTACGATTGGAGGACTCCAGGAATTTCATATAAATGATGTCAACAATGTTGTCCTTGAACTCGCAAGGCACGAAAGTAGGTGCGCCACAAGAATTTATAGCTTAAGGCCAACGGGAACCAGCAAGCAGGCGACAAGGCTCGATTGAAAAGTGCCGCACCAGTAATGTGTGGCACTGCAGACATGCTGCACCTGAACCACAGGAACCTCACTGGCACTGGCAGAACTTTTCACAGTTGATGCTGAGAGTCACTTCTGAATCGAACGAACCCACTGGTTCCCCGTTGAGTAGTAGCAATATCCGAGTCTGACTAAGTCCAGGTCGAACATGTCTTTCATCCTCTGTTTAAACCTAAGTCCCTTCCTGTTGAAATTGTCAAGTACTATCCACAGTTGTTGATCACTAGCATACACTGGAACGCTTTTTGCAATGACACTGATACACATTGAAGCACCGGTTCGAGGACATGGCTCCTCTCTGGCTGTCTGCGATTGTGAAGCAAATGCCTCGTGCCTTTATTTAGTTAAGCAGCGAAACATGTGGTTCCGTGTAGATGTGAGGTGAGCGAGCGCCGCCGGCTCTTCGCGTCGTAGTTGCAATGGTGAGTCATGTGGCTGATGCACCTCTACTCCAGCACTTGAAGGTTAAATTTACCATGTCAGTGACCTTTGGCTCAACAAGGCTAGTAAATATGTTTGCCACATCTCGTTACACTAAACTTCCTTGGATGGTGCTATACTCTCGGACAACTTTTTGTGGCTATGCAGCCAAAGCTACAGAGTCGAGACGCATCAGCTAAGGGCGCAGCAGAATATAGTCCCTTCATAAATTTCGCAGATTGAGCTCAGATTACCCCATTACGGAAATGTTCATGTTATTATTCCATCAATGTTTTACTACAATGTACAGTGTTAATGCAGTGCATTTTAAGATTAGTACACTACGCGGAGCAAACAGGATGGCTGTGCTATCTGTCGGGGTTCCCGAAAAGCTTACGTCTGCTTCTTCTGCTGCGCATACCCGCTGGTTTCTGCACACTTTTGCAATGCGCTTGTTTCAATAGCGTACGAGCATGGAACATTCATTAACCTCGAAATTATGTTCACTTGGGCCCTCAGTAGTAGGTTTGTTCGATTCAGCTGCACTCTTTGCACCAGTTCCATAAAGTTCTGAGGCAGTGCCGCAAGCGTACAACATCTGTTTCAGCAGTTCAGGTGCAGCATTGGCACCAGCTACTTACAAACGAATGGTAGAGTGCAGGCCTGGCCGTCTGCTAGCCTTGACGTCGCCAACAAGCTGCGGCCGGCTGTGTGCAACATCGCGTCAGCCGGCGCCAACGTTCCGGTTAACTTGATGAATGTTCAAATAACATGACAACGAAGTTTTGACATTGTTCAGCTGCGATGCTTTTGGTCTGTGCTTTGTAATAAACGACACTTGTCAACGAGAACACGATCGAGGTCTCCAAGGTATCTGCTACACATACTCAAGAAGTAGACACACGCATGCGGTGTGATGCATGATTATATATTTCAATCATGACCATGTGCGCTTCGATCGCCGGCTGCCGCAAAAGGTGCATATATATGCATTTGCACAAGACGTACTTAATGCGATGTGGAATACTTGAAAATCTTCATGTTTGGGATGATTAGCACCGTTGATCGAGCGGCATATACACAGGCGATAGAATTCATTCATTCATGAATATGCGATGCATATATGTACAAAAGCCGACCGCATGTGGTCTGCTATCTGTGAATTATATTGCCACTCACATCAACTGGCGCCAACATGTCGAATAAGATCAATTGTCAAACATCACATCGCAATGAAGCATTGATACAAACCAGCCTTGATCGATGTATGTGTATGCGCACCATGCGGCAGCTGGTACGAAGCGCAAACAAACTTAGATCACGATTGAAGTCAGCATGAACCATAACGCATGCACGTGCTTACTTGATAGACATGGTTTGAAGTATGCGTCGTTTCTTTGGCAAATACAGGCACCGTTCTCGTCGGCGAGTGGAATAAGGGTCACTTCACTGTTTATCACAACACACAAGCCAGCGTCGCGCAAGCTGTCTGCTTTCATGCGGCGGCTGCAGCTGGACCATTTCGGCACTGACCGCTGAGGAGGTGCACAATTTTGCTGAAATTTTTGTGAACTCGACCTGCACGACGTCTGCACTTTTTGAAACGAACGGTGTGGCGCAGAGGGTGCCATCTTGCATCGCTGAAACGAATGGTGAAGTGCAGCACCACGTGAACCAGTTCACATAGTGCAGGTGAAACGAATGGACCCAGTGTAAATAAACACATTTCTGTTTCGTTGCCGGCTAGAAACCTATTAGTTAAAGTATAGGCGTAACTGATGCCCAATATACCAGAGCTACAAGGTGTAGTAACACCGTGAGTAGGCTCCATCCCCGTAGCCTTGGCTGCATAGCCAGAAAAAGTTAGTTCTCCACGAGTATAGCTACATCATTGGTGAAGTGAAGCAACTGCGTGGCGAGAAACGCTTGTACATACGAGACAGCTGTCCTGTCACTGCTCTTGGCGAAGTAACGCAGTCATGAATGCCTCCCCCTACCCCTCCCCATACCTTTCTTTATATTGCCACGAAATATCACCAAGCATAGGAAGTAACTTTATGAGCGCTTGTTGCTTTATGCTGAGTGCTTCTTTTTTTCTGGGCAGGTGGAACTGTGCCGCATGCCTGGCCTGGCTGTGCTGCTGACCTTGGATCACTGCCGCAGCACAGAGCAGCAGAATGAGTCCAACTCCGCCGGAGATCTGGTGGCCTTTGTGAGTGGCCTGCTACTGGGCAGTGATGACAAGGTCCGCACCTGGTTTGCCCAGTATGTGCGCAGCTGCCAGAAGGTAAGGGGAGGTGAAAGCAAAGTGAAGACTCACTGTTGACCATTTAGAAACTAGCAACATCTTGTGTAATGTTCAACATGGTTTTAGACGGGGCTTTAACACAACTGTCCGAATTTATACATGATATTTCTTCTAACTTAGATTGTGGTAATCAAATTGATGCAATATTTATTGACTTCTCTAAGGGTTTTGACACCGTTATTCATTCTAAACTCCTGTTCAAGTTAAACCTGATGTTAAAGAATCCGTGTTTGGTTAATTGGATATCTGATTTTCTTTCAGCCCGCTCCCAGTACGTAGCATATAATTCAGGTGAATCATATGTGGCCCCGGTTTCTTCTGGTGTGCCACAAGGCTCCGTATTAGGGCCCTTACACTTTTTACTCTATATTAACGACCTCCCGAATAATATCACATCTAAGATTCGCATGTATGCCGATGATTGTGTTATTTATGACATCATTAATTGCCCTGAGGATCATTATCAACTGAACAGTTCATTAACTACATTTTCTGAATGGTGCAATAACTGGCAAATGAGTTAATTTTCGTAAATCTGTAGTCATATTTTTTAACAGCTCCTCCCCTTCTTTTTTTGCTTACTCATCTAATAGCATGTCACTGGAAAGGATATTTAATTATAAATATTTGAGAGTTATTTTCAGTACTAATTTATCTTGGTCCAAGCATATTGATTAGATTTGTAACAAGGCCCTCATGAAATTAGGATATTTAAGACATACTCTTGCTCAAGTTCCAAGTGATGTGAAGTTACTAATACATAAAACATTAATCCATCCCGTATTAGACTATGCATGCGTTGAATGGAACCCTCACAAACTAACTGATATTACCAAGATCGAAAGAGTTCAAAAGAAAGCCATTCGTTTCATTTGTCACCAGTGTCATCGTGATTTTTCGCCTACTTCTGCCCTCCTTTCTTTACAGCTTACAATACTATATCAAGTCGCCGGCATTTGGAATCGTTGAAATTCTTGTATTGCATCACTCATGCTCATTATCGACTTTCATCTAACAGTTACATTACTCCAGCTTGGCCTACTACCTCCAGATACTACCATGAGCTTAATATTGTCCCCTACGTTGCTTGACATTATCCATTTAAAAACTGCTTCTTCCCTCGTGTCATCGCAGCTTGGAATAAGCATCCTGGCTCACCTCGCTCTCTTCCTTCACAAAACTTTACTGACGCCGTTGCACACTGACCATCACACAGTCAAGTAACCTCTAGCCGTTATTAGTGCTATTGGTTTGTTTAAACTTTGTCTTGTTACTGCTCTAGTGACTGTATTGTATAATTATTTTATTGTATCATGTTCACCTCCCACTCCTGCTATAGCTACAGGTGGAGCTGGAGTATGTAAAAATAAATAAATAAATAAAATAGTGAGAGTATCTCTAAAATAAAGCGATTCTGTTGAGAAGACAGGGAGCAGTTACCAGTTTGATGAAAATTTTGTAAAAGGTAAAGGACGCATGTTTTCTTCCCAACTAAGCAGTTGCATGTAACAAACTCATGTTTCCAGAAAATGAAACAGGAGGCAGTGTTTTTTTCCTGCTATCATTAAAATGCCCCTCTCTCTCTTAATCTAAAATGTGCTGTGATGCATCATTTTTACTATTGACTGTTCTTGTGTGTTAGTAGTATTGCGTAAAAAAAAAAAAGTAATGAAGGCACCATATAATTAGTGTCTTCCTGTTGCTTTGTATTAGAACCATGAAGCAGTGACCTTGGAAACAGTCTTCAGCACTATGGTCCTGCCTTATGTTAGATTGGAAAATCTCTTTTGTATTTTAGTTGATTTTATGTTTTCAAGAGAACTTGTAGCCACCATCATCACTGTGTGCATGAGTGTGGGATCAGTTTAAGGACTGTTCCGTTGTTAATCCAAATGGGACACCTTCATTGCCACAAGGATGCTGTGCAGCATCAGCTGTAACACTGCCCTTCTGCTTCTGCCTGTGCCCTACAGAAGGGAGAGTCGGGCAAGGGCAGCACCCTGCAAGCCCTGCGCAAGGAGCTGCTGTCACGGCTCCAGGGGCTGCTGCTGTCCAGTCTGGAACAGCATGACCTGCCTGACTGCCGGGTGGTGCAGGCCAATGCCTTGCTGCGGCTCTTCTGTGCCCTCCGGGGCATCGCAGCCCTCAAGTGAGCCCCTTCCCTCCACGTTTCTTCCATGGGCCTTAGGTTGTAGTATTCGAATGTGTATGTTACCAACAGGTCCTGTGGTAAAGCTCCATCTAGAAACAAACCAGTGGTGTCATGCCTCTAGATTTGCAGCTTTCTAAAGTAACTCTGCATAATTACCGCCAATGTGCTCATGTCACCTGGAGGCACAGTAGCAATTGGTTGTTATAGGGATAGTATATCTAAAAACACTGGCCACAACCATCCACGCCACTGCTTCCGGAGCAATGTCGATAGGTGTGAAAGCCGTTAACGCTTGATGACTGCCTGGCTACTATGTACCTCTCTGCACCACTGTGATTTTCGTAGCGCTGTCAGTAAGTACAAGATAAAAGCATTACAGAGAGATAAAAGTGCAAACCTTAGCACAAATGCTTGCTGCGTGACCACCATGCCTGTCTGTGCCTGAGGACAATAGCATTACCACACTTCGCGCCCTCTGTAATTTCATTGTAATGGCTTCCACTTATCTTGGCTTCATGTCAGGGGCAAACGCTGCATAATTTTGTGTGTCTTTACATGAGCTATCGCGCTCTCCTAGGGTCACACATAGCTTTCTCAGCCTGCAACATTCATGCAAGGTCTGTGTCATAGACATGCAGGCCTGTAATACTCAAGCCCTTCCTCATCAAGTAAGTCAGTTGGGGGTTAGTGCCTATCCATTAATGTCTACACCCATTCTGGTTTAAATCTTGGTGTATCAGCTGACCATGTGCGTGGTGCAGGTTCACTGAAGACGAGATAGTGGTGCTGATGCAGTTGCTCACGTCTCACCCCCCGCCAAGTGCAGCAGGCATTCGCTTTGTCTCCTTGGGGCTCTGCATGCTGCTGGCATGCCCATCCCTGGTCTCCAGCCAAGAGCACGAGCGCCAGGCCACCCAGTGGATCCGCTGGCTCATGAAGGAAGAGAGCTACTTCGGCAGGTGAGGTCAACCACTGTGTAACAAGCATGGCTCTCTCGACTCAGTGGAGTAGACTGCGTATACTTCGAGTAGCGCAATGCTAGTTGTGCACTGGGGTCATCTGGCAGCAGGTGAAAAACCTTTCTGCACGTTTGCTATAGCACCAGTCCTTGCGATGAGGTTGTTTGGTGGAGCACATGAAGAAACAAAAGAACACACCTAACGGACCCATTTTTTCTACCTCTCTTGCATCAAGGCAAGGAGTTTATCATATTTACTTCCATAATGGATACACTTCCTACATGATAGCCTTAAAGGTCCTGTTCTCCAAAAAAATCGAGCATTGGCATTGTGAGCGAAAAGTCATGAAGATGCTTCTGGCAGGTGGTATTTTACAAGTGACATGGTCTAGCAGTGATTGGTCAGCAGGTTGTGTGAAGTCATGAGACTACATGGCATGGCTGAGTTGGCAGGAACTGCCAACTTGGGTTCCTCCTTTGAGATGGTAGGGCGAGATGGGAATCAAACTTTCTGGAACCCTTCGATCCCGAGTACTGCACCCTATACTCTTAGGCCACGCAAGCAGGTTTGTACGGCTTCACTAGAGCTGGGCTTTATATCTTTGTTGACTGGTCCTTCATATAATGTGATAGGCTATAACAGTAGGCTGTTGAGTATTTTGTGAGATAATAGACACCCAAATTAAAGGAATAGTGATAAAATGGGCAGCAAAGAGCACGTGCGTGAACAAGGATCTGCTGATGGGACCTAATTACGCTATTGCATCGTACCCTTAAAGGTCTTCCCAATTTTTGTTTCTTTAAAAAAGTGCCTCAAAGTGTGAGGGCTACATTTATTACGTGGAGTGAAACATCTGACGAAATTAAAAGCAGTAAAAGCAGGACTAAAGGTAAGTTGTTGCAATAGACAAACACCTACAGTTAAACCTGGTTATGTATAACGCAATTATAAAATGTCTGCGATTTTTCGTTACTTCCAGGTTTTCGTTATGTGCAGTTTTCGCATGAAGATCCAAAAGGACAATGCAAAATGAAAACCAAATTAAGAACTGAATGCAAGGTAACCACCTTGAAAGTGTTTACACTAAATAAATTATTCGAGGTTATAGAAGCGATGAACCACTTTGCGATCGTACTGAGGGCGCGGCGCGTCTGTGGCAACAGCCTTCCCCTTTGCCGCGGCTCGCGCGCGTGTCCGAGGGAGCGGGAAAAGGGGTTGGAGAAGGAATCAGTCTGGGGAAGAGCGCGTGCGTTTGCGCCACCATTGAGCGAGGAGGTGCCTGCGTCTTCACGTATGTTCTTTCTCGCCCTCTACCATTGCCCCTGGGAAGCCGACTGTTCCTCACGTCCTGGCATGCTCCGCTGTTCTGCAAACAACCGCATGGCAGTAATGGACGGACACTGCTCACCCTATGTCTTTTTTTCTTTGTTCTGTTATTTTTGCTGCTTTTTAAGCATGGGTTATTGTAGTGTCACATCCCAAAAGCGAAAGAAGCAGTGACTGCTGCATCTGCCACATAGGTGTGGCGTCGGCGCTGAAACAAGGCGCGTTGTGTCGACTGCGGCCTCTTGTTGCTATAGTTAAAGGTTCCTCGCACTTCAGTTCGTGTTTATAATACTTGCGGGCTTCTGTCAAATTTCCAGTAGTTCAGCATTAGGTAAGAGACAGTCAGTGCCGCAAATTCGTTATATCAAGGTCAACTGCTGCGACACGTTCATTACAGAGTTTTTAAGTACGCATTTCAATTGGGGTGGCTTTGGGGAATTGAGAAACTTCGTAATATCGAGGAATTCGCTACATGGAGGTTCGTTATATAGAGGTTTAACTGTAATTCATTATAACTCACCTTCTAAGTGAAACCAAACTCACTCCTCATGTTTTGCATATTCAAGAGAATGGCCAATAATGTTTTGTATCTTAAACCTGAACCCACTCATGTGCCAGTTCGTAATCACATCCAAAAGGAGCACAACTGAAGTTCACTATATTATAGCTCACAGCTTTCAGCGCGAAGCTTAACAGCGACACATTACTATGGCAGATCGAAAGAGAGGAACCTTTTGTGGCCAGGTGGGATTTCTATGGGTTCATGGCCTCACAGATCATTCTTGTTGGCTCTTTTTGCCACGGGTTAAGATATAGAAGTTTTGACATTCTACACATGGCGTCAAAGCTCCCTGCTAGCATTCACTGTTATCATTAGCAGGCTGTGTGCTGTAAGTGCATTTATTATGCGAGGGAAGAATCAGTTGTACTTTTTGGCCAAGAAGGTAGGGAGTGCGTTCATGATGCGAGTATGTTCATTTCACAAGTATGATATACCTTGTGCTATTAGATGCCGCAAGTACCTCAAGTGACAATGCAAGGCAGTTGTCAGCAAACACCTGCATCATTGTAGAGTTTCCGCTTCTAGATGTAATTGCGTGCTCTCTTGTCTGTTCAAGTAATACTCTTGTTTGGGCGAGTTGGTTCATCTTTGTCGTTTATGTGCCTTTTTGTGTCCCGTTTTTTGCGCAAGTATACATAACCTTTCTCTTGTCTGTGTGGTAAGACGTCTGCAAGAAAAATTATTCATGTGAGCCATAGGTATTGCAACGACCTTCATCACTGTTTTGAGTCTTGCGGAGTGTAAGAATTTTGGGGTGAGGTCAAGGGGCCATGATATTGTGTAATTATAGCTGTAGTTTAGTGCAACTTTTTTATCAAGCAAGTAAGCTGGCAAGGTTGTATTGCTGTAAAATGTTGTTTGGTTATGTTTTTTATTGCTGATGGCACATGGCCTTATCACTTTGTGATGCAAGAGGGAGCCAGGCTTTTCAGGAATTGCTGTAGCCATGCCTAACAAACTCTTTCAACAATGTTCGACATGACCATTTATGCTTGATGATTTGAATGCTGCTGCTGTTTTCAGATTGGATGAGGCTGAGAGTGACCGGCATTCTTATCCTCAGAAATCACTGAGCACACTTGCTGCTGTTGCCACCACCAATTAGTTTTGTGGCCACAAGGTCACCAAACAAACTTCTGCACCAGCCTGGTCGTCTATTATCTTCCATCATGCCCACCATCGCAGGCACATAATGGCAACGTTGGACAAAATCATTTGACCTGATTAATGGGAGAGGCACAGTTGAAGGGTGCCATAAACGTTCCATTTTATAATGCTGAGGAACATGCTGTGACCTCGATTGGAAAGAGCTTTATTTGGTAAATTTCATAACTTAATGACCAAACCAAGTTTTTCTTGTGGATATACATTGAGTCAAGTGCATTCTTGAAGTAATAAAATAGTTTTTCCCTCTTATGGACTTAGTTACATCTAAATCTTATCCTACTCCTCACACGAAGGTGTGACGAAACCTGGAGGCTTATTTGACTAAGCAGAATGTTCATTTGGGCAAGTTGGTAGACGTTCATAATTGTAAAACAGCACGAACAATGGTAGACAAGAACGAGAAAGACACGGGACAGCGCTCGTCTCGTGTCTTTCTCGTTCTTGTCTACCATTGTTCGTGCTGTTTTATAAGGCTTATTTGAGACTTTGGTTGGACAAGTGCTTTGATACACATGCACCTGTCACATCAAATGAATGCCATGTGGCTTACAATCGTCATCTAACAAAATCTATAGCTTTGAAAACAACTGTGCCACAGTATTGCGTGGAACAACTGCACATGCTTAAAGCATTTGACTGCACACATCCATCAGTGAGACTATTTTTTACATGCATGGTTGATGTAAGTTTACATCCTTCTGCAGCCAGCAACTCGTGTTCACTGTGGAGCAGGTCCTCCTCAAAAAGTCTTGTATTTGCTGAATAGCGTTGTTCCAAATTGCCAAACTTGTGGCCCACCATGTAGCTGTTTATCGCTTCACCACATAGAACAGCCTCCTTGAATGCCTTGTGGCTTAGAATGTCAGTCATTACTCTGTTCATGCAGAACGCATTTTCAAATTTGTCCGTAAGAAAAAAAAAAATTGTTACCTCCCTCCAGGTTTGCAAGCATATTTTTTTCTGTGAGGGTTACGCAAATTTGTAAACTTAATGTTTCTGACACAGAGTGCCAAATTCGTTTGATTTGTTTCATGGTGTTTAACTTCCCAAAATGACTCAGGCAATGAGAGACTTTGAGTGAGGGGCTCGAGAAATTTGGACCATCTAGGTTTCATTAACGTGCATTGGCTAACACAGCAAACGGGCGCCTTGCTTTTAGCCTCCATCGAAAAGCGGCCGCTAAGGCTAGGGTTTGATCCCGCATCCTTGGGCACAGCTTTCGAGCACCCCAACTACTGTGCCCCAGAGTGCCAAATGCTTATTAAATGCGACATAGTTGTTTTTCGTTACTTCTGCGTAAAGAATGACAGCCTTCTTGAATGTTACCACAATTGAGTGCCAAATGCCTACTGGATACGGACCAGTTAAGGGCATCAAACTGAGTGCTGGTTGTGCTGTTTGTTGGTAAAATGAAGCCGGGAAACGTGGAACTGATGTAGGCTCTTCTACCATTTATCAATACTCCCCCGGAAAGGCCCCAATTGGAGTAACGGCTCTTCTATCAAATTTTGACATTCCCATGAGTGCCATGTGCACAGCAAAATTTTATAAAAAGGGAGCGAGGAGCTACAGGGAGAGCTGCAAAGCAAAAATAAAATTGTAACTGTGCGGCAGCACCCATGATATCTTGTTTATCTTGCTTTTTCATGCAGTTCTGTATTTTGGTTTTGATTGCAAATCGACTCCTCTACTTTGGATTTTCAAATTAAAAAAAAAAAAAATTGGGTTGGCTAGCAAGTCTAAACGCGGCACCATCCATTTTCTTCCCTTTGCATTAAATGCTCTGCCTTTGCTCATTTCGTCTTCTCAATCTCAGCCAAGATATCATTTACGCAGATTTGTTCCTTGACCGATCTGTCCCCTCAGAGTGGTATGTGTTTCCAAAGCAAACATGTAGCTTTCTTAGGTGTATATGCGCAAATTGGGTCTATTTGCGGTGCAGTTTTCTCTACAGCCTCCTGATGGAGCCAAGTGACCCTCTCCTCTTTTTACTTTTGCCTGCAGGACAAGTGGTGTGAGTGCTTCATTTGGGGAGATGCTGCTGCTGATAGCGATCCACTTCCACAGCAACCAGCTGACACCCATAGCTGACCTGGTATGCTCCACCTTGGGCATGAAGATTCCCATCCGGCCCAACAGCCTGTCCAAGATGAAGACTATATTTACCCAGGAGCTCTTCACAGACCAGGTGTGTTGGGCCGAGGAGATGAATGCATAATTAGCCGTGAAGTTTCAGATATGGTGCAAATTTCAATTCTAGCTTCTCACTTGAGCAGACATCGTATTGAGGCGGGATCAAGTGCTGGACGGTGGTGTGGTGTTCAGCCACCCTTTCATCTTTTACCGCTGCGCTTACGACATTGACAATGGCACAATCTTCTCTGTTACGATAGGGCATTCTGTGGTATACAGTAGAGAGCACCACCAGAAACTGCTCCTTGCATGTGCAGCATAACTGGAAATTAAGACGGTGGCAACGTTCAGGCGTCATGCCGCCAGGAATCGCTCTCTATGCATAGTGCGACTATTAATGACATAGTCAGCAATGTGTGAACAGCGGCAGCAGTTAGTGATCAAGGCTGCTGTCACAGCTGCATCCATAGTGCTGTGGGAGAGTGTTTCAGAACATCAGAAACTCTTTAGATTGTACGCAAAGCAGTCTGTCTGGGGAACTTTAAGGGTTGTTAACATCCTGAAATTCGTATCGACCAGTTTCATATCACCAAGTTATTACGCAAATTATTTTTTGAGCACCACTTATGTGAATTTATGCAATATTTCAAACTCTATTGCGGGAGTCACACCACTGCAACATGTGCAGTCCTGTCCATAATAATAGTACATGCCTTGGAGATAAAAACTTGTTATGCATTACCTTCGACCATTGGGAAGTGCATTAAACATTTAAACCTGGTTTTAACGAAATTGTAAAATTTTCGCAATTTTTCGTTACATCCAAGTTTCGTAATATGCAGTTTTTGTGAAAAGACTCGGAGAGACAGTGCAGAACAGGAACCAGATTAAGAATTGAATGTAAAGGAAACCACCTTGATATAAGCAGTGAAACGCTTCACGCGATCACACTGCAGGCGTGGCTGGTACGAGGCATCTACGAGAGGGACAGGTAGGGAGGGTGGAGGACGACTTGGGGTCTGTGGAAGAGCCCGTGCAGTTGCGGCACCATCGGGCAAGGAGGTGCCTGTCTTATTTGCGAGTGTTCCCTGTCGCCTGCCACTGTTTTCCCAGGAAACTGGCTCTCTTGTTTCGTGTCGCCGGCGCTCTCTGCTGTTCCCGCTACTACCGCTATCAGTGCTCGAGAGCTTGTGAGCAACCACATGTGGGGATGGGCGCACGCTGCTTGCTCTGTCTTTTTTCTTTGCCCCATTGTTTTCAGTGATTTCGAGCATAAACTACTTAAGTGCCACGCTCCAAAAGCGAAAGCAGCGGAGTCTGCTAAATTTGTTGTGTAGATGCACCATTGGCGTCGAAACACAGCGCGATGTATCAACTATGTTTACTTGTTGCAATCGTAGACATTCCTCTTACGTCACTTCATGTTATAAAGTCACGAAACTTGTAGGGTTTTGCCAAATTTCTAATAATTCAGCACTAGCCAAGATATAGTCGGCGCCTAAGTTTGTTATGTCGAGGTCAACTGGCTCGTTATGTTCGTTATTTGACGTTGCATGCAATTCAATCAGGGTGGAGTTGAAGAATTGAAAAACTTTGTAACATCGAGGAATTCGCTACATGGTGGTTCATTGCATAAAGGTTTAACAGTACATAGTATATTTGCACATGTTACTGGCGCACTTACTATATACCCAAGTAACCAACACGTTTTTTTCGGTGGAGTGTGTGAGAAAAAAGCACCAGAAGTGTGCTTTGTATTATTTTGGCCTCACCTGTTCATATTGACAACCGAAATTTTTCGCGCCTTGGCTCTACGAGTCCAGAGTTGGATATTTTAGACTAGGCTATTTCTTTTTATAGACAAAGTTTGGTTTTCTTGACTAAACCTAGATCAACAGCTGTCACAACTACCTGGCTTTTTGTCTCTGTGGAAGGCCTTATCTTGGATTTGAATCGAAGCAGTAAAGCTAAGAAAGTAAAGAATCACATTGAAAATGGAACAGCGGCAGCATTCGCTACAGCTTGCGCTGCCTATGGTACCCGGCTGGTGGAGGGGCTTGCTTCCGAAAAGTTTGCTTCCGAAAAGTTATCTCCTGATACCCTCAAATACTACCTAATGCGAATGCTTGCAAGCTGTTTAGGGGAAATGACAAAATTCGTGATTTTTCAAGCCAGTTTTCAACTTTATAAAACAGAGTTGTTGGTTTTTTTTTTTTTTTTTTTTAGTTCAAGACTTTTTCAAACTGTTTGATTATTCAGACCACTTTCCAGGTCTTGTTAAGTTTTAAAAATTGTGTTGACAACTGTTAGTGGCACAGAGCTGGCAGCTTTTTGCTGTTTTGCAACGTAACGAAGAGGAATGTTTCCCCACGTTACGGCTGCTCCCACGAGCAATGGAATATGGTGGTCTCAACAGCGAATCATATTTCATTGCCTTGTTTTGTTCGGGCTGCTTTCTCTGGGAATTTGCATGCACGTTTGTCTGCTTACTTTTGTGCTAACACATTGTTTGGCTTTATCTCTGTCATTCTCAGGTGGTCACGGCACATGCGGTCAAAGTAGCAGTGACACCTAACCTGAATGCCAACACAGCGGGCTTTCTTCCTGTGCACTGCATCTACCAGCTACTCAAGAGCAGAGCATTCACAAAGCACAAGGCAAGTTCTTTCGTTCATTCCTTATGATTATCAGCTTTGCAACTACTTAAAAGAAGCGTGCTACTTTGATGAAACAGTAGATGAGTGCTTGAGGGACTGTAGCACATCATGAAAGATGTATGGGTGGCTAGGACCAGTAATGAAGAGGGTAGCGAAACGGAATGTTGAGCCAGGGAGTAGAATACACCTGAGGTGCATTCCTCACTGCATGAAGCATGGGGTTGCTGAGTGAGGTACATTTTGTATTACTTTTTAAAAAGTGGGGTTGTACTGCTTAGTTTCATCAAAGCAGTTTTTCTGTACATAATGCACAGGGAGGCATTTCTGTGTGTTTGAATTTAGCGTTAGCTGGATTTAAAAGGTAACCAAATGTTGACCCCCTGACAGTGCCACCTGTTCATCATTGTGGTAACACAGGTGCGCATCAAGGACTGGGTGTTCAAGCAAATCTGTGCCAGCACAGCCCCGCTGCACCCCATCCTGCCGGCACTAGTGGAGGTGTACGTCAACTCGGTCATTGTGCCCAGCTGCAAGAGCTCCGCCCAGGAGACCACCAATGAGCCGCTCTCCGAGGAGGAGATAGCCTCCATGTTTGGCACCGCTCTGCAAGACGGTACTGCTCCATGTGATGGTGGCAGACTAGGTGGAAATTGCTCAGCAATGAAGGAGGGGGTCTATCTGTCCCGCTTACTGCACAGATCGCATTACTTGGGGCACTCGCAGTGCTTTAGGGCAAGGTCTAAAGCTGGCTCTGCTTTATGATTTCAGTGGGAGTGCGGTGATAGCAATCAGGATCAATTGAGACGAGCAGGAAATGCAGTCAACCATGGTGAAAGCAGGAGCTGTGCTTTTAACTGTCAGATCAGTCTGTGATGGTGTTCCTTGTTATATTGTGCCTTCAGTATAGACCGCCATAATGAGATACTTTACATAAAATATAGGCTCATTATTCTGGTGATGTGAAATGGTGTCTCTTGTAATAAAAGTTTAGAATCCAAATTTTCAAACCCCTCGGATCAATTATCCGTGCTAATTATATTTTTGTACACTTTAGGGTTACGAGCTAACAAAACGATTGATTAGGTCCCACTGCCCGTGACATTTACTTTTGTACACATTTTACTAAATTACCTTTATTTAGACTTATATGGGGCTGAATCTTGGTGCCTAATCTTAGTGGCTTCATTCCAGGTTCGAGCTCTAAAGAGGATGCCAGTGACATGACTGTGCCTCAGTTGCTGTTGCTGTACTACCTGCTTCTGTACGAAGATACTCGTTTGAACAACATGAAAGCCATCGTTTCTTCTGGCCGTAAGGTGTGTTTTGTGCCCATGCAGAGACTTGAACTTAAAATGAATCGAAAGAGCTGCATGAGCAGACTGCATTTCGAAATGCCTGCCCTGTAGTCGTGCACATATACAGTCGAACCCGGATATATCGAACTCGAAGGGGATCGCGAAATAGTTAGATATATCGATAATTCGATATACCGAAATCGGCTTGTGACGGCACTTACGGTGCGAAAAAACGATACCGTATTTGTCGCGTAATCAACCCACTCGCATAATGAACCCACCCTCCACTTTTGCACCCCAGAATTTGGAAAAGAAAAAAGAAGCGTTAAGGCCAGCTCGCTCACATGCAAGCGATTGAGCGATCTCAGCGACGAGCGGCAGCGACAGAGCGAAAGATTTCAAACTTGTTGGAACTGCGTCCCTCTTGTCGCTCAAGCCACAGCGGCAGCTCAAAACAAATCGCGAGCGTTTTCGCTTGCATGCGTCACTCCTTGCATGCATGCGTTTTCGCGCGTCATTCCGTTTCGGTCGTCTCATCCACAGCTCATTTCTTGGCAGCGTGCCAAGATGGGCAGTGATAACGTCGGGCGTGTTTATCTTTTGATAGCTCCTGCTGGGGTGGCGGGGAGCGTACTTGGCAGAGTGCCCGTGATGGCGTGATTACACAAGCCTGGTTCGATTTATCACGCCCCGCTTGGGGCGGCCGTCATGATCGCAGCAGCTGACTGTGTGCTTTCATAGACTCATACATGCAAAGATAAACGACTCCCGCAAAAAAAAAACAAAACAAAAAAAAAAAAACAAAAAACAAACAAACAAAAAAAAACAAAAACAAAACAAAACAAAAAAAAAAACTTGCTGCTTTTAAACAACCGCAGCCGCCATATCTTACGCTACGCCGCACGTACAGCACAACGATAAGAATGGATGACTCGCAAAAAAAAAAAAAAAAAGAAAGAGAGAGAGAGAGAAAAAGCTGCTGCTTCTTAACGTCGCAGGCGCCATAGCCACGTCAGCACGTCAGCCGCAGCCGCTGCGCAAGAGGGTTCGCAACACACGCTGGAGAGAAAGGGAGAGAGTAAAATTTAATTGGTTAATGGAATTGTGGGGAAAGCGTCGGAGGTCTGTCTGAAAATGGGCTGAGCTGGCTTGGCGCATGCATGGGCGTGCTGAAGGAGACAGATAGCTCGGCCAAAAGAATGGGCACACCCACACATATGGCTTGCAAACATCACGTGCTGGCCCGCGGGAAACGATAACGTGACTTGAAAATGTCACGCGGCAAACGGCCAAGGGTGATGCGATCGTCTTTGGGGAAGGCACACTTTCCAGTGCGTGGGGCGGAGTTCGATATATGGAATGACCGGTGAAATTGAGTTCGATATATGACCTGGCTTTCCTATACTTTTACATGGGATTTTCAAGGGGATATTCCGTGAGTTCGATATAACCAAAATTCGATATATCCGGGTTCGATATAACCGGGTTCGACTGTATTCATAAAACTGTTTTTGTGACTGTTTGTACCAACTGTACAAAACCCGAATCTTTGCAAAGTACACACGGATAGCTGAAAGAGATGAGGTCGTCACTCTTTTTGTCAAATGCGGTTTCATCCATACACCACTTATTGTGTGTGATGTTTGCTTGAAGATAATAGTTGTTTGCTTGAGCAACATGTAGGGCCTCACAAAACGAGATCAGAAGCACACTTTGGAAAACGAGGAAGAAGTTGCTGCCTTTCTGTTTCCTTTTATTGTCTTTACTCCATCCCGTCACTTTGGCATGCAGGTGAAGCGGTATGGAGCCGACTTGCTTTCCCAGCTGCCCATTCGGTACTTGGTCATGCGGGCACAGCGGGAAGAACGCTATGCTGGTCTCTTTCCACCTCTGCTGCGCCTGCTGGCATCGCACCACCCACACCTCTGCATGGTGGACGACTGGCTGCATGGTGAAGGGGCTGCTGCAGTCACCGCCTTGCCCCATCGCCGCTTTGGGCCCCGCTTGGGACCACGGGCGCCCTGCACCGTGCCAAGCCTTGGGCAGGGTCAGTCATGCATGGAAGCTCTCTCTAATATATATATGCACCGTATAAACGCGTGTAAGGGCCGCACTTTTTTCTCCAGATTCGAGGGCCAATTTTCGGGGTGCGACTCATACACGCGACATACGAAAATTTTTTGTTTCAAGTAAAAACAGACTAACCAGTGAATATGGGGCGTTTATTTACCATTCAGTTGCCACTCGCAGAGTTTTCCGACTCCGAGCTCCACTACTTTCAGTTTAATGCCTGCCGTGTATAGCTACCAATGTGTTTGTCCATCGTGCTAAAATGACGATGCTCGACGACAATTTACGAAAAATTAAGCAGAGAGCACACAAGCGCCGCAACTATGGCGTGCGACCACGCCAGCCATGCCACTACTCGCATGCCTTTGGCAGTCGCCTATCAAAGCCAGCCTTCTAGAACACTGTAGCAGGGCATAGAGTTTAGCCGGGGCAGGTGATGTCGATGTCAATATGGATTGCAGAAGCTCGCGGCAGGGAGATAATATGGTAATGATGATGACCCGTGACTTGAGAGTTGACAGCCAAAGAAATCCATGGCCTCAAAGATCACCCACCCCGGCGCGCGTGTTTGTGCGCGCGGAGGTGATCTCGGAAGCCATGAGGAATCATTCACATCTCCGAATCGCTGACAGTGCCGCTTCAGCAGTGGCGGCAGCGGTGCGATCGAATGTTGCTTTTGCTTTTTTGGTTTTTGCGTCTTTTGCATTTTAGTGTTAGCAGTGACGTCGCGGCGTGGCCATTGTAGCATTCGATGGAGGCTGCGTCGCTCATCGTGTCGAGTGTGGTGCGCGGGTGTGCGTTGTGCTGTGATGGCGGTGAACGTGAAAAAAAGAGCAGCAGTGACGTTAAAGACCAAGCTAAAGATAAAATCAGGGCCTTCAAGGCAGTTTACAAGAGGAGACTGATTGACACTCTTCTCGTGAGGCTTCGTATGAAGCAGGACTTGAAGATCGACTTGCTGGAAGCGTTAAAGCGGCATGGGATAGCGTGAAAGGCGAAACAATTGCCAACTGCTTTCACGCACGCAGGTTTTGTTCCAGCAGAGGCCCATGCATCAAGTGATGACGGGGACGATACTGACAAAGCAGAAGCAGAGCTCCGCCAGTTCGATGAGGCCTGGAACGATTTTTCGCATTTTGTTGGTGACGTGCCCGCAACAATGACTCTAGAGGACTTCGTAGGCAGCAGCGACATCGCGGTGACCACGGCTGTACTGACGGACGTCGAAATCGCTATGGAAGATTCTAAACATCCCGCAAACGAAGCCCAGGCGACCCTGCAGACGATGAGAACGTTTCGACTTCACAAGAAATGCTTGCTGCATTGGATTTACTGCGCCGCCACTGCAGTGCTATTAAGAGCAGCGGATTTGCCCCTGCTGAGTGTTTGCAAACTGTGGAACAGGAAGTGATACCGAACGCGATCAACACAAAAAAGCAGACCGCAATAACGCAGTTCTTTGCACGTAAATAAATGGATGTGACCCAAGTAGGCACCCTCCCAGTTGTTGTGCCTTCTCTGATTGAACTTTGCTGTTCTTGCATGTATTTTCTACGAAATTTTATATTACGAATTATGGATATAGCGAACTATTTTCCAATTTTTCAACTGTTTGTTATAACAAGGTTTCACTGTAATCGAAGAGTTTCATTGAACCTCGCATCTCCTGCATACGAAGTGGATTGCATTTTTCTTTATTGCCCTTTGAAATATTTTGATTAATACGGCTGCAGAGTTGTGTGCAGGTAATTAATGCTTGGAATTACTTGCATTTTTGCATAACTTTTTTAATTAATTGATTACTTTTTGAAATAGTAGCATTTCGGGTAATTTAGTTATGTTTTTTATGTAATTCATTACCAGTAACACATTACTTCTTTGCGAAAATGGCAACAGGGGCAAAGTGTCCATGACAATGGGATCATGCCAAATTGTTTGGCCGCACGACGGTTCGCATGACTGCCTAACCATGTACATTGTAGAAAGATGACGTCAGAATCTGCACCTAATGTTTCCAAGAAAACACGGACAATTTTTTCACCTTTTCAGTGGTCTTTTCACAGCACTAACAAAGAAGCACGGTGCTTCGTAGAGGACATTAAAAGTGGCATCAAAGTACTGCGGGTGTACAAAGTTTTCATACTACAGTTATGTATCGATACTGCAATATTTTACGAAATGTTATCATGGTGGGCACACAATATAAAAATACATGAATGTTGGATACCACAAAAGGGGGATATTTACCGTGAAAAACACATTTGCAAAAGTACAAACGGAAAACAGGAAGAAAATTGAAGGTAGTCATTAAAAATCTTTAGTGAATTTTTTCTATTGCGTCAAATTATTCCAGTCTGGAATCATTCTTAGAAAAAGGGGATACTAATATTTGTTCATTCATGAAATAGTGTTTCTGTAAAATCATGCCATTGTCTTCTGTTCTAACCGGAGAAGAACAACATGATATTGGATGTGTCAATATTCTTCTGACCTTCCATGAATTGAAAAAATAATTTTAGGCAACTGATGCAGTTTCTGTGCGGGACTGGAAGCCAACCACTTTACTTTAGTGGGCTACACAATGATAAGGTGACAAAAATGTTGCAAAATATCAACTTTGATAAAAAATCAAATCTAGAATTTGCAAGGACTTTTCAATCTCACCACAAAATAATTTTGCTGAAAACAGCCTCAAAGTGAGCCTAAAAATTGTTTTAGACCACTAGTAGCAAAAAACTGGCCAAAATGTCCGCTTCCGAGCTCAATAATTCTGCGCCCGCACTGCTAATCGCGAAAAAATTGGTACTACTGGAAAGCCTTTTTCACCACATTACTTCTCCCATCAGAACCGCATGTCTACGATAAAAAAATTAATTCACAAACGTCGATAATGTGATGGCCTCTTCAGAGCTACTGCTAGTTGCTGATTGGTTGCACTAGTCACGTGGTGCTCAGTTTGCCCTGTGAGTGGCTGCTGGAAAGCATGCCATTTCTTGTGTCGTCTGCTCCCGCCTCATTCGCGCATGTTTTCTCGACTGCTGGGTAGCTTGTGTGTCCGTGGCTGCTGCTCTGCATTTTTCATCAACTCCTCTGTTACATGAGGCTTCGTCTGCGTGCCAGCGATGGAGTGTCGCACGGTGCAGAAGTATATGATGAAATATTCGTGTGGGAAGCGCAAACGCATAACTCTTATTTGGGAAAAAGAAAAACAAAAAAGCGGTCAGTGCCAAATGAATTGGACGAAGCGAGGACCGGGTCACCATCAATGCTAAAAAGTATTGCGCACCGTGTGGTCCATCCAAAAGACAGTGAAACGGAAGCAACAAGGATATCGCACTCTGTTCCAATGTGGTACGGATCCAGTGAATGAAAGTCTACACTTGCACAGACAAGCTGCTGACTGGTGCATTTGCGCAGCACGGATATGCAGGTGCACTCGGTGAAGATCATAGAGATGTGTTGCAGAAGGTCGACCATGCATTTGGAATTAATGCCAGGAAGGGAGCCTGGAGACCTGGTGCTGTCAACTAACATCAATGCCGCGGTGCAGTGCCGATGCAGGGAAGTTCCTTTTTCACAAGGGTGGGTGCCATGGATGTGGCGCCAGCTCTCCAACACGATGGCAAACCTTTATGTAACTGGAATGATACCATTTCGTGGCACCTGCATCTGGAATCGATTCCCAGCAGCGAATACTAGCAACGTTGCATCACACTCACACATGATAAGATGATAATCGTCAAGTCGTCATTGTGCATTTGTCTATCAAATGCCTTTGGGCCATTGTGCAGCTGTATGAGTGCGAGTGTCGTAGTGCATTGTTGTGTTCCCCCTGACTTTGTTCCTACTGTGTGCTGTGCAGCGTTCACTCGCCTGCACAAGTGCCCCATTGACCTGATGTCCCAGCTGGATCGCCTGAACACATTGCCGCTGCCCCAGCTGTGGCCCTATGCACAGCCACTTGTCTCCAACCTGTCTCTGCTCCTGGAGGAAGGAAGTCCCCGGCAGGCAAGGCTATTTCTCATTTGCTGCTTCCAGTCTTTTTCTTTCCTACTTGGTTGGGGTGCGTTTGTGTGCTCTTAACTTTTCAGAGCTTAGATCGCTGCAGTGATTTGAGTAAACATGGTGTTAAGGTGAAAGCACATGGAAGGGAGTCACTGAATGCTTATTTTTATTGGGGTATGTGAACGTTTCCATTCTTCAGGTCACATGCTGAGCAGCATCTGGTCTGCCTGTAAAAGCCTTGCACACAGCAAGGGGCTGTAGTTTTGCTGCAATGTGCTCTTGCCATTTCTTATGCCTACTTGAGGTACCTGCTTTTGATCCGTGTTCTATAATGCCATTCCTTCTGCTTTCGTATCACAATGGCGCAATAGCTGTCATTGGCTGGATTTCCTCACTGTCACAATCAGCAGGTGCTAATGGGAGCGCAGCAGTGAGGAAGGCAGGTGGAGCAAGCATCGCAAACCATATTTAAGCCAACAGTAAGCGGCTGATGGACAGAAAAGAAAGTGTGGGCCTTTAGGAGCATCTCACTGCTTTTCTGACAGTGTGCAACTCTAAGCACATGAGTCATGTAAAGAGTGAGAGAACTTCAGAAGAATTGAGTGGAAATTTTGCGGTCTTTGTAGTTTAGATAAAAGGCATAATACGAATGAGTAACCTGATCAGATCTTCAAGTACCACGCTATGGTGACGTAGTGGTTACGGCGCTTGACTTCTGTGCCCAAGGAAGTGGGATCGAATCCTGGCCGTGGTGATCATTTTTCAGTGGAGGTGAAAAGCAGGACACCCATGTGCTGTGCGATGTCAGTGCACGTTAAAGAACTCCAGGTAGTCAAAATTTTTAAAACCCTTTAATACATTGTCTCTCATGAGCTGAGTCGCTTTAGGACGTTAAACCCCATAAACTAAACCAAACCAAACCAGATCGGTAAGCACTGAGGGCTGCCCGCACAATGCTAGCTGGCAGCCGTCAGTCACATGGTATGTACTGTGAGCAGTGAGTGGTGCCTTGTGTCTCGCACATCATCCACATTGCACTCACCAGTTGTGCGGTATGCGCACAACCAGTGAGCGATTGCATGCGGCCCACACATTACGTGGCCCACACATTGCCACAAGTGAATGAATGGTGTCCCTTGGCCACAGTTCCTTGTGCATTCCTTGTGCTTTTACAAATCAACTTTGTTTGCAAAAGCACCAAGCACGAGGAGTGTGTTTTGGCTGATGTGAACTTCGGATTATAACAATATTTTTTTCAGCTTCACGAGTTTGCTATCATTGAGATTCTGCTATACGTAGTAGTTTTAAAAGGTCCGGACATCTTTGGCCATTTTGAAACAAAGTGTACGTTTGGTAGTTGTACTTTACTACTGATTTGTTTTGGCATAAACTGGCATGAAGCCTGTTTAGTAGCGTGCTTTGCTGGTTATATTTTAGTTTCAAATTGAGCTAGCAAAGAATAGTTTTGTTGTACACTACATTTATACAACCTGGCTCCAGCTTTTCTACTACTGTATATGTAGCCAAAATGTGCAGTAAGTGATAAGAACCATTAGTTCCTTTGCGCTTGAGTGTGAAGGATTTCGGTCAGTTTTTTTTTGTTTTCGCTTATTCTCAGGTCATGGAGCGAACCAAGCAGGTATGGTGGCGGCTGAACGAGGTGTTTCCTCGACGGCTGTGGGTGCTGACAGCCAATGCCCTGCGGCTGCAATGCCGGGTACGGCCCCTCACGTTGGATGACCTCGTCTTAGACCCACTGCACGTGCTGCGCTGTGACACTCGTGTCTTCAGGCAGGTTTCATTGGAAATCTCTAACTTCTTGATCTCAGTGTCGCCTTGCATATGCTCTGGCGTCACAGAATCAGTCTATCTTGGAAAACAGCTTCGTGGTAGAGAAGAAAAGTGGGCCATCTATGGAGGATCAAATCTACCTCCACTTGCTTACTGGCCACCTTGTATGCCTTTTTATGGTACCTCATAAAAGGACGTTGGAAGGGCAGGCATTGGGCTTCAGCTGAACTGTGGCACGTGATGGGCAGAGAACATGCCTTGCCAGCTCCATGGGCACCATCGTTTGGTCACTTTCACCACCCACTGCTTCTTGAATTCATATTGGTACGTACCAACCGTACTCCATTGCACCTGTACGAAACGAGAAGTAACCATACTAATCCACTGCCGAAGATACAACAAGCGCGTGATGAAGGTGACACCGTGATTCTGAGCCTATGAGCAAAAAACGCAATGTTTTGACTTTGGATGAATTGGGATTTGGCTGATTTGATTTCCCTGGTACCCATATTGCCAACATAACATCATAAACCTGCGGAAACCGAAACCGAGGGGTGACAGAGCCATCAGGCTGCGTCCCTATGCTGCTTTTGGTCAACTGAATTTCAGTATTCGATTATAATGCGAGGGTAGACTTTGAGAGCCAAAAATTATGAAGAAAATCTTGCGCTACATTCGAGTACCTAAATACACTATTTGGTGACTGGGCAGTGGTTACAGTGGCCATTCCTCATGTTTCCATCAGTGCTTTTTTTTTGTATGTTTTGCTGAGAGTGTCAAAACAGAACTGGTTCATTAATTATGAGGGCCTCGCCAGGGTCCTTTATGGTGGGAGGTGGTAGTGGGGGAGCTTCATCACGCATGGCTGCTTCCCCTCCAGGGATGCTTCACAGCACTAAAAACCAAAAGACGCATGGCTAGGCTGCAGTTGAAGAATCGCAGAATCATGTGGATCAAAGAGAGGTGTATACATGGTGGCATCAATCGGCATCCAAAACGGCACACAGCAGGGTTCGGTTGCTTGGTTGATATGCCACCAATGGCTGCAGCTGTGGGCTGGGGCGGTCTGCAACGTGAAGCCAGTGCTATGTGGTCAGTGGTCAGATTACTGTCACAGAGGGGGCATCCGTTTTCATTGTTTGCCCGTCAGAGGTGCACAAGCGACGCTGCAGTGTGCTATGCAGGCTTTATTTTGGCTATTTTGACCAGCATTTGCTTTGCAGATCACACCTATGCACGGCCTCTCTTAGGGAGCCCATTTAAATTTACCTGCACTAGAAATATAGTTTTGAAATTAGCAGATGTCTGATACCGTAGACTTAGTTGGTCCCTTTGATATTGACGGTATACTTGCATTAATACTGAAGAAATCTGTGGGGCTAATTAGGGGGCTCAGACAACTTACTGTGACATGCATCTGGTCAGAATATCGAAACTATACTCACACGTGCACTGAAGGATCTGTGTCAGCACAAACTTCGACTGCAGCCGTGGTGATATCCGCTCTCCAGTTTCTTTCTTTTACTACTCTCTGGCTACCCTCTGGTTACATTTAGGACATTAATTCTACATCAGCCACTCTTGAACTTGTGGCCCTTTGGGGATAAATTTGTTACACTTGTGGGAAACCGCCTAAAAAATAGTGTACTATATTCATGGACTCAAATCCTGCATCAGTCTCTGGTACCAATTGAACTCCTTACATCTGCCTGCGCCCAAGGCTATAGGATAATATTTCAGTGGATCCCTGCATACTGCAGGTTCAGTGGAAATGAGTAGGCAGATGCTGAAGCTAAGAGTGACCTCAGCACTGGCTTCCAAACAGTAGGAGGACAGTGTGGCGGTGGAGGATGAAGTTCCAAGCAACGGTACAGGAGGGTGCTGGCTGTTAATCAGCGTCATGGAGTGACAGCACACCTTTAGTGCAGTTGAGGTCATGTGAGTGGGGCAGATGCTGCTCGAGCGGGTGAACAAGGAGGGGGGGGGGGGGGACTGACACGAAATAAACATCTGGTGGCGTTGGAGCACGTGTGTGTTGAGCCATCAGTGAAGTGTACCAGGGCATTTGTCGAGAGCGGATGCCACGTGTCTTCTCTCAAACTGTATGAGAAGTGCAATAATGGCCTACTAGGCCCAGCCAGATGCCCAAAATATCTTTCTTGAAAGACTAGGTTGGGGGCTGTCATTTCCTATTCCTCATGGAATTCTGTGCCATCAAGCATACTTGCTCAATAAACTGCATTTAAACATGGTTTTTGTGCAAAAATACTTGCATTTAATTAGGCAGACTCCCCAGAATGTTCCTACTTGTGTTTTCTCAGTGCTAATTTGCATCCCACGTTGTGCGTAGGTGTGCTCCTGTGCTGGAGCTGGTGCTGCACATGCTGCGTGCCCTGCTGGCGGCCTCGCGGACCCACCTCAGCCATCATCAGCTGGAGCACCCAATCGTGACTCCCCCCTTGGCACTCCCTCCACTCCCACCTGGTCCACCCCTGGCCCCTCCAACGTCAGGGCAGGCAGGGGCGGTGCCACCGGACAAGGGCTGCTCTGAAGCCGAGAAGGACCGGGAGGAGCTACGTCTGGCCCTGGTGGCTGCCCAGGAGAGTGCCGCCGTCCAGATTCTGCTTGAATGCTGCTTGCCCACTGACGCTGAGAAGGTTAGGCACTCCTCCCTCACAGAGTCATGCATGATCAGTTTTTGGTTTTGCATGGGCTGCATCTGGATGCAAAATGCGGTCATACGTTGCTTGGGCACATGCATAGTTAAAGTATGGTAAAACTTTGTTGAGGCTTACCTCACAGAACCATGGAAACTGTACTCGAAGCAGCTAAAACATACGGGATAAATACAGTAGAACCTTGGCGATACGAATCTTATGGGATCGCAAAACAATTTGTATCATCCGAACATTCATATTATCCGAACATTCGTATCATCAAAGCGAAAGAAAATAAGTATGCAGAAGCAAAGGAAAGGCAGCCACACAGACCTATCTACAGCCGAGAAGGTTTGTTACAGTCGCGCAGTCACAGCTCGCCACTCGCGGCGCACACAGTGCGACAGGCGATCGCGACATTGGTGACGTGCGGACTGCGTGTCTCCGCGCACTTCTTGCGGCGCGTCGAGCATGACAAGAGATGGCGAAATGCCGGTTGAGTGGCGCCACAGACTGCTAGATAAATAAATAGATAAATATTAGTATCCCCTTTTTTAGCGGGGTGGTGAGAAGTGCCACCTAACTCATAATACACTGCTTGCAATGCGTACAGCACGACTAGGGGTCGCGAAGTAGTCTACAATGAGCGGCTCGTGCACACCTGCTGCATGCACCGCCCTCATGGCCATCCGCCACTCCAAACTTTTCATGACGTGGAAAACGATCGCAATGCCAGCGATGTGCAGTCTGGCCGCCTCCTCGTACTTCTCGCGGTTATGTACAGCACAATAACAAATGGCGTTGGACGCAGAAGTGTGCAGCGCGTACGCCTCACGGGCAACCACAAAATGTGGTGCAAATAAATATACAGTAAAATCTCACTGATACAAATCCGGTTGATACAAATTTCGGAATGATATGAATTCGCGAAATTCCTCGGCCAGAGTGCATTGTCACGGCCGCTCGATGGAAGCGCACTAGGTGCGGCCTGCTACATCGCCCGAAACCGGCGGGAGGCGCCTACTTCCAGTCGCCACCGCCGCGGCACCACTGTTCGGGGACAGCTGCGCCTGGCTGTGCTTTGAGGGAGGCGTAGGCGTGGTAGAAGTGCTTTATTTTAAGGATATAAGAGCTCCGCTTCACACAATTTGGCAACAAGAATTAGTATATATTGTCATGTCTAGTGTAACCATGTCAGCACTTAGCGCTTGCTCGGCAAGGATGTACACTGGATTGTACCCCGAAAAACTTAGTCACGGTGGTTGAAGACCACTCGAATGGAGAGCTCACATTACCGTGATGTTGCATCGCATCCAGTTGTTCGTCACATTAAAATGTGACCCGGCTGTGAACAATTCGAAGCTGTTCAGCTGCCATGGTAGCTTAATGCATAACCACTTAACTGTGTCGCGAATTCCATGTGTCATTTTCATACCATTTACTCATTCCTGCATACAGCTTTTATACACATATTGATGTCAACCTGTTCTAAGCTGCCAGCGCTATCCAATAAAAAAACGTCCTACTATGAGCAACCTCCGTGAAAATGCGGCATGTAACCAACCTTTCTATCTCATTGTGACAAATTTTACGGTGCAAATATGAAGATGTTTATTAGGATAAATCTAGATGATAACCTGGGATCTTCGACTCAGTTGGAGACCTTAAACTTTGTACGACAGAACGCTATCCGTCATGGCTTCCCTCATTTTGCATGACCGGACAAAGTAAGCGCGCTTGATAGAGCCGGTCTGCCTCAAGGTGCTACATATATGCGCCGAAAGTTTTTAATAATATTTTTATTGGCTGCTCGCAAACCCATACAATTTTGCTGGTTCGTAATTTTCAATGGAAGAACGCGCGTCGTGTGTTGCTGTTGTGAAACTATTAGCTGTGATCACAAGAATGTTCACGCGTCAGAGCGCAACTGCAGCCGAGATTCGGCAAGTAGCCAAGTACGCTTATTTAATGGCCACGTAAAAGAAAAGGAAGAAAATTACCAATCGCAGACGGAAAACCTTTCTTGAGAGAGGTTTATGCCATAGCCATACACATCGCTCCACTGTTGAGTTGACGTTTCCAGCCCAGCTCGCTATCAGTGGGGGCAGCAACTTAAAGATAACTTGCATAGCGCCTTAGCATGGACACGATCATTGTTTTTATAGATTAGCTGCAGGTACTGTGTACAGTGAGAAAACAATGATGAAACCAAAGGTTTACACAGCTTGCTACTTCACCGGACCTTTTCAGACTTCATCATCCTGTTAATGAAGGTGCGCGTAAGCTGACAAAGCTTGATTACTTCCTTTGCGGGGTATATCAAGACTCCATTGTCCTTGGTTTTCATTAACCTGTAACTGGTCCAGTTGACTATATTTCCTGCAACAGGCTCTTGCTCGACTGACATGTCGCCTCAAAATCATTACCAAATATCGCATAAATTAAGCAACAACCTGGTAGTGATAAACAAATCTTGGGGTTCTTAAGTCTCTTTGAGGCGCCTCGTTAGAGTGCCCGCACTTTGCTACCTGCTTATTCACCGTATCCCGTAATTACTGCCTCTGTCTCATATCATTAGAATGCAGCCTTAAGTCACCACATTATGGGAAATAGCACCCTACACATAGCTATATAAAGCCCCTCTTTACCGCAGCCGTACGAACGTGCCCTATAGGAGTATAGTGTGCCTGACTTGGGATCTAAGGGTCCTCCCGCTTTCAATAATTCCCATTTCACCCTTACATCTTATTGACTCTCTCTGGTTTGGCAGCTCCTGCCACATTAACCATGTCATGTGTTCTCAGTGTGCCAAAGGTGTCTGGCCATATCACCAACTAAAGTGCCTCTTACCACAGAGGTTTTTTTCCGACTGTCCGCCGACAGAGCGGGTGCCGGATTTTCTGTGGAATGTGGCTTTTCGTTTTATCGCATCGGCTCAAACAGTCTCAACAGTATAAACAAATGTTGTATGCACAGGCTCCTTTACTTGCAAGGCCACTCAGACTAGTGCATGCTTATATATAAAAAAAAACCTTCATAGCTTTTTCTGATACAGTAAAAGCTCGTTAATTCAAATTCCACGGGGCCGCCAGGCCAGTTCGAATGAACCAAAATTCGAACTAATGAAAGTGAGCAAAAATGAAGGCGTTTGATACCCGGAGGGCACGAAAAACATTTATTTAGCAAAAAAGTCTGTTATCATCTTCTGCTTCTTCTCTCTGAGGGCTACCGTACTCACTCGGTCTTCTAGCATGCGAATGCGACGCAGGGAGTCTTCTTCCCCCTCTTCAAAGCTGAAGAAAAGGCGCGCGACATTCAGCGCTCCCATAACTTCTGCCGCGGATGGACGCACGGGCTCTTGCTCCTCGTCGTCGTCCTCGTCTTCTGCCTCTTCTGGGACAGACTGCTCCCCAACAATTTCAGCAACAATGTCCTCATCACTTAGGGCACCGCACACTGCTGCATCGCTGTCTACTCCAACGTAATCATCAAAACTGACGTCCTGCAGCACAGCACGCACAGCCGCAGGCAGAGGCTCCGGACTCCCATCGTCGCCACTTTCTTTCATACTTCCGGCAGCAAAGCCACAGTGGTGGAAGCAGTTTGCAATTGTGGACGACGTGACCTGCTCCCATGCACGCACCAACATGTGCATTGCTGTGAGCAATGTGATGGTGCTGGTCTTCTGGTTTCCAGTGCACAAAGTCATGCGCTCGATCATGTGGCGCCTATAGAAACATTTGATGTTTCTGATCACCCCCTGATCCATCGGCTGCAAGGCCGCAGTCGTATTGGCGGGCAAAAAGACGAGCCTTGTGGCTTTCAGCTCGGCGTCGACTTTGTGTGCCGAGCAGTTATCCACAATGAGGAGAACTTGACGCTTCCCTAGCTCCATCCTCCGATCGAATTTCAAGAGCCATTTTTTAAACAATTCGCCCGTCATCCACGCCTTGCTGTTGGCGGAGTATTCCGTCGGCAGCGTCCTAATGTTCTTGAAACATCTAGGCTTATGTGCCTTGCCGACAACAAAAAGAGGGACCTTCTCCGTCCCGGTCATATTAGCGGCGACCAGAACAGTAATCCGCTCTTTGCTTCGCTTGCCGCCAGCGCAGCTGTCCCCTTTAAATGTTACTGTTCTGTCGGGCTGGAGCTTATAAAACAAAGCCGTCTCATCAGCATTGAATATATCATGTGCCGAGTAGCTTTCTAAGTACTGCTGCAGAGCACCGCTTCGCCACGTGGCACAAGTTTCTGCATCCACTTCTTTGGCTTCTCCAGACAACACCCGGAAGACAAGATTATGTCTGTCTCTAAAGCGGTGCAACCATCCTTCGGAGGCGACAAAATCTTCCACATTCAAGCGCAGGGCGAAATCGGCCGCCTTCGCCATGATAATTGGGCCGCTCAGTGGAATGTCAGCGCTTCTCATTTCTTTCACCCACATGATCACAGCGGTCTCAATTTCCGGATACTTGGCTAACCGAAGCCTTTTTCTGTTGCTGGCGAAATCTTCGGCTTCATAGGCATCCTCGATGGCCTTCCTATTTCGGACGTACGTCGACAACGTGCTTGGTGGAATCCAGTGCTTTTTCGCGATTTCCACTTTGCTGGCCTTCCGTTCATCCACCTCGCGTAAAATAGCCACTTTCTCCTTCACCGTCTTGGCACAGTATTTCCCACGCGAACACATCTCGCGGACACAAGCTCACAACAAGCGGCGTGCAAAACGAGGGCTCACGAAATGCAACACGAAACCGTGGTCGATAACACTAAAACGTCGTTCCTCGAAGGAGTCGCGGCAGGAAAGACTGTTTAGTACTTGTTCCAGCACCCTAGCGGCGCCCCAATGGTTGTGCCATCTATCGTTCTGCCGTGAAAGCTTCCAATGATGGTTTTTAACAGCGCCGCTTGGCGGCGCGCAGTTCGAATTATGGGTGGCGGCGCCAATTTTTGAGTGAATTAACGAGCTGTTACGCGCATAGACTTCTATGCACTGCGGACCGGACCACGATGACTATTTCGAATTATCCAAAATTTCGAATTAACGAGTTGTGAATTAACGAGCTTTCACTGTATGTCCTCGCAACATAACCTGCGAGAAAAGCTTCTGGTGCTACCTCATCGTGTTCATCTGCTTCACAACACATAGTTAAAAATCCTAGTTCACTGGCCAGCTCCCTGGTAACTAAATAGGTTAAACAATGTGACGGGAACACAGGAAAAGAGGACGACACAACTAGCGCGGGCGGTTATGCCGTCTTCTCCTGTGTTCCCGTCGCGTTGTTTGCACGGTTAACCTATAATTAATCACCAATAAGTGCAATCTGCTGTCCCTTGTAGCAAATTCAATGGCAGCTGATAGGGCATTATGCTTCAGCATCTGGACTTTTTAACCGCAGCGTCGCTTTCATTTCAGAGGAAGCGAGTGTATTTCCACTCCTCGCTGCTGTCTGCCTGAAGCGAGCTCAGCAGATAAAATTAGAGGGTCTCTTAGATGTCTCTTAAGCGCAGGACGGCGAAAGCCTACCCTTCTCCTATCATTTGCCTCTCATCGTTTGCCACAGTTCATCATTTCAAGTCGTCGTTTGATATATTGGTCGTTTCTCAGCCATGATGAGTCTGCCTGCGTAGTCATTGTAGCCCTTATCACTCATAACAAAGCAGGTTACGCATTTAGAATCAGCAGTGGTCATTACATGTCATTTCACATATTGATCATTTCGTTGTCATTAACCGTAATGTTGAGTCATGCCTAGCTATTATAGTCATTACCACACATTGCTAAGCACTTTTACTCATTTCTAATCAATTGCGGTCATTACATGTCGTAGTTTGATATACTGGTCATTACAAATCATTTTAGTCATTACCGTATTTACTCGCATAATGATCACACTTTTTTTTTTAAAATACTGACGCAAATTTCGGGGTGCGATCATTACGCGGGGTAAATTTTCTACAAAAAATTTTTGAGCACCGAAAACGCAAACAAGTTGCAGGTCAGACGTCTTAGAACATATATCTCGATTACAACCAAAAATAAAAGCTGAGTAAGGCTTACCTTCGCAATAAACACGCACATTAAGCATCACATGGAGTGCACAATGTCCATTTATTTTTTTTCGTCAGTACTCTAATCAAAGTCTGAATCCTCGCCATCCTCGCTTTCACTGCTGCACGACTCATCGGAAACGGCAGTGTCGTCGCTGGGAGCATCTTCACAATCCCACAGGAAGTCATCTTCCGTTCCATCCAAAGCGTTAGATATGCCTGTCTTCTTAAGCCTCTTAGCCACTACCTCGTCGGGGATACTGCTGCACGCTTCTGTGATCCACGAGCACAGCATCTCCACGGATGGCCTTCTAATCTTTCCGCTCGGCGTCAAATCATGCTGGCCCATCGCCATCCACTCAGCATAAAGTTGTCGAACGTTGTCCTTGAACGGTTTGTTCAAAGACACGTCGAGAGGCTGCAGCAGCGAAGTCAGGCCGCCAGGAATGACTGCAATGTATGTGCTCAGCTCTTTCAGCTTGGCACGCACGCTGTCCACAAGGTGACCCCTAAAACTGTCCAAAACCAGAAGCGAGGGAAGCAGAAATGCTCCTGGTCTTCTTCCCCAAACAGTCTTGATCCAGTCGACCATCAGGTCTGCAGTCATCCACCCTTTCATCTGTGCACGTATATGGATGCCAAGGGGAAAGTTTCCCTTCGGAATAGTCTTCCGTTTGAAGATCACGTATGGTGGCAGCTTCCGCCCGTCGGCCGTCACAGCAAGCATGACTGTGCATCGCTGTTTTTCTGCGCCAGACGTCTTCACGAGGATGCTCCGAGCACCCTTCTCGTTCACAGTTGTATTCCGGGGCATGTCGAACGTCAGTGGAGTTTGATCGGCGTTTCCAATTTGCGACATGAGGTAACCGCATTTTTCGCGAAGCCTAGTGACGAAGTGATGGAAGTCTATCACTTTGCTTTCATACGCGGCTGGGAGCCGCTGGCACAACGACGTCCGCCGCCTCAGGGAAAGTCCATTCCGTCGCATAAAGCGAGTCGTCCAACCGGAGCTAGCGCGGAAATCCTTTGCGGCGATTCCCAGCTTCCTGGCAGTTGTGCGCGCCTGCGTCTGTATCATTTCTAATGACACTGCACAACCATCCTTGCGCAGGTCCCTCACGTATTCTAGGACCGCCTCCTCAACACGAGGGAACTTGCCCGTTTTGGGTCCACGGAAAGCCCGCCGTGTCTTGTTCGTAGCCATCAGCTTCTCGCGCTGCTTCTTCCAATAGCGTATCCTCATTTCGTCCACGCCGAAATGCCTACCAGCAGCGCGGTTGCCATGCTCCAGTGCATAGTCGACAGCCTTGAGCTTGAACGCGGCGGTGTAACTGGCATACCGCCCCATGGTGAAATGGCGTAAACTCGCACAAAAACACAAAGCACGCTACGACGCTGCCGAATTGCAAAATGGCGAACGCCGCAAAGCATGGAATCATGGGAACTCCAACGTTACTAGACTAGGTTGGGAACTCGTCGGAATGCATTCGCTGCCGGATGACTGCAGATCAACCACCAGGCGGCTCCATGTTCGGGGTGCGATCATTACGCGGGGAATTTAAAAAATGGAATTTTGAGCTCAAAATTCAGGGGTGCGATCATTACGCGAGTGCGATCATTATGCGAGTAAATACAGTATTAACCATTATTAGTTATTAGCATTAGTCATTATCTCTATCAATGTCTATAACTTTTATTGATTACCTAGTACCATCAATCTCCCTCCTTGCACGTCCGCTTTTGCAACTGGCACACCAGTGCACAGATGCGACGCACAGATAACAGGCACAGCTTCTGCGCATAGATTTTCGTTCCATGGGCATAGATAGAACGGCTTTCGCCTTAAAACACAAACGCATCCAGTCTCAACGTTAACGTGCTTGCACACGCGCGCACAAAAAAGTTTGCGTTTACCACGCAGACACGAGGCGAAGGCGCTCAGAAAGGAAGAAAACCGAACAGTAAAACCTCGTTAATTCGAACTCTGTTAATTCGAACTGACGCTCGGGTCCCGGCATGGCCCTATGTATTTCAATAGGAGAAAACGCCCGATAATTCGAACATGCCAGTATCCACAACGGTTAATTCGAACTAGGAGCCCATGGCTCACACAGCTCCTCTTCACTTCACTTCACTTCACTTTATTCACCTTAAAGGCCCCCTTCCGGGGGTATTACATAAGGGGTGGGTTAATATATACAACAATAATAAATACATGTCATTGCCTTACGATAAAAGTAGTTATAGCATGTAAAAAAGAAGATGGGCACATGATAGTGGCGACGTTGGTGGGGAGGGCATTCCAGTCCACAGCAGTGCGGGGGAAAAAGGAACCTGAAAAAGTTGCAGTACGAGATAGGGGCCGGGCAATCTGAAACGGATGTGCAGTGCGGTGAGATATGCGGGTCGGATGAGTAATGTAAGGTGTTTGATTCAGAGTGCTGTGGTACAACTTATGGAGTAAACAAAGGCTCGCTATGCGGCGGCGAGCTTCGAGGCTTTCGAGACCGGAAATATTCTTCAGAGATGAAACGCTGATGGTATACGAATATGCAGAATGAACGAAGCGGATGGCGCGGTTTTGGACTGATTCAAGTGCATTTGTTAGGTAAATTTGGTGAGGGTTCCAGATGGGACTAGCGTACTCAAGTTTAGGTCTGATAAGTGTTTTATAAGCCAGAAGTTTAACGTGCTGCGGTGCATGACGAAGATGACGTTTTAGGAAACCTAGAGATCTGTTGGCAGAGGATATGATTGTGGTGATGTGTGTTCGCCAAGAAAGATCGCTAGACAGGGTTACACCGAGGTGCTTGAAGGATTGAATGCTTTCTATGGGTGAATTAGCAACTGTATAGGAAAACATAAGGGGGTTGTGATGACGTTGGAATGAGACGAGTTTGCATTTTTTGGCGTTTAGCGTCATTAACCAGTTGTTACACCATTCATGGACACAGGTAAGGTCATTCTGAAGGGCCATTTGATCACAAATGTTAGTAACGGTACGATAAATTACACAGTCATTGGCGAAAACGCGAATATTACATGATACTTGTAGTGCCAAATCATTAATGTAAATTAAGAACAAAAGCGGGCCGAGCACAGATCACTGCGGAACGCCGGATGTTACAAGCAGGGTGCCTGAGCTGTGATTGTTAATAGAAACGAACTGAGATCGGTTAGCAAGGAATTCTTTAATCCACTCTAGAACATTGGGGTTTAAATTTAAAAGGGACAGAAGTCGGCCCATATCGTGTACAATGCGCAGAAAGATTACTAAAGACGCAAAAAACAAAATCTTTCAAATCTGCCCGCGCGCGCGAGACGAGGTGCGCACTCGACAGTCACAGCGAGCATTCCGGTGCATGCCGTAGCAGGTTTTCGCTGCCGGGTGCCGCCAGGCTCCATCACACCAACGGTCCGGCGCAAGCCGTTGCAGGTTTTTGGCTGCACCGCGGTTGCTGGGTGTGCTTTTGACAAGCCTTTTTTCTTCTTGTCCTGCGGTCACGTTGTGTGCACAACGCAGTTGTCGGTGTCGTGCATTTGTTTGTGCCGCGGTGGTCCAAGTTTTACCGTTTTCGTTGCCTCACCGCTTTGCCAGCGACGACTCATCGATTGTGACAGCCATGGCAAACCGCGGTAAATACACGGCAAAGGACCTCAAAGCGAAAATGGAGATTTTGAGTGAGGTGGAATGTGGTGTCCTATCCAAGACAGATATAGCCAAAAAGTATGACATCAAGAAGAGCACGCTGTCAACGTATCTCAGGAACAAGGAATCGATCAGTGCTGCCTTTCGTAAAGACGTTATGGAGCCCTCTCGCAAAAGGCTACGGACGTCGGCCCATCCCGAAGTGGAGAGTGCCGTAATGGCATGGATAAAAGAAGTTCGCAGCCGGAACATTTCGTTAAGCGGGCCCATAATTGCTGCGAAGGCTGCAGTCTTTGCCAGCCAAATGGGCATCAGCGAGTTCGGTGCGTCGGAAGGCTGGCTGTCGCGTTTCAAGGCGCGTCACGCGTCACGGGCTGACATTTAGAAACATTTGTGGGGAGTCAGCTGAAGTCGACAAGGAAACGTGTGAACAGTGGGTCTCCAGGGAACTGAAGGAACTCCTCACTGATTATGCACTCATCGATGTATTTAATGCTGACGAGACGGCGCTGTATTTCAAATTGCTCCCCAACAAGACCGTCACTTACAAAGGCGACACTTGTGCTGGCGGAAAGAGAAGCAAAGGAAAAATCACCGTCATGATGTGCGCAAATGCGACGGGCACGGAACGGTGCCACTTGCTGGTGAGCAGCAAGGCAGAGAAGCCTCGCTGTTTTAAAGGCATCAAGACGCTTCCTGTTGATTACACCGTAAACCAAAAGTCGTGGATGACACAGGAAATTTTCACCGACTGGCTGGGCAAGCTAGACAGGAAATTCGCTGCACAGAACAGGAATGTTCTCATGTTCGTGGACAACTGTACAGCTCATTGTGACGTGAGTGGACTGACAGCAATCCGCTTGGCATTTTTGCCTAAAAACACGACTTCTGTGCTCCAGCCTATGGATCTTGGAGTTAAAAACGCTATACAGGCGCCACCTCCTAGAGAGACTTCTTCTTTGTTTGGACAGTGGCAAGTCGTACGACATCGATTTGCTTGGAGCTGTCCACATGCTGGCATCATCGTGGAATACCGTCAAGCCGGAAACTATCAAAAATTGTTTCCGCAAGTCTGGCTTCGGTGATGCCCCAGAAGCATGCAGCGTGGAGGTAGCGGAGGCTTCGTCTGATGATGACTCCGTCGTGCTCGACCCTGGCTACGCGGCTTTGTCGGAGGGTGTCGCCTTTGAAGCCTACGTTGACGTTGACAACGGCGTGGAGACGTCTGGGCCCTTGAGTGATGAAGATATAATCGCGGCTGCATGTGCTCCACAGGGCTCACGGGTGGCGAACACGGCTGAAAGCGATGAAGAGTCCGACGAAGGCGATGATCCGGTGCTACCCCCTAGTACATGGGAAGTAGCGTCGGCGCTCGATCTCGCTGCATGATACTTCTCCACCGATGAGAATTCGGATCCTGCGCTGGAACTCTTGGGCAAGCTGCAGTCGATGCTTGTGGAGTCGCGGCACAAGAAATGCAAGCAAACACACATTACAGATTATTTTTCCGTGTAAATAAACATGTTTTGAAGCTCGCTACTCACACGAATGCATTCCGGTTCTTGTTTGCGGCGCATGACTGACCGATTAGTCCCGCTCATTTGCCGTTGCGGCTCGATTGTAAAAATTATCGGAATCGCCCTCCGTAAACGTGCAGTAGCGCTAGTCCTCTTTACTCATGGTAATGAGTCAACATGTGGTCTCGGCCAGCACAGTGGGCCACGATGGCGCTCATTCCGGTGCCCGACTGTTAATTCGAACTCCGCTTAATTCGAACAATTTTCTCGGCCCCTTCGAGTTTGAATTAACGAGCTTTTACTGTATTGGTTTTGCGATGATTATCTGAGGAAAAAATATTTCAATTTTTGACGCCCAACGTTGGGGGTGCGTACATTATGCGAGTAAGTACGATAATATATGTGGGTTTTTACGGTGCTGAAAAGGTTTCATTGCTCTATGTTTTCTTATGTTTTAAGTTGAATTTACAATTTCTTACGGTGTCTCCAGTATAAGGCCTAAGTACCATACCATCTCAAGAGACAAGAGGAGTGTTTAAGGACATGAAACTGTTATGGCAGTTTCGTAGTTTCAGTGTTTATTGTTGCTCATAGGAGGCTTTTCACTTTTTGCTGGAGGTTATCAAAGTGCCTTTTGTTAAGTTTCCAAACAAGCTACTCACACACAGTAAATTTAATGCACTGTTCTCGCCCTGTTGAGGAATGATCAGCATGTGCATTGAATAAATTGGCTGGCATCATTGAAGTGCTGGGGCATTGTTCACAGCATTTGTACAGGTGAGCACTACACTTAGCAGAACGAATGCGCAGCTGCATTCCCGTGTTTCCTGCTTTTGATAATTTACTGTTTCGTGATTCCTGTGCAGAATGCAAGTGATGGCTTCCTGACCGATCTTCGGGAAGTCCGGACTTTAGTCTGCACCCACCTGCACCAAATGTTCATCGCTGATCCCAACTTAGTCCGACTGGTGCACTTTCAGGTCTGTTGGCATCGGTAAACACTACTTTTCGTCAGCCATGAACGTAACATTGATTGTGATATTACATATTATCGGCTATGTTCGAGCCCTCCTAAATATTGGTCACAGACATGTTATGCTGCTGAGCAGAAAAATCGAGAGAAGGAAGGAGTGCACGTCATGTGAATCAACTCCTTTTATGCAGGCATATTTATACTGACGTGTACGTACAGAGTAAAGCTGAGATTTCTTCCGGTCTGCGGATTGCCACAAGCATCTCCGAGACATTTCTAATGCATTGGGAAAAGTCTCCCCATTTTTCTAGCAAGAATTGCTCAGGGTGCCATTCTTTCACTGATTAAATTGAGCTGCTGCTACACATGTTTCTGGTAAAGTGTACGTTATGAATTTCGGCTGTAGCAAAGTACCTAGGTGTATTTACTATAACAACTTCATCATTGTCTTGTTGGTGTGGCTTGTCAGCACCATTTTTCTTGTGCGTGCATGCGTGCGTGAGCGATTGAGTGGGTAGGTGGGTGGGTAAGTTAATGAATGAGTGAGTGAATTAAACATATGACGAGACACTGGGAAACAAAAGGGGCCAGCACTACGCTTTTTTCTATACAGTTAAACCTGGTTATAACGAAATTGTAAAATGTCCGCGATTTTTCGTTACATCCAGGTTTTCGTTACATGCAGTTTTCGCATGAAGACCCAAAAGGACAATGTAGAACAAAAACCAGATAAAGAATTGATATAAGGGAAATCACCTTGAAAATGTTTACAGTAAATCATAATTATTTGAAGTCATAGAAGCGGATGTTTCGCGATCGTGCTGATAGTGCGGCGCAACTGCGGCGGCAGCCTCCACCTCCTCTGCGGCTCGCGCGACGTGCCTACGAGGGAGCAGGGAAAAGGGGTGGAGGAGGAATCAGTCTGGGAGGAGCGCGCGTGTTGTCGCAACACGGTGTTGGTTGGCGCCGCCACCACCGCCCCGCTCACCATGCGTGCGCGCTCACCCACCACTATTGCCCAAGGAAACCGACTCTGCCTTGTGTCGCCAGCGTGCTCCACTGTTCCCACTACCGCCGCACAGGAGCCCACGAGCACCGCGTGGCAGCGATGGACGCGCGCTGCTTGCCTCGTGTTTTTTTTTTTTTTAATTTTTTTGCAGCTTTTAAGCATGAACTATTGTAGTGCCATGTTCCAACAGCGGAGACTGCTCCATCTACCACGGAGATGCGGTGTCGGCGCTGAAACACAGCACATTTTATCAAGTGCAGTCACTTGTTGCTATAGTAGGCGATCCTCTCACTTCAGTTCATGTTTTATCGTCCTGAAGCTTGCGGAGCTCTGCCAAATTTTGACTAGCTCGGCACTAGCTAAGAGACCGTCGGCGCTGCGAGTTCGTTATATCACGGTCAATCGCCGCGACATGTTCGTTAGATGGAGTTTTCAAATACATTCACTTCAATGGGGGCAGCGCTGAGGAATTGAAAAACTTCGTAATATCGAAGAATTCGCTGCATAGAGGTTCGTTACCTAGAAGTTTAACTGTACATCTGTTATATCTTTTCAAGCAAGTAGATGTATCTACATGTGCTTATACAGACGTGTTTTTTATACATAACCTTAAAGGTCTTAGTGATGGGAGTTGATTACAATGCTTTTTTTCTCCGCCTGTCCTATTCTGACTTTGTCTTGCATTGCTGTTTATGCAGGGCTACCCTAGCGAGCTGTTGCCTGTGTCTGTCTCTCTCATCCCGTCTATGCACATCTGCCTGGATTTCATCCCAGAGCTCCTCAGTCAGCCTCATCTGGAGAAGCAGGTACTGCACACTCTGTTATCTTGGGGCTTCTTTCTGTACTTCTCATGAGATGGGCACCTTTGGGAAACTATTCGTCGCACAGCACTTCCCTGCGTAGGTGTTCATCTCAGGAACACCGCAGCAGGGACCTATGGGCCGAGTTTGAGATATACTGGATTTGAAATTGTGTTGCCACTTGAAGCGTATTGTTGAGGCAGTTGCTTTTTAGCAGCTGCCTCAAGCATCAGCTGAGCAACTGTTCAGCTTTTTCAGTGGTAAAACCTGTGAGACAGGTGCCACTTAGTCTCTGGCACCAAAGTGTAATCACATGAAAACCAGGTCTGGGGAGTTGCTAGGTCCCTGTAAGTGAGTCCCAAGGGTCAGTGAGATTATGGTTACAAGTTCCTGGTACCAAGCATTCAGATTGCACTTTACAAGGTTGTTCTTTTTTTTTATCAGGCCATTTATATATGTCACAGAATGAAAGTGTCTCCAGTTATTAGCCTCAAAATATAATAGCCCATAGGGTCATTTAAAGGTTCTACACATTACATGTCCTGTTCATGTTCGTTTCCTCCTCTTAGTTTTTGCTAGAATATCATGAGTTTGTGTCTTTAGCCTATATTGCCCTTTCCCTGTTTCTTTATAGTTACACTCCAGTCACATCCCTTCCCAGATGTCTGCTGTGAGGTAGTACTATATTTTCAAGGCTCCTTTCTTAAGCTCCATTACTCACATTTTCATTGAGGTCCACGATTTCATTGGTACAACCCAGGTCTGCAGAGTAGTACTCAAATCTCAGTCGCCGACCGTTTTTTCGGACTTGAAGGGACCCGAAAAATGGTCCGAATAATCTAACAGTCCGAAAAATCCGTGAAGCACAAAAAATCACTTTATTCAAAGGAAATCGGCTTAAAAAAGTCGCCGATTTTACCTTGCGGCAAATTTCTTCTGCTGGCGACGATTTGCGCTTGTATTTGCGCCAAAGTTGTCGTTTCGCTGTACACGCTAGACAGCAAGTTCACAGCGTTCGTAATTTGTGCAAGCGATGGCTGTGGTAGGCCGCCCGAGTCGTCGTCGGAGTCCGACTCGTCTTCAGGTTGAAGAACCTGGCGTACAAGTTCGTCGTCCGTGAGGTCCGCACACATATCGAGGCCGTCGTCCACTTCAACAAACTCGCGGAACGTGGAGCCCGTTGGAATGTCCATTCCGTTCCCGCGAAGGTCAACGATGAGGTCTTCGCCACTGTCTGCAGTCAAATCCTCAGAATCGTTGCAGTCTTCTACGTCATCGACTTCATCGGCGGAGAATCCAGCGTGCCTGAAGCAATTAGCAATTGTTTCCGCTCTCACTGCCTTCCACGCATCAGCCAGCATGCTAACCGCCGCAAAAAGATCCGTGGCATACTTTTTCCCGTTGTCAAAACAAAGGACTGTGCGCCGCAGAAGACGGGTCCGATAATGCATCTTAAGGTTTTTGATCACCCCCTGGTCCATTGGTTGGAGCACGCTGGTGGTGTTTGGTGGCAGGTATTCGAGCCGAATGGCTTTCAGGTTGTCGAAGGTGCCGTGAGCCGCGCAGTTATCAACAAAAATAATAACTTGTCGCCCCTGCCGCTCGAAACTTCGGTCGAGTCGACGCACGTAATCTTCAAACAAAGCATGAGTGATCCATGCCTTGGAGTTGCTGCATGGATGGATGATAGTGGCTCTGCCCTTTGAATCGGGCGGCAGCTTGCGCCGCCTAGCCAAAAAATTAAAAGAAATATATTTATCTCTTCCCCATTTTTAGCTTCTAATTCGCCGTATCTGCCCCCCTCCCTTTTTTTCCTCTCTTTATTCTCTTGACTTTTTCCACCAATCCTCTAACCTCTCTTTTGTTATCAGAACGCGTTCCTCATCCATTCGTCCATCTTCCCCAGCAAATCCCAGCGCTCTCTCCAGATCTGCCGCTTTTTCCGCGGGAAGGGCAGGACGAAGTTTTTGGCACCTTAGAACAACATGTTCCGTTGTTTCCTCCTCAGTTCCGCACGCCGCGCATAATATATCTACTTCCTGAAATTTTTTTCTGTACGTTTTTGTTCTGAGGGCCCCTGTCCTAGCCTCAAACAGCAATGAGCTCCCTCGTGAGTTGTCGAATAAACTTTCTTTCTTTATATCCTGTTTTCGAGTTCTATACATACCCAATGCTGATTTTCCTTGCATTCTTTCCTCCCACATTTTCCTTTCTGCCTCCTTTACCTGCTTTTCAATGCTGCTGTTTTGCTGCGGTGTATCTCCAAACTCTAGGTACTTAAATCTGAGCTTTCGGATTCTGTTAGTCCATATCGTATTCAGGCTTTTCATGAAGAGGTGCTTGTACATTTTTCGTGCCCACCTTGATTCCTCCATTTCGGTTAGTCTCTGATCATATTTTAGTTTGCTAATTGCCTCTCTAACCTCAAATGATGCCCAGCCCATATCTCCCTGGACTCCTTCATTAGGTGTGTTGCCATGTGCTCCCAATGCCAATCTACCTACCTTTCTCTGTCTGATTTCAAGGCCTGACTGTACTTCTGATTTCATGCACAGGACTGCATTTCCAAAAGTGAGTCCTGGTACCATAACACCCTTCCATACCCCTCTAACAACCTCATACCTGTTATAATTCCAGAGGGCCCTGTGTTTCATAATATCCGAACTCCTTTTCCCTTTGTCTATCGTAATTCCTTCATGCTTTTCTAGGTAATTTTTTCCTTCGTTGATCCATATGCCCAGGTATTTATAGCTCTCCACATGTTCAACCTTGGTGCCTTGTATTTCCAGCACGTCCCCCCTTTCATCATTAAATACCATTATTCCTGATTTTTCACTGCTAAATTGCAGTCCCAGCTTTTCGCCCTCTTCTCCACAGATCTTAAGCAGCTCCTGCAACCCATCCCTCTTATCTGCCAGCAGTACAATGTCATCCGCGTACATCAATCCTGGTAGAACTTGTGTTACTTTCTGTCCTCCCTGCATATAGCTTGCATCGAATCCCTTATTACTTTCCTCCAGGCGCCTTTCCATTTGGCTCATGTATATCATGAAAAGCAGCGGTGACAGTGGGCACCCTTGCCTAAGCCCCCTTTTTATTTTTGCTGTTTTTGTTGTTTCCGTCTCCCATACTATCACTGCCTCATTATCTGCATACACTTCTTGTATGAACTGAACCAGGTTTTTATTCAGGCCATATTCCTTCAACTGGTCCCACAGTTTTTTCTGATCTACACTGTCGTATGCCCCTTTAATATCTAAAAACGCTATCCATAGTGGTCTCTGACTTGCAGCTGCTGTTTCTATACACTGGGTAACCACAAATAAATTATCCTCTAGTCTTCTGTCCTTGCGGAAACCATTTTGTAGTTCTCCGAGGATATTCCCTCCTTCTGCCCATTCCTCCATCATTACTTTTACTAACTGCATTGCTACCCTGTATATAACTGATGTAACTGTGATTGGCCGATAGGACTTTATGTTATCTCTGCTTCCCTTGCCTTTGTATATTAGTCTCATCCTGCTTAATTTCCAATCTTTTGGTACTTGACCGCCCTTTATTGTTTGTTCAATCAACTGTCGCAATTTTACTTTGCTTTTTTGTCCTAATCTGGTAATCAATCCCATGGGTATGCTATCTGGTCCTGTCGCTGTTCCCAAGGGGACCTTCCATTCTATTCTTTCCCATTGTCTTGCTGTCATCTCCTTGTATTCTTGCTCCTCGTCCCTGTGGTCCTCATTATTCTCCATTTCTTCTGCGGCATTCACTTCCAGACTGGCAAAGGCTGTTTCTATTGTGCGCCTAACATATTCCTGTGCTTCCTCTCCCTCCACTCTTTTTCCTTCCTGTGTGGTCAGTGAGTGTTGGACCCCTTCCGTCTTTTTTGCTTGTAGCCTTATGTGGTTCCAAGACCTCTTTGCAGCATTTTTATCTTTTTTACTTATGTCCATCATCCACTGGACCCCAGCTTTTCCTATTTTGATTTGGATTAAGGTTGACGCCTCCCTTTTTCTCTCAAGGTACTCCTCCCATTTGGATTCTACTTCCCTTGGTGTGGCTCCCCTCTTCTTTGCTAATCTGTGCTCTCTGGATGCCTCTTGACGCCTTGTTATGGCTGCTTTAACTTCAGCATCCCACCAGCTTTTTGGTTTATATTTTCTCTTTCCTCTTCTAATCTTGCCCTTTTTTAGCTCTCTTTTAAATACTTCTACTAGGTCATCGTATGTCCATTCTCTATTTGGTTGTTGGTTTACTATGTCTTCAATGCGCTTTGACCCTTTTTCCAACTGCATATCATTGAGTTTCTGGTTGCTTTCACATACCTGCATTTTTGTTGCGGCCGCTGTCCCGCCAAATTGGAGTTTAATTCTTTTGTGATCGCTTCCTAAGCTCTTCGCCCCTTCTTCATCAATTTCCATACCTACTAACCTGTCATACAGCTTGTGGGACATCAGACAATAGTCGATTGTGGAATGAGAGTTATTTCTTTCCCATGTTATTTTTCCCTCACACTTTATTTCTGAATTAACTATTGTGAGATCCTGGGTTTCACAAAATGTTCCTAACATTTTGCCTGTCGTATCGCTAGCTCTATAAAAAAATTCCATATGGGCATTCATATCCCCTAAGATTATCACTTCCTTATTCTGGCCAAATTCCTCTATGTCTTTAGCTAAACATCTGAAATGTTCTGAATTTTCCTCATTCGAGTCATTTCCTGTTTTTAGGTAAACAAACCCTAGTATTGTATCTAGGTTTCCCACTCTACCCTGGAGCCATATATGTTCTCTGCAGCTTTCTGTTATCCTTTTCCAATCTTGGCCTTTGATTAGCGCCCCCAGGCCACCTCCTTTTCGGTCCTTCCCTTTTCTATTGCACCCCAGCCATGAGTATCCTTCAATGTGTGGAGGTTCTTCACTGTCTCTAAGGTGGGTTTCTGCTACACCATATACTACAAAATTTCCAGTTTGCAGCTGCTCCTGAATTTCATCCCATTTAATTCTACTTCTACCCCCTTGCATATTAATGAAGGCCAAATTTACGGGTTGTTTCTTTTTCCTCCTCCGTGCCTTCGTCCTGCCCTTCCTCCCTCCATCTTTGTCTCCTACTTCTCGGTATGCAGGGGCAATCTGCTCGCCTGTAAAAAAGCTAGCGCCCTTCGCCCCATCCGCAGCCCAAGCTGCCATCCCGCTGGTGCGGTGTAATGGATGCCATCAGGCGTGAAGGGGAGGTAGTTCCTATCCCCATGTATCACCCTGTTCACATCCATGACATCGCACCTGAGGGCCTTCCCTACCTCCCAGATCATCTCATTAGCCCTCAGTACTTGGTGGGCTACATACGGGCCCTGTCCCTTGACTGCCGGCACTGTGCACAGCACTATGTGCACATTCTCAGCTGTAGCCCGTAGCTTCGCCACCCCTGTTCTTATCTGCCTGCCTAGGTTTTGTCCCCTGTTCTTCAGCACGTCATTTACTCCGGCATGGATGACTACCAGATTGTCTCCTTCTCTATTTTCCCACAGCATATCCCTTGTCCTCTCCACTACCTGCCCAAAACACTCGCCCGGCCTGCTTTCCACTTGTACTTTCTCAGTAAACTTCACTGTCTTTAAGACTGCCTTTTTAATTCTCGTGACATTAGAGCTCCCTACCACCCATACCCTCTTGCTGCCGGCTCCTGTCTCTTCCCTGTCAGTGGTATCCAGTCCCTGCTGTCTCGACCCCTGTGTCCCCTCTTCCCTCCGGTTACCATCGGGGCTCGTGTCCCCCATAATCGCTACATTCTCCCTGCGCGCCCCCTGTGACGCGTCCGCCCCCCCGTCGTCCAGGGTGGCATTACTGCCTGCATTCTTGTGGAGTGCCTTCCGTCCCTCTGCCTGTCTCCTTGTCCACTCTTCCACCTGATCTTCCAATCTGCCTGTCTTATCGCGTACCTCTCTCAACTCGCGCTGTAGGTTCTCCACCCTGACGCCCCACTCCTTCTCGACTCTTGTCTCAAACTCCGCCCTTCTCTTCCTTTCCTCCTGAAGCTCCTTCCTCATCCGTTCTACCTCCTTGGTCAGCTCCCCCTCTACTTTCTCCACCGCCGTGCATATTTTGCATTTCAAGCTGGCCTCCTCAGCTTCCATCATGCTCTCAAACCCTGTCTCGTCCAGGAAGCACGTACCACAGGTTGACGGCGATGACAATCCGACTGCCACCTCGAAGTGGCAGAGATTGCAGGGGCCTCTCCTGGCAAAAATGGGGCACCGAAACCATGTCAAGCCAATCCAACTGCAGAGCCAATCCACCTCAATCCAAGATGGCACTTGTTGCGCCGGCGAAAAGCCGATAAGATGGCAGATTTTGGCCTGCAGGGGACTGAAATTAGTCCGAAAAATCGAACTTTCGGACTTTTAAAGTCCGAAATATCCGTCGCGAATATGTATGCGCTTCTATGGGGTGACTGACGGTGCCTCACTGAAGTCCGAAATATCCTACAAGTCCGAATTATTGGAGTCCGAATTACCCGTCGGCTACATTATAATCACACGGGACTGTAAGAAATCGTTCGTTATTTTGAAACATCGCTGCAATGAAAACTCTGCGGTTATAAGCCAGTGGTCAAACCCAGGTATGAAAATGACGTACCTTAGCAGCAGGCATGTATGTAGACGAGCAAAATCTCAATTGAAGATGTTGCACGAACATCGAAGCTGGTTTATTTGAAGAAATCAGTTATTTCCTTCTGCCGCATGCAGCCCACACGACCACTTACAGCATTACATCGCTACAGCACATACACCTTCCACTTTGCGCACAACACCTCATTGGGCACGTGATTGCACCGAGCGATGAAAGTACGGATTTTGTCTCTGTTCAAAGAAAACATCAGAGTTCAGTATGACCTTATCTTCAGTGTTCCCTGAAGTTCGAAAGTCTTGTCTCGGTCTCTCAAAATGATTGCAGCGGTCGATCTGCAGAGGCCAATTCGTTTGTTCTCTGCATTGATTTCTTGCAGCGAACGCTACTCCCATAACTCCTTGACGCCTTCGTTGGCTGCAGTCATCGTCAGATCTGAGACTAACTTTGCAATAAGATAATCCACGAAAAAAAAAAAAGAAAGGAAAGAAAAATTATGTTCTTGTATGCGCGAATGGCATGAATGACTGACCTGCGTACGATACATAACACTAATAAAAAGGCAGGCGGCCACGCCTGCTCGCTACTACATATTAAACCACAGCTTTGTGGTGGCGCTAGGAGCTGGCACTAGATATGCTGATGATGATAGCTACAGCCCACGGACCGTACACATAGAAACAGCGGTTTCTGTGGCATGCGAGAGTTGCGAGCTGCGGCACTGTTAATTTTACCCGAATATGTAATACTGATGTTGCTATATTATAGAAGAAAAAATAAAATATGTACCTTACGCTATATTGAAATTCATAATTCTGAAATATTTTGACATTGGAAACATAGGAAATCTGTTGGGGATTTTTTCAAAATCCGTTAATATGGTGTTCGTAGTAAACGAGATTTGACTATACCATGTTCATGAGGCATTGCGGTGCGTGGTGTTGTCTGCTTTGCATACGGAGCGCTTGGTGACTGACTTTGTCTCTCTCTCTTTGTCAGGTGTTTGCCATTGAGTTGGCATCTTACCTCTGCCTGCAGTATTCCATTGCCAAGTCACTCAGCATTGCCCGTCTGTGCATCAATGTGACCCACACCCTGCTTGGAGGTAAGCTGTATTCTGTCTCTGCTTTAGTGCATTCACTTTTTACAACAGGCATCCTCACTGCTCTTTATTAAAGAGAGTGTCTTGTTGTCTGTGAATGTTTTACCGTGGTTTTGCCTAACCTTAATATTATTCAGGTATGCGATAGCTACGCCAGTTGCGCCATTTTGATGCATATACAATGTTTTACACTATGCTGTGCCAGAAGCATTAGATTGACCGAAATTATGCTAGCTTCTGCCAGAAAACCTAGGCAAATGCAACATGATGTTTTTTGTTTTTTTTGCCCCTCATGTGTTGCGGCTTCCAAGGGTGTCGGAACATTCAGAATGGTTTATGATAGTGATTGCTGTTCCATTTGCAGTGCACTTATTGTGTATGTTGTGTTATTGTTATTGTATATGGATTTTTTTTTGTCTGCACTCCTGGCCTGTTGTATCACGGATTCCAGCCGACGTTCACTGGTTCCGAAATTTGACAACTGTCTCATCAGTTGTTTATGGAATTGGTATGTGCGGTAATGCTGGTTAGGCAAGAAAGTGGATTTTTGATGGCATTAAGAGCCGCCGCGGCGGCACCAGCGGATGAAATGTGGTGCAGCGCGTAAAGTGAGAGCATCAGGCCACAGCGTAATCAACAAATGGCAAAAAACGGCAAAGAAGGGGAACAACAGATGCCAGCGATTAAACCAATTTCAATCACTCATGAGTATGTTTTATTTTTGGTTCTGGTTAGGTAAGAGTAATTTAATTCATTGTAACTGGATAACTTTCATCCAACTTTGGTCCTAACAATATCAGCATGTAACTGGCATGTAGTTCCTTCTCATTTTAAGTTGGGCACCATACAGTGAAATCTTGTTACAGTCGAGCCCACTTATAATGGCCCCACTTAAGACGAACGATCACTTATCACGAGCAAGTCCGGTGCGACCGTCAAAATATACATTAGGGCTATGGCGCTCTGTCTCGGCTACAACGAACATCTGTGAGACTAGCTGATAGGCTACAGCGAACGCCTTGGTGTCACGGACCACCTTCCACATTCTGAGATTCGTCGATCGTGTGCTCTGCAAGCCGCGACAGTCAGCATTCCCGATTCCCCCGCCGCATTTTGCCCGCGGCATGAGAGGCGGCGCGGACGCAGCAAGCGGCTTCCCTGTTTATCTCTCGCGGCATCTCGCCGGAGGAACGAGGAGCGGCCTAAACGCAGCAAGCGACTTCCCGGGTTATCGTTCATGGCATCTAAGACGGAGGCACGAAGGAGCGGCGACACAGCAAAGAAAACGCCGAAAAAAAAAAAAGCTAGCCAAGCCTAAGGAGCCTCCCTAGCCAAGTCTAGCACACGTGAGCCATGTGAACACGCAGGTCGAAGGAAAAGACCGAAAGCAACATCTCATTTGCCACGGGACCACTTCAGAGCAACGGTCAAGTTTGCTACCAATCGACAACGTAGCATGCAATCATGTGTTGTCGAACACGCCTTCCCTTCCCCCTCACCCCTTCCCTCTATCTCCACGTCTCACATGACTGACAGTGGTGCAGTGTGCAGTCGTTTACTTGTTTCTCTTTGCTTGCAGTTGTGCTGGTGCGTTGTTTGTTTCCTAGTTGTGTGAAGCCTATACAGTCGAACCCGGATATATCGAACTCAAAGGGGATCGCGAAATAGTTCGATATATCGATAATTCGATATACAAAAATCGGCTTGTGACGGCACTTACGATGCCAAAAAACGATACCGTATTTGTTGCGTCAGCAACCCACTCGCACAATGAAACCACCGTGCACTTTTGCACGGAGAATTTGAAAAAAAAGAAAAAAAAGCGTTAAGGCCAGCTCGCTCACAGCAAGCGATTGAGCGATCTCAGGGACGAGCGGCAGCCACAGAACGAAAATTTTCAAACTTGTTGGAACTGCGTCCCTCTCGCTGCTCGAGCCACCGCGGCAGCTCTAAACTAGGTTTCTGTGTTGCCGGCAGATATCGCGAGCGTTTTCGCTTGCATGTCGATGGCGCGCGTCACTCCGTTTCGGTCGTCTCATCCACAGCTCATTTCTTAGCAGCGTGCCAAGATGCTGCGCAGCGATAACGTCGGGACGCGTTTATCTTTTGATCGCTCCTGCGGTGGCGGGGAGCGAACTTGGCAGAGTGCCCGTGATGGCTTGATTGCACAAGCCTGGTTCGATTTATCACGCCGCGCTTGGGGCGGGCGTCATGATCGCAGCAGCTGACCGCTGACCGCGTGCTTTCGTTGATTCATACATGCAAAGATAAACGACTCCCACAGAAAGAAACAAAAAAAAACTGCCGCTTCTTAACGTCCAAACAGCACAACAATAAGAAAGGAGGACTCGCAAAAAAAATAAAAATAAATAAAGAGAGAGAGAGCTGCCGCTTTTTAACGTCCGCAGGCACCATAGCCACCTCAGCCGCCGCACGCGCAGAGGGTTCGCAACACATGCTGGAGAAAGCGTTGACGCCTGTCTGTAAACGGGCTGAGCTGGCTTGGCGTATGCGTAGCGCGTGCTGAAGGAGAGAGATAGCTTGGCAAAAGGATGGGCAAACGTCATGTGTTGGCGCGCGGACAACGATAACTGCAGATGCGCGCGCCTTTGGGGAATGGGCGCGGCGCTGCCCAGACCAGCCGTCGCCGAACTGTCCCCTCTCATTCCCTCCGCACGTGGCTTGAAAACGGCACGCGGCAAACGGCCGAGGGGGATGCAATCGTCTTTGGGGAAAGCACACTTTCCAGTGCGTGGTGCGGAGTTCGATATATCGAACGACCGGTGAAATTAAGTTTGATATATGACGCGGCTTTCCTATACTTTTACATGGGATTTTCAAGGGGATATTCTGTGAGTTCGATATAACCAAAATTCGATATATCCGGGTTCGATATAACCGGGTTCGACTGTATTCAAGATGGCGTACTCGCCAGCGTCTACTTCGACAGTGAAGCGTAAGGCTTTGGACTTGGCACAAAACCTTTAATATTGAAAGATCTTTCTCAAGTTGTGAAGAATCACGAACTGGTTAAAAAGTACGGTTTGTCAAAGTCTACAATATCCACAATACTGAAAAAGAAAGATAAAATCTAGAAGTGTGCCGCCATGGACTCCTTAAGTGGTTTCTTGACGCTCTGGCACGCACTGTGCCTATCAGCGGGCTACTGATGTTGTATAAGGCAAAAGACCCTGCATTCCTCCTGGACTTCCAAGATTTTTCCCCTGGAAACGGCTGGCTCCATCACTTCATGCTCCGCCACGGGATAATTTTCAAGTGCATCAATGGCGAATCGGCAGCAGTAAATGACGAAGACGTCAGTAGGTGGCTGTCAACAAACTTGGCCCATGTATCAAGGTATGCTGAAAGGGACGTATATAACGCCGATGAGATGGCCCTATTGTACCAAATGCTGTCTGGCAAAACTCACGCTATGAAGGGCGACAAATGTGCTAGCGGGGTAAGCACAGCAAAGTGCAGATAACTGTACTGCTGTGCACGAATATGGACGGAAGCAATCGGTGCTTGCCATTTGTCATCGGCAAGTCAGAGGCCACGTTGCTTCCGCACTTACGTACCTGTGCGGTACAGACACAAATCAAAATAGTGGATGACACGCGAGTTGTTCACAGAATGGCTCATCGATTTTGACAGCAGCATGGTAAAGAAAGGGCGCAAAGTTCTTCTCATTCTTGAAAGTTGTACTGCTCACCATGTGGAGGCTCCATTAACGGCAGTTGAGGTGCTTTTTCTGCCCCCAAACGTGACATCAAAAGCGCAACCGCTGGACATGGGAATAATACGGTCGCTTAAAGCAACCTTAAAGCGGATACTGACTGCAGTTGATTGCCCTGCTGCCAATATGCCTCTCCAGATCTCGCTATACTCGCCGGTGGAAGTGGTCAAAGCAGCGTGGATGGCAGTGACACCCGATTCAATCCGGAATTGTTTTCGAAAGGCCGGCTTCGCCGACGCAACTGAAGTGGGCATTGAAGACATTCAACAAAGCCAGCTTGATGACGACTTGTGGCGATGCATTGTTGACGCTGACCTGGCCGGTCGTGATATCGATCGGCAAGATTTTGTTGATGGGGATGATACTGCTTAAGTCGCAGAGTCTTTTTGCGATGAGGTGGCCATATGGGAAGTGCGGGCATCAAGCGATGCCGAAGCGTAGGGCAACGTCGACAGCGAGCCATCGGAGCCAGCACCCGTAAGCACGAGCACAGCAGTGAACCATATTGAGGAACTTTAAAATTTTGTATATTTTAATGCCTTGGGGGACGAACACATCTCGACTTTGAACAAGCTTGAAACCGCCACCGCTATCGGATGCGCGCTTAAGAGGCAGACAACGATCACCGACTTTTTTTCTGAATAATTTTTTTTTTTTTTTCATTGATGTCTGATTTATTTATTTTTTTTTTTTTGTGAGCGGCTCACATATCACGAACTTCTGGATACAACGAACAAATTCTGTGTGACGCTCAGGTTCGTTATAAGCATGCTCGACTGTACTACGAACACCACATTAACGAATATTTTAAGAATCCCCAGCAGGTTTTCAATGCTTTCAGTGTAAAACTCTTTCAGAATTACGAGTTTCAAAATAGCGTATATTTCAGAATAACATACATATTTTATTTTTCTTCTATAATCTAGGAGCATCAGTATTATGAATTCGACTAAAGTTAACAGCGCCGCAGCTTGCAACTCTTGCGTGAAACAGAAACCGCCATTTCTGTGGGTATGGTTCGTGGACTGTAGCCATCATCATCAGCACATCTAGTACCAGCTCCTAGCGCCACCACGAAGCTATGGCTTATTACACAGCACGGTGGAAGAGAGAGAGGTGCTCCGACGGCGTCACGAGGAGCGGCCGCTTAGTGTGACTTTTACGCATGACACGGCCGCCAGGGGCAGCACCGATACTGGAGGCCTATCTCGTCGCTCGTTTCGCTTGCGTTTCTATGGGCGCGCCTGGGTCGGGCGCTTGATTTTGACACGTAGGGGTGTTTGCCAGTTTGAAACAATTTTTTTTTTTGGTTGAAGGTATGTACCGTCTGTTGCAGAAGTTTGCGGCCCAACGCGCCGGGCAGAGGAGCAGTATCGCTCCGGAGAGGCGGCGCTGCCTGGTGACGCAGCTATAAAGAGTGAGGATGCTTGTTCTCTTCCCCTCATCCCGTGGCTGAGAGCAAAGATGTGCGATATCAACCGCGGGATGAGGAGAAGAGAACAAGCCTCCTCACTCTTTATATCTACGTCACCAGGCAGCGCCGGCGGGCGCAGCGCCACCTCTCAGGAGCGATACTGCTCCTCTGCCCGGCGCGTTAGGCCGCAAACTTCTGCAATAGACGGTACCTTTATATTTCTACCAATTTGCTGGGTTACAATTCGACTCGAGGCAGCATGAATGATTGCTTAACTGATACATGCAGCTTTGTCGTTTACGACAAACACGAGTAATAAAATATTTCCTGAAAGCACTCCTGTGAGCGGCGTGTACAAATCATCCAAAGGAGTACAAGACGACCATGTGAGCCTTCACAGCTGCCAACATGTGCAAAGTTTCAGGTACTGTCACACCGGGGAAAAAAAAAAAAAAACGAAGGAAAACAGTTTTGTTCGCGCACTCCGATATTTGAATTTCTTCTCACCGTTCTTTTTTCTGGTTGATAACAAAAAACGCTAATGTCTTGATTTATTGCATTACGGACAATTGTAGTAGGCCTTTGCTGTAACCCGAATGCAAACATGATGCAAGAAATTTAAGCAGCGGAACCCGTAGGCGCGCCTTTGCTCGCATTTCTTTTTATTACCATGCCCATCTGCGTGTCGTGCATTACAGCGCGATTTGAAAGTACGATGCTATAGTGCGATTCCATGTAAGATCAAACGAAGGATGGTCGGCCGACCTTATAAATTGATTTTAAAATTTGATATCTGCAATTTGTTTTGCTGCCAATTTTTTTTTTTCGGGGTACAGGAATTTAATAATAATGAAGTGGAGTGACACGGTTGTTCTCTGCTGTTTTTGAGAACTTTCGTTATTGATTACAGAAAGTATAATAAAGTTAGGTAGCTGAAGATGGTCTAAAAATATGCAAGTTTTTGTTCATATTCATATTTTTTTTGTGAAGTGTAGGTTCTTTTCATTTGCATGAACAATAAAGGAGAGGTTGGTGCTGCATAGGGGTTACGACTACTGCTTCCCACCAAATTTATAAGAAACACCTGGCCTGTTTTTATATTATTTCTTAAAGTATAATATTGGTTCACAGGAAAGAAAAGGCGCAGTATCTGTCATAAATGTTCTGTGGACACCTGACCCACGCCTTAAGGGAAGGGAAGAAGGTGGGAGTGAAAGTGGAAGAGAGAAAGGGAGGGGTGCCGTAGTGGAGGGCTAAGGAGTAATTTCAACCACCGGGGGATCTTTAACGTGTACTGACATTGCACAGCACACGGATGCCTCTTTTTCTCGCGTCCATCGAAACGCAGCCGCCGGCGGTCGGGATCGAACCCTGGTACTCGGGCACAGTAGTCGGGCATTTTAATCACTGCACCACTGCGGCAGGGTGAAATCGACCCAGGAAATGAAATTTTGTTTATTTTGCAGTGCTTTGTCTCAAAAAAAGATTGGTAGAGCGGCAATATTTCCACACTATGTTCTCAGCATATTTATCTATCAAGCTGCGAAAGCTTATATTTATATATCATTTTAATAAGAACGTATGATCGCATTAATTTCAAGAAAACAGCGAACAATGAAAATTTCTGAAGACAACTAATTTTTTTTATATCTTAAACTTTGTCCACCTATTCTCCTTTACTTCAGCTTTCAAATTCATTGAAAGCATATTGCATAATTTCGTAACGCCCTTGCGCAAGTCTCAGCGCACGACGCAGGTTTCAAGATTCTACGACATTTGTGAATCGCGCACTATTTTCCAACTATGGCATTATATTGCATTTAGTCATTTATGTATCCACGTTGCAAATTAGCTGGCAGACACCGTAGTGAATGATTCGGAAATTTGTATGCGTGGCGTTCCTGATGCGCTTGTGGCATCGGGCAGCACAGAGATGTTTTTCGAATTTTACCTTCACCAAAACACGGATTGCATAAAGATACGATAAAGTGCAATGAGCAAACAACATATTCCAAATATTAATAGTGAAATGAAGAAATTGGGAAGGTCATGAAGAACTGCCTCATTAAAACAATGTTTCTTGGTTGCGATTGTTTATATTTATCATTCTGACGACGCACATTACCTTCATTCCTGCGCACAGTTTCTTTGTTTCTTTTATGCAGTCCAGGCTATGCGTGCCAGCATAAAGTACGAACTGCAGATCGAACGCGCGGCAAAATACACAGTCTGACCGTGTGGATGCCGTCATCTGAGATAGGCACGCGCATCCGGCTACAGATACCTTTTTTTTTTCTTTGTGTTCGATACTGCGCTTTGCCACTGGAGCGCCACGTTCATCCTGATACCATCTGGCGCAGCGCAGTTCCGCATGTGGCAACGGCTGTCGCACCCGCGAGGGTGAAGTGGGCACTCAAACCTCTCCGACAGCGCTTTGATCTTGCTTCCTTCACCTCCGTGTTATCGGCGTCTGGTTGCCGTGCGAACAAGGGGCGGATAGAATAGCGAAGCTCCATTGCACATGCATCGAACAGCTACCAAAGAGGCATTGGACCGGTCATGAAGCTGCTCTTTAATTGGCCAGACGAGGCAACAATCCGCTAGAAGCGTGCCCGGTGCCCGCTCCGGAGCGGCAAGCGCAGCGTGTCGTCTGCTCGAGCAGATGACGCGTCTCTGTTTGCTTGGAAATGGAGTTATTTGTTTAGTCAGCGTTACGCAAGTTTCTGCCTACTCAGAAGTCGGGGTGTAAATATCTATAAAGAAATGTCTAAGGGTTGGGGACTTTTAATGCTGACTTAAGTGGGAAATTATCAGCGCGAGCGCCGGTTCTCCATAGGCACGCCAGCAGAACCGGCGGAGAGGATGGCCCCCAGAACACGTGCTGCCCCTGGCGGCTGCCCTCTCTTGCGGTCACACTAAGTGGCCGCGCGCTCGCTGCAGCGCGGCCGCGCCGTCGGAACACCTCTCTTTCTTCCACCGTGTTACACAGTAGCCAGCAGGTCTAGCCGCCTGGCACCTGCCTTTTTTCTTCCTGTGTTGTGTTTCGTTTGTGCGTGCGGGACAGGTTTTATTTTTCTTTTGTCGCAAATTATATTATTGTGAAGTTTGTGCGAGATTTTCGATGGTTGTAGCCAGCGAAGTACCAAGAAGGTAGGAACGCAGCTGCTTGCACTGCAAGAAATCGACGCAGAGAAAAAGTGAATCGGCCTCTACAGACAGCTAGCATTGCCCCATCAACCGCCACAATTGTTTTGAAAGACTAAGACAAGATTTTCAAACTTCAGGTAGCACTAAAGATGAGGTCATATCGAACTCTGATGTTTTTTTTGTTTTTGCACATGTACTTTCTTTGCTCGGTGCAATCACGCACCCGATGAGGTGTTGCGCAAAGCAGGAATGTGTATGTGTTGTAGTGGTGTAATGTAGTGCGCGGTTGTGTTTGCTGCACGCAGCTGCACGCAGCAGAAGAAAATCGTTGATTTCTTCAAATAAGTCAGCTTTGGAGTTAGTGCAACTATTTCATTTGAGGTTTTGCTTGTCTACACTCGTGCCTACTGTCAAGGTACGTCATTTTCATACCTAGGTTTGATCAGAGCACTGGCTTATAATCGGCAGTTTTTCATTACAATATTTCAAAATAAGGAATGATTTTTTCGTGGTCCCGCGGATTCATTACATCGTGATTTGACTGTATTGGGCACTGTGTTCAACACTTTTCAGTGTTTTGTGAAGCACAGCCATGTGTAAGTATTAGAGCTGTGCAAATGGCAAAATTTTGGATGTGAAGCAAATTCAATTATTAAAAACTGGGTGCAAATAAAATCAATATTTTTTTAATATAGTGAGATCTTGTTAATTTGACTCCATTAATTTGGTAGTTTGGATAATTCGAACTAGGAGTGCGCTCTCAGCTGATGCCCATGTAAGTCTATGATGCCAGATGCTCGTTAATTCGAACAATGGACAAGCTCAGTTCAGTTAATTCGGACATGTGATCATGTCTAGATTCGACCCGCACAGCCAGCAATTGCCGAAATAGACATCCCCATGTAACAGTGCCCTTGGATGCCATGACAACCAGAAGTCGTTTATTTTTCTTGGTTTGCATAGTTTGGTTTCGTTTTCCGTAACTTCACGCTATCCTGTGGCTGTAATCAGATGCACACATCGGTCTGTCGTGCGTTTCGCATGCTGATGAGAGAGCCATTCTCTTTTTCTTTTTTGATGACGTCATGCTGTTTTAATGCCTATAGATATATATCCCTGTCATGCATCCACTTGCTCTTTTACAGTGCACTAAAACTGCATGCTGGCAACGCGATTTCGCTGTGCTGTGCACTTCACCGCAATGCTTTACTGCTTGATTGTGCAGTGAAGCACCTCAAAATGCGATGTGGCCGTTTTATGAAGAGGCGCCACTGTTACTGCGTCACACTGCAAAACATGGCAGCAGAGGCCTTAACAATTTTGGATCACCTCTTCAGTGTTCGCGACAATGTGCGCCAAGCAGATCGTTTGAAGAAATTCGTCAGCCTCACTCGGACTTCATCTCACATGCAGACAACCACCTTGCTGGTCCCATTTTCCGAGCTTGCATCATTTTCCGAAATGTCGTTGTTGCCCTCCGCTCAAGTCATTTAAATGGTGAAAGCACCGGAACTGGGTGTCATTTTAGTTTCCACTGTTTCCAATTCTACTGTTTCCACCAGGCACAGACTTGGAATGCGGGCCCAGATGTTTTGCAGATAAAGTAACTCTTATGCACAAGCTTTTTGACCGTTTACTTTAGGCCGTTTCCGGCAATTCAAACTTTCGGTTAATCTGAACATTTTCTTTGGTTCCTTGAAAACTGAATTAACGAGAGTTTACTGTCCTGTCAAATTAAACTACAGATGAAATCTTCTGTGAACCATGGCAAGTAAAAGGAAAATGTATTAGATATGTGCAAGTACGAAATTTTTGGGGTGCAGAGTAAATTCACTTAACAAAAAAAATGATTGAAATTAGAATGTTTTTATGTACAGTGAAATCTTTTTTATATATTCCTGCTTGCTACGTTTTTCGGTATGATATATTCTTTTTTTTTTGTTCTTGGCTGGTGTTCTGTACAGGTAATGCATGCTTTTGTGGCTAATAAAATGATATTTCCACGTGGGTTTTGATGATATTGTGACGGGGCTAGGAACGAAGACAATGTAGTAGAAGGACAGGGTGGAAGAAGAGTGGTGGAAGAAGTGGAAGTGGCACTGCTGAATGCGATCAAGATGTTACTTCGCACGTCTGGCACGACCCTATCTTGAATGAAGGGGTTCACGCCATAACAGTATGATCACAGCAGTTTTGAAAAACTTGCGTGGTTTTGAATTTCGCTCAGTGCAGCTAAAGAGCTCTTGTGAGTGGGGGGGGGGGAGGATAGTATCTGCTGTAACGGTACGGTAACAGTCATGGTCAACGTTCGGTGCTCAGTATTTTCTCATGTAATGAACCCTGCCCCTTTTTTTCTCACTAAGAACTTGCCCCCCCCCCCCCCCCTTTTTTTTTTTTTTTTTGTAGCAAGTAGGCTTCATGCTGTCGCTGCCAGAGTCCGGCTTTGGCACCGGGCAAGGTGCTGCGCCTCACCGATAGCATCTCCCTGTAGTTACCTTTTAACGAGAACTCTTGCATGGATACGCTTTCGACGAAATTGCTGAGCGCCAAGTTTCAGATGCTGTCAGGCAGCTCTGTCGCGGGCCCGTAACTACCGGATGAAACTTTAACTTGTTTCTGTGAGTTCCCGAAAAACTTGCTTCTGGACACTGAGGAACGAAAATTCCTGCACAAGTGGCTGATTATTTCAAAAGTCTGTAATAAAAGCAAATTTTGTGCCAGGTATGCTTCATTCAGGGCCTTTTGGAACCTGTACTGAATGATGAGATTTTAGGATAGTATTGCCTTAGAGAATCATATCAACGAGATTTCTACATAATTTTTAAAGACTAATGCAAATATTTTGAAGTTTAACTGAAGGTTCGAATATTTGGAATTTTCGAATATTTGAAACTTACACACCAGACAGGTGTGTGACATATGTGTAGCTTTTTAGGTTCTGACGAAAATTGAGAACAATTGAACTTGTCACTGCAAAACAGCCACAGCAGCGCATGCGGGCTGCGACTTTGGCCCCTTGCACTGACCTCCACCAGCCGAGTTACCTTCATGTGCATGCGTTTAGTCGTCTAAAAGGAGATACAAGTGATCGACTTCACATACTAGGCACACTCATGTGTCACCTGGTTCTGCGCTTTATTTGAGCCCGCTGGGGCTACAAGGCGGCTGCTCTTGATGGCCGTCTGTGCATCAGCGTGCAGCCTTTTGCCTCGTGCTGGCAGCCTCTTCAAGGAAAGAGCAAACTAAGTCGTGTGACAAATACAGGATGCTGCTGTTTGGAAACGTGATGTTTTGCCGCTATTTAGATCAACTAGAACATTCATAAGTAGTCCTGATAGTGAAAGTGCACTGTGACGTGAATCTAATCAAATACTGAAATACAGTGAAAGCTCGTTAATTCGAACCTCGGTAATTCGAATTTTCGGATAATTCGAACTACACTACTTGGTCCGGCCAAGCTCCATAGAGATCTGTGTATAAAAAAGCCCGTTAATTCGAACGCGGGTCGGTTCCGCTACGGATAATTCGAACTACGCGCCGCCGCGTCTGGGCGGCTTGGCGCACATCACGCGGCAAAAAAAAAAAGGGGGGGGGGGGGTAAAGAAACACCTCCGTGATCCGCAGGCATAATTAGAGGCTGCGCACGTCCAAAACGGGGACAGAATAAGGAATCAAGTAAAACCATGGAAGTGTGGGTAAAACTTAAATGGCGCCATGACCGGCGTGGCGGCCGGCGGCGTTGAAGGGAGGGGACGCGGCCGCGGCAAGGTCAGTGCATGGCCGCGCGGCGGCAGCTGCCTGCTCTCGCTTCTGCGCAACCTCCGTAGCTCGCAACTAAATACTCGTTAATTCCAACCCTGTTAATTTGGAAATAGGGATAAGTACTGTCGGCGCGGTCCCAGCCAATGCCCATAAAAGGCTATGATCTCGGACGGGCACTATGGGTTAAACTTTTTTTTTTTTTTTTTTTTTTTGCGATAGCCATCCATCCTTCCACCAATCAGTCGTCAACGGAAGCACGCGAGTCAGCCGCGATCATGACGCCAGCTTTTAGCACCGTTCGCTCCGATGATTAGAGTGGCAGTAGACGGGGCGCCCGCCCAAGTCGCTCATAGCATGATAAAGCGAACGTACTGAAAAGGAGGCTTGCACAACCGGATAAGCGCTGGCACTTTGCCAAGTTCGCTTCCCTCCCTGCGGGAGCTAAAGTCAAAAGATAAACACGCCGTTATCGCCGCGCAGCATCTTGGCGCACTGCCAAGAAATGCGTTGTGGACCGTGAAGGCGCGAAACAGAGGGACGCGCTAACGACTGGCGCCTTTATTATTATTTTTTTTTTCTTTCAGATTCGTAGGCACAAATCGGGGCTGGGTGGGTTCATTATGCGAGCGAGTTCGTTACGCGACTAAATACGGTACATTTACCGTAGTACAGACGGTTTTGGCCAGTTTTTTCGAGGCCATTCGATAATTCGAACATCGGATAATTCGAACATTTTTCCCGGTCCCGTGAAGTTCGAATTAACGAGCTTTTACTGCATGCGATTCAAAAATTGTTCAAAATTTTGAATATCCGCAAAACTCGGACAAATATCTCTGAGTGGCTTTTATTTTCCCGAATGTGAGAAGAAGCTGCAGAGAGAGTTGATAGAACTACACATCAATTGCATCTTGTTTATTTCGATACAGTCAGTGTGCGCTGTTGCATGCATTTACAGTTGTCAGCCTGTGGCTGAACCTGCGTAATGTTTGGGTTTGGGCTGGTTATGTATGACATAAAGTACATAGGAAGATACGAAGAAGAGAAGACAACAGCCAAGAAGCCCTTTTCTGTCATCTTTCTGCATGCATTATGTCAAACTGTAGGCAGTCTGTTTAGTCTACAGGGTGTGTGTGTGTGTGTGTGTGCAGTGCTACCCAGCTACCAGCGGCCCCTGCTGTTTCTGCCTGCACTGCCCGCCTTGGTGCGCATGTGCCAGGCGTTCCCGCCACTGGCGGAGGACGTGGCCGTGCTGCTGCTGCAGCTGGGCCGCGTCTGCCTCTCCCAGGAGTGCACTACAGCACCACCGCAGCTGGGTAAGAGCTTCACATTGCTTTACATGGGGTGAACGTCTTCCCACTGACTCGATGCAAACAGAAAAAAAGAAAATCAATCAAGAGTTTTGCTTGTCTATTGGTTAACGTGAACCACTGCAGTGACCACAACCCAAATAACATTGTACTCTTCACAATGGTGCTATTCGTGAGGCGTTCACGCAGCAGGTTCTCAAGGAAAGGAGGATCTGAAAAAAATATATATATATATAAATTGAAAGAATTCCTTGCTTATGAATTTCACAAGAGAAATTGCTCACTGTGTGCAAGTAGACGCCTGCTGCAGGGATAAAAATAGCAGATAAAGACATTCAGATCTTAACCTTGGAGAAGCAGGTTCTGCAAGCCAGTAATAAGGTAAAATTTGATGGGTGTGCCACCTTGGCTTTTTTGATCAGGTATCACGAAAAAGCATTTGACTCAGTTGAAACCTCGGCGGTGAAATCAGGGGGTAGACGAGCCGTATGTGAAAGTGCTGGAAGATATATATAGTGGCTGTACAGCAACCATAGTTCTGCATAAAGAAAGTAACAAAATTCCCATAAAGAAAGGTGTTAGGCAAGGAGACACAATCTCCCCAGTACTATTCACAGCTTGTTTAGAGGAAGTATTCAGAGACGTGGAATGGGAGCAGTTAGGGATAAGGGTAGATGGAGAATACCTCAGTAATCTGCGATTTGCTGATGACATTGCCTTGCTAAGCAACTCGGGGGGATGAACTGCAAATAATGATTGATGACCTAGACAGGAAAAGTAGAAAGGTAGGCTTGAAAATCAATATGCAGAAGACTAAGGTAATGTTCAACAGCCTCGGGAAGGAACAGCAGTTTACATTAGGTAGCGAAATACTGGAAGTAGTAGGCGAATATGTCTACTTAGGACAGGTAGTAACCGCAGATCCGGACCATGAAAAGGAAATAACAAGAAGAATAAGATTGGGGTGGAGCACATTTGGCAAGCACTC